>NC_139563.1:1740186-2160317 GCF_965112155.1 Podarcis liolepis
ATTGCTTTGAAGGGGTTTCTGCACCAGGTCAAGGAATCTGTAGCCCCCCAGTTACACTCCGCCCCCCCCTGTATTTTGCCCAACCAAAGGTGCAACTCTACCTGAAGCACAGGAAGGAAGCAGCCAAAGGTCCTTGATGACCTCCCTCCCCCCCCCGGGCGCCCCACCTTCCTTCCCCTCCCCCTCCCCGCCCCTCTCCCCCCAACTCCTGGGGCGACGCCTGCCTGCCATTTCTGCGCCTCCTTTGCCTCCTGCCCTGACTTGGGGGTCTCCCCCCACCGAGCAGGGACCCCCATGCCCCTCCCTGCCCCCTGGGACCCCCTTCTCCCCACGGCACCCTTGATGACCTCCCTCCCCCCCCGGGCGCCCCACCTTCCTTCCCCGGCTTCTTTCGGCCCCTCTCCCCCTCCCCCTCCCCGCCCCTCTCCCCCCAACTCCTGGGGCGACGCCTGCCTGCCAGCCACTCCCTCCCTCCCTTCCTTCCTTCGCTGCTGCGTCTCCTTGGCCTTCTGCCCTGACTCTCCGCTCTCTGACTTGGGGGTCTCCCCCCCTGCCCCCCGGGACCCCCTTCTCCCCACGGCGCCCCCCGGGGGAAGAGAGAGGAGACTCACCCGGGAAGCTTGGGCCCAGGCGAGAGAAGAAAGCAGCAGCCTCCTCTCGGCTGGCAGGAAGGGAAGTGGGCAGGGAGGGAGGACCTGCGCCCCCCTCACTTCCTGTCCTCTCTAGGAATCCAGCTCCGCTCCTCTTAACCCTTGCCAAGCCGAGGGCACCGAGCCCGCCTCTCCCTCTCCCTGGCTGCTTCTGCGCCTGCGCTCCAGGGGCTGCCCCCTTCCCTCCCTCTGGGCCAAGGCCTCTGCCCCAAGGAGCCCCCATCGAAGCAGACCAACAGCAAGGGGGGCGGGGGTGGCCATGGGGGGGGGGGGGTTACCTTGGCTCCGCCCCTCCCCCAAAAGAGAGGCTCCAGGATCCCAAGGAAAGGCTGGGATGGAGAAGAGGCGAAGGTCTGCGCAGTGGCAGGAGGTGTCTTGGGCTCAGAGATGGCTCCATCAAGACACCCCCCGGGGGAAAACCCCCCAGCTCAGCGAGTGGGGGGGGGAAGGAGGGGGCGGCTTCCCGGCCAGGAGATTCCCCCCCCCCCTCCCGAAAATGATCTCTTCCCCCCGCCAAGCGGATTTTCCTGCTTCTGCAGCCGCTTTTCATCCCAGGAAAAAGAGAGGAGAAAGTGTCCCTTGCAAGGAATGAAACGCCCACGCGATCCTTTGGGTGGGGGAGACTCAAGGGGGGGGGGACAGATGTGGAAGAGAAAAGAAATGACCATGCCTGCCTGCATCGGAGAGTAGGACTTACTTCTGAGTAAGCATGCATCGGTTGGGGCTGCATAGCAGTGCTTCCAAAAGTGATGGGATCAGTGTGCGGATCGCACGAAATTAATGCCGTGCTCTTCTAAATGCACAGGGATAAGTGCATTCACACAATCAGTAAAGCTTGAGGCCAGTAATTTATACCTTCAGATAAATCGAAAAAAGACATTGCCAGGAATGACAATTTAAGGATTGGCAAAAAAACTTAGCAAAGTTTGTTTGGCAGGGAAAAAGGCCAAGGATAAAAATGAAGATACTAGTAGATAAGAAAGAGAGAGGAGGTTTTGATTTACCAGACCTGACTTTATATTATGAAGCTTCGTGCTTGGTATGGTTAAAAGACTGGCTGACCTTAGAAAACACCGACCTATTAGATTTAGAGGGCCATGATAATAGATATGGTTGGCATTCGTACCTATGGTATAACAAAGTAAAGGTACATAAAGGTTTTCTAAACCATGTGATTAAGAAATCTTTATATGAAGTATGGGATCGGAATAAAAACCTCCTGGAAAGAAAGACACCGTGGTGGATATCACCAATTGAGGTGCTGACAACAAAAAAAGCAAACATGGACGGGGAAAGAATAACATATGAGGATATTACTAGGAAAACAGCCCAAGGGATAAAGCTCAAACCATACGACCAAATTGAAAAGAGGTTAACAGGGTGGCTGCAATACCATCAGTGATTTATTAAAGGAAGACAAAAAAAGAAATCGGTTCGAAGATAAAAAATCGAAATTCCAAATCGAGTTAATAGACTGTAAAGATAAAACTTTATCAAGAATGTATAGCTTATTGCTAGAATGGTATACAAAAGATGAAGAAGTAAAGGAATCAATGATAAAATGGGCAACTGATATTGGGCATAACATTGAATTGGATGCGTGGAAAAGATTATGGAAGAAGGGTTTGAGATTCACAGGATGCATGGCTTTGAAGGAAAACTTGCTAAAAATGATGTATAGATGGCATTTGATGCCAGTAAAATTAGCTAAAATGTATAGGAAAAAAGAAAGAAAGTGTTGGAAATGTAAAAAGGCAGATGGGGACTATTTCCATATGTGGTGGACCTGCGATAAGGTAAAAAAAAATTTGGGAAGCAATTTATAATGAACTCAAAAAAATATTTAGGTATACTTTCCCCAAAAGACCAGAAGCGTGACTATTAGGCTTAATAGGAACAGAAATTAAAATAGAAGATCAAAATTTGTTCATATATGCTACAGCTGCCGCGAGGACCCTTCTGGCCCAAAGATGGAAAGTACAAGATATACCAACTATACAGGAGTGGCAGGCGAAGTTGACAGAATAGGCAGAACTTGCCAAACTGTCAGGGAGGATCCGGGACCAGGAAGATCAAAGATACCAAAATAACTGGAGTAAATTTATTGAATACTTAAAGAAGAATTGTAAAGAGGTCAAGACACTAGCAGGATTGACATAATACCTCCAATGTATAATAGTACTAATATGAGAATGATGTGTGTGATGGAAAGAGGATAAATATACCAGTTGTGGGGAGGGAGGGGGGTCGTGACTCGGCAGAGTCAAAGGAAATGTATGGTGCTATTACAATTTGTTGGAAAAGAATATGTAAGGAAAACAATAAAAATTCACTTGCAAAAAGAAAAAAGACATTGCCAGGAAGGAATAAAAGTCCTGGTGTTAGGATTATACGCAGCAAATGAAAAGAAGTCGGACTTTTAAATGCTGGGAGGGATGCAGGCAGTGGCGAAGGGGTTGTTTATACAGCCTTTCTAGAGAGAGAGAAGCTTGAAAAGCGAGAGAAAGGAAGAGAAATGAGGGCGAAATAGAAGAAATCCCCCGAGAAGCGAGGCAGCCCTGCAGGGATACTGCAGCCTGGCCTGCCAGGAACCGGCCTCCTTGGCGCCTCAACCTGAGGCGAGGCTCCGATTTCGAAAGGCGGGAAAAGTCGTTTCCCTCAGAGCCGCTGAGGGGAGGAAGGAGCGGGGGGAGGGGCTCCTCCTCTCTTGCCCCTCAGAGACACAACGGGGACCCTCTTGTGAGGGGAGCAGAAAGGGGGGCTCTCAGACAAGGGGGCGGCAGGGGGGTCTCTCGTTTCTCTCCCCCTCACAACCCCATTGCGTTCCTCTCATGGTAGAAGGCCTTGGAGAAAAGAAGCGACCATGCCTGCCTTCAAAGACGGAGGTTCTCTTTCAACCTCTGCTTGCAAAAGGTTTCAACCGACACCGAAAAGAAGGGGGTCCCTTCGGGGAATGGCTTCGGAGAGCCAGTGTGGTGTAGTGGTTAAGAGCGGTAGTCACGTAATCTGGGGAACCGGGTTCGCGTCTCCGCTCCTCCACCTGCAGCTGCTGGGTGACCTTGGGCCAGTCACACTTCTCTGAAGTCTCTCAGCCCCACTCACCTCACAGAGTGTTTGTTGTGGGGGAGGAAGGGAAAGGAGAATGTTAGCCGCTTTGAGACTCCTTAAAGGGAGTGAAAGGCGGGATATCAAATCCAAACTCCTCTTTTTCTTCTCTTCTTGATCTTGACAACCTGAGTTGTTTCATGTCTTCCAACCTGAGTTGCTGGAGACACTACAGATGAGACAAAGCAGATGTTGGACGTGACAAGTGGGAAGACTCCCTCAGAGGCGCCTTTCCCTGCTGGTGTTACAACTAAGGGAAGAACGTGTCAGAAGTCAGTGGTTTGCCTTGAAAGAGGGACAGATAATTTACAGTTGAGAGGTGACTTGAGATAACAAGGAGAAAGAGCAGGTGGTAGCTGAAGAATGAGGGCGCATGCGCAAACGCTTCATGAATATTATAGAACACACCTCTGCGGGAGAAATGGCTCATTTGAATGACCAGGTAATGTAGGTAACAGGTGGGAGAACATATTAAGGAGCAAAAATGAAGAAGGCCTTGTGGGAAGCCTGTAAAGTGCAATTTCTTAACTAATAGGAATTGGAGGAGGGATATTCGGACGGTCTTAGGTTAAAAATTATCTGTGATGTGAACTGGAATGCGCACTCCCTCTTTCCAGCATGAGCTGGGGGGGGGGTCTTTGCCTGTGCAGTGCTGTGACTCCTTTCACAGAGACATCTGAATCCCTCTGGGAAAGAGTCCCTGGACAGTTTTGGTCTAACACCCCCCCCATAAAAGCCCCACAGGCAGGCATGGAAGCGCAGGAAGGTGGGGGTGCATGTTGATAAGGGGGGCAGCCCCTCACCATGGGACTCTCCCAACGCCAGTTCAAAGCAAGAGGGACACCTGCCATCCTTTCCCTGTGTTTCCAGCCAGAAAACCAGTTTATACTGGGCTCCCAGAACCACCTGACCCCATTTCCCACCCCAGAGCGGGCCTGGACCAATCAGAAGCCTCTGCATTCGACAGCTGGCCAATCTGCTTTCTTCGCCCACTTTCCTGAGGGAGTTTTCCTCCTGAGTTTCCCTCTTGCCTGCTCCCCTTCATTTCTCCTTCATTCTCTTCCTGTTCTTCTTTCACCCATTGTTTTGGGGGTCAGCTGGGTTCCCCCCACCCCATGGCCTGGCAGGCCCAGGAGGAGCCCACAGAGGCGGCAGGGCCAGGATATGGCATTTCCCGCCCTTTTCTGAAATAGGCAGGAACACCATGTTGTATCTTTTGGAGGCCCCAGCCGCTCCCAGAGATGCCATGGCTCCCCTGTGGGCCACATGGGTCCCACGGTCTTGGGGTTTCTCCTCCTGGCTGAAGGAGGGTGGCACCTTTGGGTGCCAGCACTCACGGGGTATCCACAGCAGCCTTCCTGCCATGATGGCTTTGCCTCCGCAGGGCGGCCTCTTTCCTCGCCATGTTTGCCCAACAGAGGAGGCCTCTCCATTGGAAGCGGCCAGGCAAGCGGCTTCAGAAGAGGAAGCCATTTTGGAGAAGAAACAAGCTTGGCTGTTGTCTGCTGAGGGTCTCCTGGCTTTCTTACAAGGCTTCCTGGGGGCTGCAATGGCCAGAGGAAGAGACAGCCCCCCCCAGCCTGAATCCCCTGCAGGGCCCTGGGCAGCAACCAGAGCCTGCATCAGTTTCCTTTCCCAAGGCCTTGGAGGAACCTTGGGGTGCGGAAGGAGGAACCCCAAATGGAGATCAGGCTCCTGACAAATGGGGAAAGGAACTTTATATGGCCTCTGTGAAAGAAAACTCTGGGTTGAGAGACTACTCAGCAGCCCAGCTCGTTGGGGTACAAGTCCCCCACTGGTCCATGTGGTCAGTAAAAGAAGGAAATCCCAGCCAAGTAATTTGGAGCAAAAGAGCAGTCAGTAGACTTAGAGCCTTTATTGTTGCGCAACAGGTTCAAATAGCAGTATGAACTCTGAGCAGGGGGAGACATTAACTTTTAAAACTTTCCCACCACATCCCAGAATATCCACCCTCCCTTCCCCACAGGTGGGCGGGGTTTGCAGCACCGAGTGGGGCTCACCTGGGCGGGTGCCACCTACCTGCTTGATCCGGCCTTTGACCTGCCCTTGGCCAGGGAGGACAATGGACGGCCGGCCGGGGGTGGTCCTAAGGCCAAAAGAAAAGAGGATGACTCCGTTGCTCAAGCCTCTTTTCCTGTTCTTCCTTCCAAGATCAGGAGCGTGTCCAGGCGGCTGGATTGAGGTAAGTAGCCGGCCTTCTTTGCTTTGCCTGGATGGGGGGCGGGGGAGAGATTTGGCCTCTCCGCCAGGCTAGGCCGCATTTTTGGCGTCCTCGGTTGGGGACGTTGCGGCCTTTTCGGCTTTTTTTCCGCGGCGTGGGAGGGAGCTTGACTGCTCTGCCACTGGCTGCTGGCCTGAGCCCCAGCGGGGCTTCTAGTGCGGCCTGCTCGCCTTTTGCGGCGGTGGGGGAGGCATCGCTAAACGCCGGCCCGGGGCCCCTGCTGACCCGGGAGGACATCGCGCGCCTGGCTAGGCTGCAAACACGGCCTGATTGCCTTTTGCGGCGGGAGGGGGGATCATCAATACATTGCACAGAATCATCAATACATCTTTTTTTTAAATATATATATATTTATTATTTTTCCAAAAACACTAAAAGAAAAAACAACAATACAAGACATCAAATTAACAAAACAAGGTTAAGACAATAAAATAAATCAACCAATTTCATTATCCCATCTTTCATTCACTTATTTCCACGACCTCCTCACACCTCCCTTTTTGTATTCCACTTCTGTTAGTTATTTCAGCAATTCCTTTCCATCCTCCTCTGTTTTCAATCCTATAATTATCTTAACTCATTCTAACCTTATTTTCCCCCCTTTAATACTCTATTAACCTATCTATACTTAATTCCTTATAATATTTCTACTAAAGCCATACTACTTCATTCCAACATTTTTCAAACATTCATTAATTTTACAATATTTCTGTAAATAGTCTTTAAACTTTTTCCAATCTTCTTCCACCGACTCTTCTCCCTGGTCTCGGATTCTGCCAGTCATTTCCGCCAATTCCATATAGTCCATCAACTTCATCTGCCATTCTTTGGCACCAATTGGCCGACCATCAATACATCATTGCTACATCGCTAAATTTCAGAAAGGGGAGGGTTACACAAGATTAGCATAGGCAAATGAGTCAGGACAACACCCAAGTATAAGATTAGCATAGGCAAACATGTCTTAAGTACCCACCACCCAAAAGTACAACAGAACTTCCTTTGCATGTCTGGAGCCTGAGGCAAGTCCGGTGATGAGATCTGGCTTCCCTTGGAGAACAATGAGCCCAGCAATTGTCACCTCTGGGCATTTCCTGGGTTAGGAGGTGTGTATACATGTCTTCACGCTTGGAGAGGTGGCAGGGGAAAGAGTCCTTTTTCCAAGGGCAATGGAATGGAGGAAACTGGCAAAGGAGGTATATTTTTAAAGCTAAGTATCTTCCCTGAGCTGCCAAGTTGAAAGGATAAATTCAGGCAGAATATTTGTAACATTTAACAATTTTAATGATGTGCCCCCCCCGGTCATTTCCATCACACATCTTTCCAGAATAGTCTAGGAATTGCCTCCAAGGTCCAGGGACTGATCTGCCCTGGCTTCCTTCTCGGAGGTCCCTTCCGAAGGAGAAGGGGTCCCAGGTCTCCATGGAGGGGAAGCATCCCTGAGGCCTGCATTTGAGGCCGATGCTTTCGCCTTTCAGGCTCCGGCCACCTTCTCTGTGGTGTTTATATGTGAGCTGTAGAGATGGGATCACATGCAGACATCCCCAAATTTCATAAAGATCCTGTGAAAAAGATGGGTTCTGCTTTGGAATAATGCCCCCCCCAAACCACCTGTAAAATGAACTTCACAGTATGAAAAAAATATGTTTTAAAATTTGTCGCTGATTCATTTTTTGAATGTTTTAAAGAGTTGTTCCTACCAAAAAATTTAGTGTTTCAGTCTCATTATAAATCATTTTCATATTTATTTATTTTTTCCATTCAGTCATGTGTATGTAGGAGAAATTCAAAAAGAGAATCCTAGACTGGAGGTTACCCGCAGAAAACCAAAAGAAAAGGAGGAAGTCTCCAAGTGGAAAGATAGGCCTTTTATTGAATACAATTGTGCCTGCAAAGAACCACATCCCAAAAAGTGTTGCCACAGAAACTAGGGAGCTAAAGATGCTCTTCTGGCAGAGGGGTAAAATGTCATGGCAAAAGTCTTGAGGGTAGAAACTGGAAAATACATTCAAAGCACTGATACGGTTTCTGACCTGTATGAGTTCTTTGATGGGAATTGAGATGAACTGTGACAAAAGCTCTTTCCACGCTCATGGCATTGAAAAGATTTCTCCCCTGTATGAATTCTTTGATGGCTAGTGAGCTTGGCCCCCTCCCGGAAGCTTCATTTAGTCTCCATCTTCTATGTGTTAATTGTTCCCTTTGACATATAACTAATATTGAATAGTGGTCTTAGATTGTTCTCAGTTGTATTTCCACTTTCCTTTTAAAAAAAAAATTATTACTTTCCAACAAATTGAACATACTAATACGGACCGAGGGGGGGGTGCCTGTTTCCCCCTCTCCTTGACTGACCGAGGCGATGACCTCGAGGGTGCCACCGCACACCCACCCTCGGAGCCCCTTCATTGTTACACAAGCACCACACTTTTCCCGATTCTTTCCCGAGCGAAATAAGCTCGACTATATAAATATACTCCCTATCTTTCCTATGCCTATCTGCGCCCCATACTTAGAACGAGTAGACCGAGTGTTTCTCTTCTCCGCTTATTCCTATGGCCGCGCTTTAGCCAATCACAGTCATGCATTCATCCTGCAAGAGCTAGCTCAAGCAGCTCTTGCACGCCTCATTTCACTCCTAACAAGCGGCGGACGGCCCCCCTGCTGCGAGAACAATGGATCCGAAACCAGAGACCTCGTAAACCTGTCAAAATCCAGTTACAATGTATCCATTCCTCTTCCGCCTGTCAAAATGTATCCATTCTGTTCTACCTTTTACCCTGCAGTACGGAATAGCCCGGAAACCTTTGAAATCTTTATAAATTGATATAAAATCAACCGTAGCTCCGATTTCCTCACTCTTGGTGTCATTCAACTCAGCTCCCCCTGGACTCCATGATGCTGTCCCTACTTCCATAATCCCCAAAGCGGCGGGTCACGTACGCAGGAACTTCCTAATCCTGTCAGATCGTTTCGCCAAACCCTTCCTCTAGGCAATATTGGGTGGCAGACGATGCATATCTCTGACCCATTGTCTTGCCACCACCGGTACTTGATGAATGTTTATCTGTGCATATTTCTCCCTCCGCATATTCCCCCTCCCTCATCTGAAATGTTAATGAATGTGGTCCCACCCCTTCCATAATCTATTCATGACGTGTGAAATGTATTCATGATGTAACCCACGAAACATGACCTTCCCATAATGTATTCATGACGTTTCCTGCACTGTATTCTGGGTGATGGGGGGAACTTTTAAAAGTCTATGTCACCCCATGCTCGGGGTTCAATTCCACTTTGAACCTGTTGCGCAATAAACTTGGATCTCCACATTTTGCTCCTGCGTCCGGCTGAGCTTCCTTTTCTTCCGCTAGAATCCACGGACTTGGTCCGATTGGCTGGGTGGCAGGGTAAACACGCACCCAGGTTTTCCGTAACAATACATAGAAAAAGAAAATAAACAGTACAATACAAAAACAATACCTAACACTAAACTAACAAAAACAATTTAAACTAAGAAAACAAAACAAAAACAATTTAAACTAAGAAAACAAGACAGAAACAATTTAAAACACATGAAATAATTTCAATCTTTCATTCACTTATTTCCATGACCTCTTCACACCTCCCTTTTTGTATTCCACTTCTATTTAGTTGTTTCAGCAATTCCTTTCCATCTTCCTCTGCTTTCCATCCCATAATTATCATAACACATTTTAACCTTATTTTCCCCTTTAATTCTCTATTAATCTATACTTAATTCCTTATAACATTTCTACTGAAGCCATATAACTTCATTCCAACATTTTTCTAACATTCATTAATTTTACAATATTTCTGTAAATAGTCTTTAAACTTTTTCCAATATTCTTCCACCGACTCTTCTCCCTGGTCTCGGATTCTGCCAGTCATTTCCGCCCTTTTAAACACAATTCAAGGATCCAAAATTAGTTTCAGTTTTCTGCTACTATTTGTTCTTTTTTAAAAAAAGACCCCAAAACTGTAGAAGCAATATAGAAATAAAGTATTTATCTTGCTTAGCTAGCTGTCACTGAACATTCCAAAAAACTTCAATCCAGCAGGCAGTCCGATTCCAGGTCAGAGTGGCAGAATTCTAACTCTCTTCACTCTCTCCTGCAGGTCTGCTCAGTCCACAACTTCCCCCCTCTTCTCCTGCCCTCGAGGGGGGGAAATGTTCTTTACCGTTGAAATTTTAGTCTTTTGCGAAAGGCTTTCCAAGGCTTCAGCTTACAGCCTTTTTGCCTCAGTCTATTTACAAAAAGGGGAAGGCAGACTTCCTGTTTTGATCCTCCCTGCTTCGATGCCAAATTGTATGTTTAAAAGTCTAATTCTCCCATTCCAGCTCTACTCACGGGTAATTACATTAGGTTCAAATTGTCCACAGGAAAAAGTCAGCACTCTCCGGCAACAGCTATGCAGCTTCACTCCGTTAAAGAAGCAGACGACTAGAAGCACCGCGCTACTCACCCCACGTCGCTCCGGAACCCCAAAATCGGGTTTCCCTGCGAGTAGGGGAGGCGCAGAAGGTGCCCGCCGAGTCCCACGTTCACAGGCTTCTCCTGCCTGTGATTTTTCCCGGGTCTCTGCCTTCGCCATAGCAGTCAGACCCTATTTTCCACGGGGCAAATTCCTCGGGTCAGAGGAATTCCGCCATTGCCGATGGCACTGACCCAGAGGTCCCTGTATTTCCACTTTCCAACAAAAGAGCCAATTCTTTTGTTGCCCACACCGCATCTCTTCTACTTGTTGAGTTTTAAGCATTATAATAAAATGTGTATTCCCCGTCTAATGGATGTTTGTCTCCAGAAGTTCCCTGTCTAATGGATGTTTGTCTCCATAAGTCCA
Source organism: Podarcis liolepis (assembly GCF_965112155.1). Classification (NCBI taxonomy): domain Eukaryota; kingdom Metazoa; phylum Chordata; class Lepidosauria; order Squamata; family Lacertidae; genus Podarcis; species Podarcis liolepis. Next base: position 1,751,050 of record NC_139563.1, read on the forward strand.
CTAATTTGTTGTCATGTACAACAAATTTCCCCCTCTTGTGTCCAATTTCTATATTATCCTGCCTAACCTAATGAAACGGCCCCATTTAGATCTCCCATTAACATTATATTCCCTATAAAGTTTATATCCCCTTTATAAAGTTCAGATGTCCTCCCATTTGGAGCATATATTCCCAAAATTATCCATCGCTGCCCTCTGACGAAGAAATGACCAGTCCATAATTTTAACGATAGGTTTATTGTAGCTGTAAGAGACAGAATAACAACAGGAAAATCCCCAGAAACCCAGAAGACAAAAGTCAGAGATTGATGTGCATTATAATGAGTGAAATAAGTACTTGATCCCCTATCAACCAGCCAGATGTCAAATCTACCTGGTATCTTCACTGTATGTAATAAACTGAGATTAGAAGCACCTGGTGTAAGGGAGAAGTCTTACCTGTTATCCCAGGTTGTTACAGTACCTGTGCAAAAGACACCTGTTGACAGAAGCAATCAATCTTACCAGGGCATTGAAAATGGGTCGAGGATAGGTATTCCAGCATGAAAATGACCCAAAACACACGGCCAAGACAACAAAGAAATGGCTCAAGAAGAAGCACATGAAGGTCCTGGAGTGGCCTAGCCAGTCTCCAGACCTTAATCCCATCAAAAATCAGTGAAGGGAGCTGAAGGTTCGAGTAGCTACACATCAGCCTTGAAATCTTACTGAGTTGGAGAGGATCTGCAAAGAGGAGTGAGACAAAATACTTCCTGAGACGTGTGCAAACCTGGTGGCCACCGACAAGAAACGACTGACCTCTATAATTGCCAACAAGGGTTTTGCCACCATGCACTAAGTCATCTTTTGCAAAGGGATCAAATACTTATTTCACTCATTATAATGCACAGCACATCAATCTCTGACTTTTGTCCTCTGGGTTTCTGGGGTTTTTCTTGTTGTTATTCTGTCTCTCACAGAAAACAATAAACATACCATTTAAATTAAGGATGGCTTATTTCTTCATCAGAGGGCAAACAGGCAAATTTAGCAGAGGGTCAAATACTCACCCCCTTCCCTCACTGTAACTCCGGACCACTTTTGTCCTTTATTATGGTAATTTTTGCACGAAATGTTCCTTTCATATCTCCAATTTTCTTGAACAGATCTTTCATGTTTCCCATTCTATTGTTATATGATACAAATGTGATAAAGGGTATTTTTAGTTATTCTCCCCCGTCCCTTTCTCTTTCCCATTCAACTGTGTTTTGTACAGGTTGTTTAATAATTTTTGCTTTATTACTGTAATTTTTTGGTCTTCCCTCTGCATGAATTCTTTGATGGGAAGTGAGACCATCCTTCCGATTGAAGCTCTTTCCACAGTCCAAGCACTGATAGGGTTTCTCCCCTGTATGAATTTTTTGATGCTGAGAGAGCGTTCCACTTTGACTGAAGCTCTTTCCACATTCCAAGCACTGATATGGTTTCTCCCCTGCATGAATTATTTGGTGCAAAGTGAGAGTCTTCCTGTGACTGAAGCTCTTCCCACATTCCAGGCATTGATATGGTTTCTCCCCTGTATGAATTCTTTGATGGACTGTGAAATTGGCACTGTTTGTGAAGCTCTTTCCACATTCCAGGCATGGATATGGTTTCTCCCCTGTATGAACTCTTTGATGTGAAGTGAGATTGTGACGGAGACTGAAGCTTTTCCCACATTCCAGGCATTGAAAGGGTTTCTCCCCTGTATGAATTCTTTGATGGGAAGTGAGATCACCTCTCTGACGAAAGCTCTTTCCACATTCCAAGCACTGATATGGTTTCTGCCCTGTATGAATTCTTTGATGGGAAGTGAGATTGGAGCTCTGACTGAACCTCTTTCCACATTCGAAGCACTGATAGGGTTTCTCCCCTGTATGAATTCTTTGATGGGAAGTAAGACTATCCTTCCGATTGAACCTCATCCCACATTCCAAGCACTGATAGGGTTTCTTCCCAGTATGAATTCTTTGATGGGAAGTGAGACCGGAACTGTGACGAAAGCTCTTTTCACACTCATGGCATTGAAAAGGTTTCTCCCCTGTATGAATTCTTTGATGGGAAGAGAGCTTTGACCTATCCCTGAAGCTCTTTCCACATTCCAGGCACTGATAGGGTTTCTCCCCTGTATGAATTCTTTGATGGGAAGTGAGACTATGGCTGAGACTGAAGTTCTTTCCACATTCGAAGCACTGATAGGGTTTCTCTCCTGTATGAATTCTTTGATGGGAAGTAAGATGTGTACTTTGACTAAAGCTCTTTCCACATTCTAAGCACTGATAGGGTTTCTCCCCTGTATGAATTCTTTGATGGAATGTGAGACTCAGCCGGATACGAAAGCTCTTTCCACACTCATGGCATTGAAAAGGTTTCTCCCCTCTATGAATTATTTGATGCCTTGTGAGCTGAATCTCCTTCTGGAAGCTCTTTCCACATTCCAAACACTGATATGTTTTCTCCCCTGTATGAATCCTTTGATGTGAAGTGAGACTACCCTTCTGGCTGAAGCTTTTTGCACATTCTGTGCACTTATAAGGTTTGTCTCCAGTATGAATTCTTTGATGGGAAGAGAGCGTTGCCCCCTCCTTGAAGCTCTTTCCACATTCGAAGCACTGGTAGGGTTTCTCCCCTGTATGAATTCTTTGATGAGAACTGAGATGGGAACTTTTTCTGAAGCTCGTTCCACATTCGAAGCAGTGATAGGGTTTCTCCCCCGTATGAATTCTTTGATGGGAAGTGAGATGATCCTTCCGATTGAAGCTCTTCCCACACTGCAAGCAATGATAGGGTTTCTCCCCTGTATGAATTCTTTGATGGGAAGTGAGATGGTGGCTGTAACTAAAGCTCTTTCCACATTCCATGCAGTTATAGGGTTTCTCTCCTGTATGAATTCTATGATGGGAAGCGAGACTGCCCTTCCGAGTGAAACTCTTTCCACATTCTCTGCACTGATACAATTTCTCCCTACTCTTTGTTCTTTCATGTGAAGTGAAGCTATCACTCCTAACGAAGCTCTTTCTTTGATGGGAGGTGGACTGGGAGCTCTGACGGATGTTCTCTCCACACTCTGAATATTTATATGACTTCTCTGCTATGTGGATTCTGTTCTGGTCCCCCTTGTTCTTCTCTTCCAATTCATCACCATCTGCAATGAAAAGAGACGCTAATTAGAGCCTCCAGATTATTGAACAAAGTCCGCCCCCCCCCGCGAGACGAGAGTGCTCTGTTTCAGCCTCAAGCAGACATCCTTGGAGTCTAACTTAATGTCATTGTCAATGTGTGGTGTCTTTGACCCCCCCCCCCCAGCATTTCTGCATGCCTGCGGGGTACCTGACTTGAAACCGGTGGGGCCACACTGCCAGCATACCGTGACGGGGCACAGATGACACAGAAGCATCAAATCCAACACCTGACCCCCCCTCCCCCAGCAATGCACTGCCATGTTAGTGTAAGTCACTTTGCAGTGCTGTCCTGGACCCAAACCCCACTCAGAGCAAAGGCGATATGGTTCACATCCATTATTGAACAAAGTTAATAAATGCTTGTGACAGAGGAAGAACTGGAGTTAGGTGTGAGGCCTTACTATAGTTTTCACTGCCTTTGTTGATTGGTATTAACTGACATACTGCTTGGCTTTAATCTGGGATAGATTTTGTTTGGCTCAATCCTGGAATCCACTCCATCTCCGAGGTCAGTCTAATGCAGACAGAGCCAAAACAACAGACCTCACAGAAGTTATTTCAACTTCCCTAAAAGCTCTGAAGCCAATATTGAAGAAGGCCTGGAGGTTCAGACAAGCCTGGTCCTTGTTTAAAAAGGCATGACTAGATGGAGAACATTCACAGAGGACAGAGTTGATATCCCTCCATTCAGGGTTCACCGTGGGGATGTTAGAATCCCAGACGCTGTTGGTCTCCCTCCAAACAGTGGAGGTTCAGGCAGGCAGGTGGAGGAGCCTGAAAAGGTGCTCCCCTTCTCCATCTCCATCTGCCTGCCTGCCTCCCCCCACCCCCAAGCTGAGCAAGCCCCAATACCTCTCCAGCTCCATCCATCCAAGTCACCAGATCTCTTGGAGGTCCCTGAGAGGGAACGCTCAGAGGTTGTGGGGAGCGATGCGGGAGACAACCTGACCAGGTCAACCGTCCATCTTCCCCCTTCCATCCTTGCTAGCTTTGCAGGATCCGTCTCTTTCATCCTTCCTATGGAGTCGAGGGTCCTGGGAGAGAGGAAGAAGCAAAGGGAACCTCAGAGGTCCTGCAAGGGTTCTCCTGTGCTAGATATTCTCCTGCCCCTGAAGAAGCACAAATGGGGCAGCCCCTTCCCAACACAAGCCCTTTTCCTAAACATCTCCAGTGGTTCCAATGTAGCCTTATTGGAGTTCACCGATTGGGTCTGCGTTGCTCCGTGACAGGAGGAAGGAAGTCAAAATGACACCGAGTTGGTTCAAAGAAAGACTTTATTCTGCTCTCCGGATAGCAGAAGGCACTTGCGTGGTGTGTCCACAGCAAGTCCAAAGAAATGACAAGTTACATGCAGTATATATACCCTCCAGGCACCCTCTCCCTCCTTCCAACCACGTCAGCTTGTATACGTAGGTTGACAATGAAGCCTTAGCTTACAGGGGATTCATTTGCCCGCTTGCCCAGGACCGAGGAGAGAACAAAAGCACCAGGGAAGCAACTTCTTCGGAGAAAAGAGTTTTATTGAGATCGGCGCAGAGGCAGCCAGTGGAATATCTTCCAAAGACTGGCGGCCCGTATACTGTGTTCAGCAAGCATTGTTATACCTGGGAGCATGCATTCGTCTCCCCAATCAGCTCGCAAGGTTACAACTTATTACCTTATATGGCATATGGCTATATGGCTAGCTAAGCTCCCCTCCCTCCCTTGTATGTGTGTTCTTCTTCTCTTGCATTACTGAAGCAAGAAGCATGAAGCAGGAAACAGCTTCTGGCCTACATAGCTGAAGCAATTGTGGTTTTAACCACAGCTGCTGCTAGCTGCTTAACCACAACTGCAGCAGTTGGCTTGGGTCCTGATATTATTGAGATTAACCCTTCCCTCTCCCTCACTCCCTCCTCTTCTTATGAACAACCTAATCCTTAGGTTCGTTCTGGGGTATGGGCCTATACTCTCTCACATATCCCACTGAACTCAGTGGGGCTTTTGGACAGAACTTGGTGGCAAAACCAGTGGCGCCCTGTCCCCAATCCTGAAAACTGCAACCCCAGAGCATGGGCAGAAAGTAGACAAGTAGCTATTACATGTGGGTGCCCCCATGCTAGGTGCTTTGAATGGAGAGCCCAGTTCACACTCTTTGAGCTCTCTCACTGCAAGCCAGGCAGATGTTGTGGCCCTATTTGCCTCTGTCAGGGGTTCCCTAGGGACCAAATCTGTATGTGGAAGCAGAGGAGCTGGTGATGCCACATTTCTGAAATATCATGAGACGAATACACCACTCCTCCTTAGATATTGTCTGTGTTTATACACAACCTTCGCAAGTCTCCAGCCTCAAAATGTGGCCCCCACCCTGGCATGGAAGCCATCAAAGTATAGATCTTCCACATGTCCTAAATCTGTAGTGTTCTTAAGAACACCAGGCATGTATACCCTTTATAAACTCCAGAGGTGAGCTTTACACTCCTCTTGTGACAAGATTCCCAAAGGCTGAGGGTAGCTTGATAAAACTAGCCTCTTTTGAGACTGCACCAATTTCCATTTCTTTTTTATCAAAACCCACAGATGCTCTGCTAGATTTTTCCAGAAGGTTTTACAAGTACCTTTCAAGATGGTTAGAATTTTATTACAGATAGCCAAAAAGGATTTTATGTGTTCCATGTCCTCTGTTAATAGTACAAGCCACCCAATGACTGATAATCCCAGAAGGTTGGGAGAAGGAGTCTTTTATCCTTGTTTAGGATTTCCTGAGGATAAATCTGTTTTCACATTAGTTTGTCTACTTGTTTAGCCTGAATAGGGGAGAGACATGTTTTGTTGCATCTGGGACAGAGGAAGTGGCCCAGTTGTGCTGCTGCAGATGCAGAAGGGCTTTTCTTCTCCCTGTGCTCCTCCCATGTGCAAATGTTCCCGTCTGGCTACAGCCTGTTTAGAAATGTGACTTATCCCTCAATCTGAAGGGGGTTTCTTTGCATGCCCCCATGCAGTGGCGTAGCAAGGTCAGGTGTTAGCTGGTGCGGAAAATTTCTTGTAACTCCCCCCCCCCCCCCCGTTGATTTTGTTTTGACTTTATTTCATATTTTCTTACAAAGGAATGTGGATTCTGGGCCTCTGATAACAAGTAGGCCACTGGGGACAGATACTTAAATCTACAGGATGGGTTGTGTTTTGGCTTCTGTTATTTCATTTATATTTATTGTTTATTTAATAAAGTTTATTTTTAAAAACCTGCAAAACTGTTTACCAAAACATAAAACAAAACAAAAAATGACAGCAGTAAAATCAAGAAAAATGAACAACCCTACTTTAAAACATACAAAAGCTAAAGTATTAAAACAGATTAAAATTCCTTCAGCTTCCCAAACATCTGAGTAAGCTTGCCTAAACAAGACTGCTTTTCGCAGGTGCCTGAAAAGAGTCTAGCAAAGGCACTATTTATTGGGATTTCACCATGCTCTGTATTATCTGAAAAGGAAAACACTTATTTAAAAAGCAGGACGGCACAGCCTGGGAGTCTCATCATGATCAGCGGGACGTATTCCTGAGCCGACGGTGCATAAGATGGGCTACAATCCTATGCACGCCCTGCATCCAACTTGTACCTAAAAATCTTCACAAACCTGCGCCAGAGAGTTGTAGAGTAGGAAGGGACCCCTGAGGGTCATCTAGCCAACCCCCTGGGGGCAATGCAGCAGTCTCAACTAGACCATCCCTGACTGATGGCCATCCAGCCTCTTCTCTGTGTGCCTTCTCCATGAGAGGTCTGGGTGGTGGCAACACAAAAACGAACCTTTTCTGCAGTGGCTCCCCATTCGGGGGAAGCTCTCCCAAGAGAGGCTCGCCTGGCCCCTTCCTGACATCTTGAGGTGCCAGGCAAAAACCTTTTTCTATAACTGGGCCTTTGGTTGGTTAGCATTCTATGGCCTTTGAAATATGTTTGTGGGTGGAGAGATCATTGGTTTGCCTTTGCCTTTGTTTCATTATGCGTTTGGTGTTCTAATTTTGCATGTTTATGTTGTGAATCGCCCTGTAAACTTTGGATGAAGGGCAGGATAGAAATTTAACAATCACAACAACAACAACAATAATAATAGTAGCAGTGAACAGCTACAGTCAATCAGGGGTGCCAACTTGAATAAAACATTAGGAGGGAGCAGGCATCGGGCATAGCCAGGATTTATGTTAAGGGGCAGAATCTCATTTAATTAAGGATTTAATTCTCCCCATCGGACGCCCATGGACCCAAGTAAGCCCCACCCTGCAAAGCTGATCACAAGATGCAGCGTGCACACACCAGTTGAATGGCAATGCCCATTAAGGGGGTGGGGGCCTCAAATATTTCATGGTGGAACTGTTAGGATATTTCCGTTCCACCTTAAAAGGGAGCAGGATGTTTGTGTCACAGCCTGCGTATTTCCTGTTCACAGGATGTTTATGTTTGCTATTGCTTTCGTTTTCTCTCTCTGCTTGAACACTGAAGCAGACGGTCATGTCTTTTCTTTCTTCTGATCAACGCTGAATAAAGCCTGTAAATATGCTCTCCTGACGTGCATCTTTCACTGTGTGAATACTGCTGATAAGAGTGTGCATGAGCCCTGCAATGTGGCAAGGTATTTCCAGGAAACTCGTGTCGCTAATAGCTCATACTGCGTGACTAAGGGAGATCGATGGATCGTCCGGCAGCCGCCTTGGGGGCTATGGACTTCATCTCCCTGGCAGTATCCCAACAGGAACCAAATGGACCTCGGTGCTCTGGGGTATGCCAATCTATGAGGAAGAGAAGCACGCTTTGTTGCTCTCTCTCCCACCATCCCCCCTCCCCACTTTTTGGCCTTCGTTTCTACATCATTCTGGCAGGCAGAAATCCAGCAGGTCAGGAGGATTTCCTGTCAATATTGTTGCTGGAATGTTTGCAGTGACTGTGAGCTTCCATTGGATCATTGCAATGGATTGCATTGCATTGCATTTGAATTATGGTGCAGAGTCCCATGGACTGCAAGAAGATCAAACCTTTCCATTCTGAAGGAAATCAGCCCTGAGTGCTCAGTGGAAGGACAGATCCTGAAGCTGAGGCTCCAAGACTTTGGCCACCTCAGGAGAAGAGAAGCCTCCCTGGAAAAGACCCTGATGTTGGGAAAGATGGAGGGCACAAGGAGAAGGGACGACAGAGGACGAGATGGTGGGACAGTGTTCTCGAAGAGACTAGCATGAGTTTGACCAAATTGTGGGGGGCAGTGGAAGACAGGAGGGCCTGGCGTGCTCTGCTCCAGGGGGTCACGAAGAGGCGGACATGACTAAACAACAACAAGAACGGATTGCTTTGAAGGGATTTCTGCACCAGGTCAAGGAATCTGTAGCCCCCCAGTTACACCCCCCACACACCCACACCTGTATTTTGCCCCACCAAAGGTGCAACTCTACCTGAAGCACAGGAACGAAGCAGCCAAAGGTACTTGATGACCTCCAGGCTAGGAGGGGAGCGCCTCCCTCCCCCCCCGGCGCCCCACCTTCCTTCCCCGGCTTCTTTCGGCCCCTCTCCCCCTCCCCCTCCCCCTCCCCGCCCCTCTCCCCCCAACTCCTGGGGCGACGCCTGCCTGCCATTTCTGCGCCTCCTTTGCCTTCTTCTGCCCTGACTTGGGGGTCTCCCCCCACCGAGCAGGGACCCCCATGCCCCTCCCTGCCCCCTGGGACCCCCTTCTCCCCACGGCACCCTCCGGGGGAAGAGAGAGGAGACTCACCCAGGAAGCTTGGGCCCAGGCGAGAGAAGAAAGCCGCCTCCTCGCGGCTGGCAGGAAGGGAACTGGGCCAGGGAGGTCCTTCACTTCCGGTGCCCTCTAGGAATCCAGCTCGGCTCCTTTTAACCCTTGCCAAGCCGAGGGCACCGAGCCCGCCTCTCCCTCTCCCTGGCTGCTGCAGTTTCTCCTGCTTCTGCGCCTGCGCTCCAGGAGCTGCCCCCTTCCCTCCCTCTGTGCCAAGGACTCTGTGCCAAGGACTCCTGGAGCCCCCATCGAAGCAGACCAACAGCAAGGGAGGCGGGGGTGGCCATGGGGGGGGGGGTTACCTTGGCTCTGCCCCTCCCCCAAAATAGAGGCTCCAGGATCCCTAGGAAAGGCTGGGATGGAGAAGAGGCGAAGGTCTGCGCAGTGGCAGGAGGTGTCTTGGGCTCAGAGATGGCTCCATCAAGACACCCCCCCGGGGGGAAAACCCCCCAGCTCAGGAAGTGGGGGGGGAGGAAGGAGGGGGCGGCTTCCCGGCCAGGAGATTCCCCCCCCTCCCGAAAATGATCTCTTCCCCCCGCCAAGCGGATTTACCTGCTTCTGCAGCCGCTTTTCATCCCAGGAAAAAGAGAGGAGAAAGTGTCCCATGCAAGGAATGAAACGCCCACGCGATCCTTTGGGTGGGGGAGACTCAAGGGGGGGGGGCAGATGTGGAAGAGAAAAGAAATGACCATGCCTGCCTGCATCGGAGAGTAGGACTTACTTCTGAGTAAGCCAGCCTCGGGTGGGGCTGCACAGCAGTGCTTCCAAAAGTGATGGGATCAGTGTGCGGATCTCACGAAATTAATGCCGTGCTCTTATAGATGCACAGGGATAAGTGCATTCACACATACAAGGGTTCACAAACCCCTGCGTGTAACTGCAGGTGATGCAATAGGGTCCCTTTTGCTGGGAGTTTCCTGAAGGGATCTGCTTCACTTGGAAAGCCAAGAAAGAAAAGTGTGTGTGGATTCTGAACATGGCTGCCAACGTTTCCCTTTTTTAAGGGGAATTCCCTTATTCCGAATAGGATTCCTCGCAAGAAAAGGGAAAAGTTGACAGTTATGATTCTGAAAGCGGAGGAATTCTGGAGGAAGAAATAGAAGGAGCTGGGAGATCCTGCACAGGTGGAATCTCATGAAGAAGAGCAAGTCGGAATTATTGGGGCTGGACTTGTGCTGTTGTAGCCTTATGAGGCTTTGCCCTCGGGTGGGAAAAATATTGCGCCTGGGAAAGGGAAGTGGGAGTCAACAGACACTCAAGGAATAGTTTTGGAGAAAAAGGCTTTTATTTCTACCATCCATGAACTGGTAGAAGGAGCAAGTGTGATAAGTCACAAAAAGCATGCATGAGTTCACAATCATGTGCACAATCATATCTACCCCTTTCCAGTTCCCTCCTCCTTTCTCCTCCCTCAGGAGTCCTGCCCCATGTTGAGGTTCCTCTGAGCATGTACAGAAAGCTGTCTTGGAACTATTGTGGACTCTTGGCAGGAAAGGGGGTTGATGGGGTTTTCAGAGTGTTCCCGTTGTTTCATTCTTGTGCTTTGGCATGGTTCCCGGAGAGAAAGCAAGTTGCAATGTGGTTCTGAGAAAGGCCTGAGAAGACCATGGGCTCTGTTCTCTACCTTGTTGCAATCTTTTTGTTACAGCAAGCGGAATGTTTCTGATGCTTAGCGGCTGAGAAAATGATTTTGAGAAGCTTTGAGAAGCTTTGAGCCTGCTTGGGGGGGGGTGACTACGGGCCTAGGCGAGGTCACCTGTCCTCACCTTCCTTCATTGTTTTCTTTGCGAAAAGACAGACTCGGGTTTCTTAAATATGGCTTATAAATTTCTAACCTGGAATGTGATGGACTAAATTTGAAATCCGAAAGGCATAAGATAACACATGTATTAAGAAAGCAGGAATGAGATTTAATAAGCTTGCAGGAGACCCACATAAAAAGGACCCGTGGAAAATGGTTAATCAGTAAAGCTTGAGGCCAGTAATTTATACCTTCAGATAAATCGAAAAAAGACATTGCCAGGAAGGAATAAAAGTCCTGGTGTCAGCATTATACGCAGCAAATGAAAAGAAGTCGGACTTTTAAATGCTGGGAGGGATGCAGGCAGTGGCGAAGGGGTTGTTTATACAGCCTTTCTAGAGAGAGAGAAGCTTGAAAAGCGAGAGATATGAAGAGAAATGAGGGCGAATTAGAAGAAATCCCCCGATAAGCGAGGGAGCCCAGGGATACTGCAGCCTGGCCTGCCAGGAACCGGCCTCCTTGGCGCCTAAAACGGAGGCGAGGCTCCGATTTCGAAAGGCGGGAAAAGTCGTTTCCCTCAGAGCCGCTGAGGGGAGGAAGGAGCGGGGGGAGGGGCTCCTCCTCTCTTGCCCCTCAGAGACACAACGGGGACCCTCTTGTGAGGGGAGCAGAAAGGGGGGCTCTCAGACAAGGGGGCGGCAGGGGGGTCTCTCGTCTCTCTCCCCCCTCACAACCCCATTGCGTTCCTCTCATGGTGGAAGGCCTTGGAGAAAAGAAGCGACCATGCCTGCCTTCAAAGACGGAGGTTCTCTTTCAACCTCTGCTTCCAAAAGCAAAAGAAGGGGGTCCCTTCGGGGAATGGTGGATCTTGACAACCTGAGTTGTTTCATGTCTCACAACCTGAGCAAAGGCGCCGACTCCATGGGGCCTGAGGGGGCCCGAGCCCCCTCAAAAATTCGTTTGGGGGGGCTCCGCCCCCCCAATAATCTCGGGCGCCCCTCCAGCAGAGCGCCATCGCCGCCCCTCCCCCAGCCCAAAATGCACAGGGTCGGGCTGCATGCCTCCTGCCCTCCCTCCCGAGCAAAAGCTCCACCCAATTTCCTTCGGAGCTGATTAATAGGCGCAGCACGCTCTCCCCTATTAGCTCACGAGGAGGCGGCGCCACTTTATTTGCATATTCATGAGCTTATTAATTATTCATGAGCTTTCGCGGGCTCCCCCAATATTTTTTATAAGTCGGCGCCCCTGAACCTGAGTTGCTGGAGACACTACAGATGAGACAAAGCAGATGTTGGACATGACAAGTGGGAAGACTCCCTCAGAGGCGCTTTTCCCTGCTGGTGTTCCAACTAAAGGAATGTGAACTGGAATGTGCACTCCCTCTTTCCAGCATGAGCTGGGGGGTCTTTGTACGTGCAGTGCTGTGACTCCTTTCACAGAGACATCTGAATCTTCACCCACTTTCCTGAGGGAGTTTTCCTCCTGAGTCTTGGCTGCTCTCCCTCCCAGCTTCTTCTTCATTTCTCCTTCATTCTCTTCCTGTTCCTCTTTCCCCCATTGTTTGGGGGTCAGCTGGGTCTCCCCCCCCATGGCCAGGAGGAGCCCACAGAGGCGGCAGGGCCAGGATATGGCATTTCCCGCCCTTTTCTGAAATAGGCAGGAACACCATGTTGTATCTTTTGGAGGCCCCAGCCGCTCCCAGAGATGCCATGGCTCCCCTGTGGGCCACATGGGTCCCACGGTCTTGGGGTTTCTCCTCCTGGCTGAAGGAGGGTGGCACCTTTGGGTGCCAGCACTCACGGGGTATCCACAGCAGCCTTCCTGCCATGATGGCTTTGCCTCCGCAGGGCGGCCTCTTTCCTTGCCATGTTTGCCCAACAGAGGAGGCCTCTCCATTGGAAGCGGCCAGGCAAGCGGCTTCAGAAGAGGAAGCCATTTTGGAGAAGAAACAAGCTTGGCTGTTGTCTGCTGAGGGTCTCCTGCCTTTCTTCCAAGGCTTCCTGGGGGCTGCAATGGCCAGAGGAAGAGACAGGCCCCCCCCAGCCTGAATCCCCTGCAGGGCTCTGGGCAGCAACCAGAGCCTGCATCAGTTTCCTTTCCCAAGGCCTTGGAGGAACCTTGGGGTGCGGAAGGAGGAACCCCAAGTGGAGATCAGGCTCCTGACAAATGGGGAAAGGAACTTTATATGGCCTCTGTGAAAGAAAACTCTGGGTTGAGAGACTACTCAGCAGCCCAGCTCGTTGGGATACAAGTCCCCCACTGGTCCATGTGGTCAGTAAAAGAAGGAAATTCCAGCCAAGTAATTTGGAGCAAAACAGCAGTCAGTAGACTTAGATCCTTTATTGTTGCGCAACAGGTTCAAATAGCAGCATGAACTCTGAGCATGGGGAGACATTAACTTTTAAAAGTTTTGCACCACATCCCAGAATATCCACCCTCCCTTCCCCACAGGTGGGCGGGGTTTGCAGCACCGAGTGGGGCTCGCCTGGGCGGGTGCCACCTACCTGCTTGATCCGGCCTTTGACCTGCCCATGGCCAGGGAGGACAATGGACGGCCGGCTGGGGGTGGGCCTAAGGCCAAAAGAAAAGAGGATGACTCCGTTGCTCAAGCCTCTTTTGCTCTTCTTCCTTCCAGGATCAGGAGCGTGTCCAGGCGGCTGGATTGAGGTAAGTAGCCGGCCTTCTTTGCTTTGCCTGGATGGGGGGCGGGGGAGAGATTTGGCCCCTCCGCCAGGCTAGGCGGCATTTTTGGCGTCCTCGGTTGGGCATGTTGCGGCCTTTTCGGCTTTTTGTCCGCAGCGTGGGAGGGAGCTTGACTGCTCTGCCACTGGCTGCTGGCCTGAGCCCCATGTTTTATATTAAGATTCCTTTATTTTGAATGAAGGAGGACACACATAGGCGGAGGACAGTTTTCCAGTATTCACGCGTTCCAAGAGCCCGGAGACTTTTTTGTTAGGAATCATGACAACGGAAATCAAGAAGTCAAATAGACCATTATTTATGTATGCCACAACTGCTGCCAGGATTCTAATTGCGAAAAGTTGGAAAAGCGAAACCATCCCCTCAAAACTCAAATGGCAAACGAAATTGCCAGCATACTTACAGTTCAGGGCCGTGTTCAAAAAGTGGTGGTGGGGGATGAGTGTTCAGACCCCTGGGCTCTCACTTGTGGGATACCTCAGGGTTCTGTCCTCTCTCCCATGCTTTTCAACATCTACATGCAGCCGCTGGGAGAGATCATCAGGGGGTTTGGGCTGGGTGTTCATCAGTAAGCGGATGATACCCAGCTCTACCTCTCTTTCAAATTGGAAGCAGTGAAGGCGGTAAAGTTCCTGTGTGAGTGCCTGGAGGTGGTTGGAGGATGGATGGCGGCTAACAGATTGAGGTTGAATCCTGACAAGACAGAAGTACTGTTTTGGGGGGACAGGAGGCAGGTGGGTGTGGAGGACTCCCTGATACTGAATGGGGTAACTGTGCCCCTGAAGGACCAGCTGCGCAGCCTGGGAGTCATTTTGGACTCACAGCTGTCCATGGAGGCACAGGTCAATTCTGTGCCCAGGGCAGCTGTTTATCAGCTCCATCTGGTACGCAGGATGAGACCCTACCCGCCTGCAGACTGTCTCGCCAGAGTGGTGCATGCTCTGGTTATCTCTCGCTTGGACTACTGCAATGCGCTCTATGTGGGGCTACCTTTGAAGGTGACCCGGAAATTGCTACTAATCCAGAATGCGGCAGCTAGACTGGTGATTGGGAGCGGCCGCCGAGACCACATAACACTGGTCTTGAAAGACCTACACTGGCTCCCAGTACGTTTCAGAGCACAATTCAAAGTGTTGGTGCTGACCTTTAAAGCCCTAAACGGCCTCAGCCCAGTATACCTGAAGGAGCATCTCCACCTCCATCGTTCTGCCCGGACACTGAAGTCCAGCGCCGAGGGCCTTCTGGCGGTTCCCTCGCTGCGAGAAGCCAAGTTACAGGGAACCAGCCAGAGGGGCTTCTTGGTAGTGGCAAAATAACTACCAAACCTTTAGAAGACATCTAAAGGCAGCCCTGCTTAGGGAAGCTTTTAATGTTTAATAGGTTATTGTATTTTAGTATTTTGTTGGAAGCTGCCCAGAGTGGCTGGGGAAACCCAGCCAGATGGGCGGGGTATAAATAATTTATTATTATTATTAGCAGCAAGGATAACCAGAGTAGTAAGCGGAAATACGATACAAGATGTTAATAAAGAATGGAAAGTAATCAAAGAATATCTTAAAGATTACTGTGATAACAAAAGCTTTATGGCAGATAATGATGATAATTATTATTAATATTTATTTATATCCTGAACCAGGCAGAGGGCCTTCTTGGTAGTGGCACCCGCCCTGTGGAACACCCTCCCACCAGATGTCAAAGAGAAAAATAACTACCAAACTTTTAGAAGACATCTGAAGACAGCCCTCTTTAGGGAAGCTTTTAATGTTTAATAGGTTACTGTATTTTAGTGTTTTGTTGGAAGCCGCCCAGAGTGGCTGTGGAAACCCAGCCAGATGGGCGGGGTATAAATAATATATTATTATTATTATTATTATTATTATTATTATTATTATTAGCAAGGATAACCAGAACAGTAAGAGGAAATACAATACAAGATGGTAATAAAGAATGGAAAGTAATCAAAGAATATCTTAAAGATTACTGTGATAACAAAAGCTTTATGGCAGATAATAATAATATTTTATTTATATCCTGCCCACCCCAGCCGAAGCCGGGCTCAGAGCAGGTAACAACAGTATATCGAATGAGTCCTTTAATATAAGGAAATATTGGAGAAAACTAGAACCAAAAAGGAGAATGTGAGGTGTGTGGGGGCAAAGATTTAGGAAACTAAAAAATTTAAGTTCAAAATAGTACAATGAGTATAGTCGGAAGGCTTTTCTTTATCGTAAATAACATCATTTTCAATTCTTCTACTTTCTCTCTTTTCTTTCATTTATACTTTTTGTGTATTCATAATCTGTAATGTTTGAATGTAATGTTTTATATTGTATGTGTCAGGAAACTGACATCGGAGCAGAGTGGAGAGGCTAGGCTCCCCAATGATGCCGGAGAGGGAACCAGTACAGGGGTAGAGAGGGCTTACGCTGGGGAAGAAAGCCAAGGTGACACCAGGAAGAAAGAAGGGATTGAGAGCATTTCGGAGGGGAGGCTCCGAGACTCTTCAAGTGAGGTCAGTGAGGAGAGTGGAGGACCACCGGTGGGGACGCCCACTCTGCGCAGAAGGCTTCCGCGCAGAGAGGTGAGACGGAGGTTGTCCGTGAAGGAATTCTTATGTTGGAAGAAGTTTAGGAAACGCCCACTGACGGATTCTGCCAGCGACTGAAGCAGTCGTGCTCAAGGGGGGCTGCTCAGCCGGGGAAAACGCAACCGCCTCATGCAGTTTGGAGCAGGTGGAGGTTTACACACAAGCAACCCCAATTCCCATGATAGTATGTATTTTTAAAATTTCGGTATAATAAAGGTTTAAAAATTATCTAAAACAGGAAGATACCTGTTTCTCGAAGCTACCAGCATGACTTTGACCAAACTGCGGGAGGCAGTGGAAGACCGAGGTGCCTGGTGTGCTCTGGTCCATGGGGTCATGAAGAGTCGGACATGACTAAACGACTAAACAAACACAACAAAAACAGGAAGAGGGGGGAGGGACCTGCAAGGAATGCAGGGAAGGAAGGATCTCTCAGGGTGGGGGACGGGGAAAAGAGGGGGGCATCCAGGGGAGAGCTGGGGGAGCCTGCCTTTCTATGGGTTGATAAATGATATGATATATATGATACAAAGGTTATAAAGGGTATTTTTAGTTATTCTCCCCCCTTCTCTTTTTTATACACTTGTGTTTTGTAAGGGTTGTTTAATAATTTTTCCTTTTTTCCTTTTTGGTTGTCCCTCAGTGTGAATTCTTTGATGGGAAGTGAGATAGATCCCCTGACTGAAGCTCTTCCCACATTCAAAGCACTGATAGGGTTTCTCCCCTGTATGAATTCTTTGATGGGAAGTGAAATTGGTGCTTCGACTGAAACTCTTCCCACATTCGAAGCACTGATAGGGTTTCTCGCCTGTATGAATTCTGTGATGATAACTGAGATGGGAACTTTTTCTGAAGCTCTTTCCACATTCAAAGCACTGATAGGGTTTCTCCCCCGTATGAATTCTTTGATGGGAAGTGAGATGATCCTTCCGGCTGAAGCTGTTTCCACACTGCAAGCAATGATAGGGTTTCTCCCCCGTATGAATTCTTTGATGGGAAGTCAGATGGTGGCTGTAACTAAAGCTCTTTCCACATTCCATGCAGTTATAGGGTTTCTCCCCGGTATGAATTCTTTGATGGGAAGTGAGATAGGCCCTCTGACTGAAGCTCTTTCCACATTCTCTGCACTCCCTACTCTTTGTTCTTTCATGTGAAGTGAAGCTATCCCTCCTAACGAAGCTCTTTCTTTGATGGGAGGTGGACTGGGAGCTCTGACGGATGTTCTCTCCACACTCTGAATATTTATATGACTTCTCTGCTATGTGGATTCTGTTCTGGTCCCCCTTGTTCTTCCCTTCCAGTTCTTCACCATCTGCAATGAAAAGAGAAGCTAATTAGAGCCTCGGAAAGAAATGGCGCTCCAGATTATTGAACAAAGCCCCCCCCTCCCGCGAGACTTGAGAGTGCTCTGTTTCAGCCTCAAGCAGACATCCCTGGAGTCTAACTTAATGTCATTGACGATGTGTGGTATCTTTGACCCCCCCCCCAGCATTTCTGCATACCTGCGGGGCACCTGACTCTCTTGAAACCGGTGGGGCCACACTGCCAGCATACCGTGACAGGGACGCAGATGACACAGAAGCATCAAATCCAACACCTGACCCCCCCCCCCCCAGCAATGCACTGCCATGTTAGTGTAAGTCATGCAAACTTTGCATCGCTGTCCTGGACCCAAACCCCACTCAGAGTGAAGGCGACATGGTTCACATCCGTTATTGAACAAAGTTTGTGATAGAGGAAGAATTGGAGAGAGTTAGGTGTGAGGCCTTACTATAGTTTTCACTGCCTTTGTTTATTGGTATTAACTGACATATTGCTTGGCTTTAATCTGGGATAGATTTTGTTTGGCTCAATCCTGGAATCCACTCCATCTCCGAGGTCAGTCAAATGTAGACAGAAGCCAAAACAACAGACCTCACAGAAGTTATTTCAACTTTCCTAAAAGCTCTGAAGCCAATATTGAAGAAGGCCTGGAGCTTCAGACAAGTCTGGTCCCTGTTTAAAAAGGCATGACTAGATGAAGAACATTCACAGAGGAAAGAGTTGATATCCCTCCATTCAGGGTTCACAGCGGGGATGTTAGAATCCCAGACGCTGTTGGTCTCCCTCCAAACAGTGGAGGTTCAGGCAGGCAGGTGGAGGAGCCTGAAAAGGTGGTACCCTTCTCCATCTCCATCCGCCTGTCTGCCTCCCCTCACCCCCAAGCTGAACAAGCCCCAATACCTCTCCAGCTCCATCCATCCACGTCACCAGATCTCTTGGAGGTCCCTGAGAGGGAACGCTCAGAGGTTGTGGGGAGGGATGCGGGAGACAACCTGACCAGGTCAACCGTCCATCTTCCCCCTTCCATCCTCGCTAGCTTTGCAGGATCCGTCTCTTTCATCCTTCCTAAGGAGTCGAGGAGCCTGGGAGAGAGGAAGAAGCAAAGGGAACCTCAGAGGCCCTGCAGGGATTCTCCTGCCCTAGATATTCTCCTGCCCCTGAAGAAGCACAAATGGGGCAGCCCCTTCCCAACAGAAGCCCTTTTCCTAAACATCTCCAGTGGTTCCAATTTCACCTGTTTGCTCCTCACCCCACTTCCGAAGGCTGGCATGGTCTGCACAGTAGTGACCAGAGAGTAGATCCCATTGAACTCAGTGGGGCTTATGGACAGAACTTGGTGCCAAAACCAGTCACCATCGTGTCCCCAATCCTGAAAACTGCAACCCCAGAGCATGTGAAAATCGACGTAGCTATTACCTGTGGGTGCCCCCATGCTAGGTGCTTTGAATGGAGAGCCCAGTTCACACTCTTTGAGCTCTCTCACTGCAAGCCAGGCAGATGTTGTGGCCCTATTTGCCTCTGTCAGGGGTTGCCTGGGGACCAAATCTGTATGTGGAAGCAGAGGAGCTGGTGATGCCACATTTTTGAAATATCATGAGATGAATACACCACTCCTCCTTAGATATTGTCTGTGTTTATACACAACCTTTGCAAGTCTCCAGTCTCAAAATGTGGCCCCCACCCTGGCATGGAAGCCATCAAAGTATAGATCTTCCACATGTCCTAAATCTGTAGTGTTCTTAAGAACACCAGGCATGTATACCCTTTATAAACTCCAGAGGTGAGCTTTACACTCCTCTTGTGACAAGATTCCCAGAGGCTGAGGGTAGCTTGAAAGAACTAGCCTATTTTGAGACTGCACCAGTTTCCATTTCTTGTTTATCAAAACCCACAGACGCTTTGCTAGATTTTTCCAGAAGGTTTCACAAGTACCTATCAGGATGGTTAGAATTTTATTACAGTCAGCCAAAAAGGATTTTATGTGTTCCATGTCCTCTGTTAATAGTACAAGCCACCCAGTGACTGATAATCCCTCCTCATAAGGTTGGGAGAAGGAGTCTTTTATCCTTGTTTAGCATTTCCTGAGGATAGAGGATTTGCTTTCACATTAGTTTGTCTACTTGTTTAGCCTGAATAGGGAAGAGACATGTGTTGTTGCATCTGGGACAGAGGAAGTGGTCCGGTTGTGCTGCTGCAGATGCAGAAGGGGTTTTCTTCTCCCTGTGCTCCTCCCATGTGCAAATGTTCCCGTCTGGCTACAGTCTCTGTTAACAAATGTGAATTATCCCCCAATCTGAAGGGGGTTTCTTTGCATGCCCAGTTTTCCTTGACCCAAAGCCCCCTCCCCAAAAAGGAAGGCAGCATCTGGATCCAAAGGAAGAAGAGAGCTGCAGACCTCATGCGAACTCACCCCCTCCCTGGCTTGGCAGAGAGGACAAGGGGGGACCCTCTGCTTCCTGACTTGGAGGTCTCCCCCCACCAGGCATGATCTGGACCTCCATGCACCCTCCCTGCACCCCTGGGACCCCCTTCTTCCCAGGACACTCTAAGGGGGACAAGAGAGGAGACTCACCAGATTCCAGGAGGGACACCGAGGAAGCTTTTGCAAAGGAGAAGAAAGCAATCTCCTCTCTGCCTGTAAGAAGGGATATATGGGAGGGAGGGAATTTAGCCATGGAGGAGCTTGCCTTCTCCTGCCCTCCACTTCTGTCACCAAACCGCGGTAACTTTGTTGTTTTGAAATTGGGAGAGACAAGTGATATTCTGCATGCTATAGGACTTTCAGTGAGACAAAGTTACCACGGTTTGGTGACCTAAATGGCGTCACGAACAGGATGGAGACAGTAACTCAAATATCAGCAGACGCTTATTACTCAGTCTTGGATTTGGTGAACTGTTTTTTTGCAATACCTTTGACCAAAGACAGTAGAGCTAGATTTGCTTTTACTTTGGGAGGGAAACAATACACGTTCACCCGATTGCCCCAGGGATTTCACAGTGCCCCAGCAATAGCACATTCTTGTGTAACAAAGATGTTAGATGATCTGGGGCCTGAAGATAGACCCCATGAGACTTCTTATGTAGATGACATTCTGGTGGTGGCTAAAACAATGGAAGAGATAGAAGAAAGAACCAGGAGAGTGCTGGAATTAATAAGAGACACTGGGTTTAAAGTAAACCTGGAAAAGGCTCAGATTGCAAAACAACAGGTAAAATATTTGGGAATTTGGCTAGAAAGTGGAGGCAGAGTAACTGAGGAAAATACAATAAAAAGCTTATGTAATATAGGTGATCCCAAAAATCTAAAGGAATTAAGGATGTTGCTTGGAGCTTTTGGATTTGTGTGATCCCATGTTCCATCTTATGCAGAGTTAACTAAACCGATGTACCGGGTGCTGAAAAAGTGAGTGGAATGGAAACGGGACGGGCAATGTCAATTTTTTTTTGGAAGAATTAAAATTGTGGGTAAAAAGAAGCATAAAACTTTGGCAGCCTTTGGAGGCTCATGGTATGAAGCAGGAATGAGACAAACAGCTTGGCATGGTTTAATCCCATACGGCACAAAGAGAAAATGGGATTAGTGGAAAATTTGTTTGGAGCACAAGAGGCTGAGGTTCAGGCTATCTTAGAAGTTTTGATTTTCCTAAAAAAACATCAGGAAGGTAAGGGTGAGACATATATAGTAATGGGCAGTGAATATGTACATTGAGGAGTAACAGAATATTTGAATTTGGGGGCAAAAGGTGAATTTAAAAACACTGATAGAAATGAATTGAAAACACAAAGTGCAGTGGAAACAGACATGGGAATTGTTAAAAGAAAATGAGAAGAAGAAAAAATTGCTTGGATAAAAGCATACCCCAAAGAAGTAACAAACTGGTTACAGGAAGGGAACCAATATGCAGATCAGCTAGTGAAGAAAGCAAAACAAGAAGTAAAAACACTAAAAGAAAGGCAAGATCATACTGATCAGTACCAGCTTTTAAAAGATATACATGAGGTAGGACATGAAGGAATGGAAAAGGTGTTCCAACGGTCCCACGAATTTGTAGAATGGAAAGGAAAAAGGACAAGGATAAGTGACATAGGGACCCCTGACCATTAGGTCCAGTCGTGGCCGACTCTGGGGTTGCGGCGCTCATCTCGCTTTGCTGGCCGAGGGAGCTGGCGTACAGCTTCTGGGTTATGTGGCCAGCATGACTAAGCCGCTTCTGGCCAACCAGAGCAGCGCACGGAAATGCCGTTTACCTTCCCGCCGGAGTGGTACCTATTGATCTACTTGCACCTTTGATGTGCTTTCGAACTGCTAGGTTGGCAGGAATAAGGGACATAGTGGATTCCTGTATACCATGCAATTTAGTGAAAAGGGAGTATGAAAAACAGGAAGAAATATTATTACCAGTGAAGGAAGAAAGGCCTTGGGGAAGAATATATATGGATTATATTGATAAGTTGCCAAAAACAAAGGAAGGATATCAGTATTTATTAACTGCAACTGATCATTACAGTGGGTGGGCAGAGGCATTTCCTACGAAAAATAACGGAGCTAAGGTAACAGTAAGAAAATTGTTTTCTGAAATGTTTGCAAGGGTAGGAGTACCTAGTGTGATCAGTTCAGACCGAGGTTCAGCTTTCATTAGTAAAGAGATGGAAGAGATGGCGAAGGCCTTAGGAATAAAAAGGAAATTACCGTAAGTATTTCTTACAGGCCACAGAGTTCAGGAAAAATTGAAAGGGTTAAATGAACGATTAAAAACATGCTAAGAAAAATGGTTAAAGCAACAGGCAAAGATTGGGCAAAAAAACTGCCTCTGGTGTTAATGGCTATAAGAAGCAGTCCAGTGGGAAAATATGGGTACAGTCCTGTCAGGGAACTGACATCAGAGCGAGAGGCGAAGGGGAGGCTCACAGATGATGCTGGCGAAAGACCCAGCAGCAGGGGGAGAAACAGCTCAGTAGAGGGGGAAGCAAATCAGCGCAACACCAGGGAGAAAGGGGGGCAGATGGGGGAATCGGAGAGAGGGCTCCAGGACTCTTCACTGGACATCAGTGAGGAGAGCCCAGGTCCTCCGCTGCCCACGCCCTCCCTGCGCAGAAGACTCCCACGCAGTGAGAGGAGGAGGAGACTGGGTGTCAAACAACTTTTATGTTGGAAGAGGTTCAAGAAACGCCCACTGACGGATTCTGCCAGCAATTGAGGCAGCCGCAATGAGCAAGGGCTGTGCAGTCAGAAAGGTTTAACAAGGCAAATTAGCCTAGAGAGGCACCAGTTTACGCACGAGTAACTCATAGCCATTACAAGTCCATATGATATTCTGCATGGAAACAGAATGAATTTAGGATTTCCTCATGAATTTGAAGAAAGTAGGGAGGAACAGTGGATGGAAATCCTGAAACAAAGGGAAATGTATAGAGAACATAAAAGAAATGTTACAGGTGGAGGAACAGATTAAACCACAACTCAGTAATAAAATGATACCCATTGGAAGTGAAGTATTTACATTTGGGACCAAAAGAGCATGACTTGAGACCAAAGTGGAAAGGTCCATTTTTGGTCATGGATTCTATTTACCCTGCAAGTTATTTGATTAACATGGGAGAAAAACAGAAATGGGTACACGAGAATCAGATAAAATTGTGGAAAGCCGCACAAGCTTAACTGTGCTTTATCTTTACAGGAATGGAGTAGCTGATACAGTGGTGCCCCGCAAGACGAACGCCTCGCAAAACGAAAAACTCGCAAGACGAAAGAGTTTTCCGTTTTTGAGTCGTTCCGCAAGACGAATTTCCCTATGGGCTTGCTTCGCAAGAAGAAAGCCCATAGGGAAATCTCTGGGGACCTCTTTTAAAATGCTGGCGGTCGGGAGCAAAGACTTTCGCCCGCCGCCGGCCTTCAGAAGAGGTCCTGGATGTCTTCTGAAGGCTGGCGGGGGGCAAAAGTCTTTGCTCCCGCCTGCCTTCCCGGGATAGCAGAGAAGCGCAGCGTGTTTCTCCGCTAACCCGACGGCTTTTGAAGGCAGGTGGGGGGGAGCAAAGACTTTTGCCCCCCGCTGGCCTTCAGAAGAGGTCCTGGACCTCTTCTGAAGGCCGGCGGGGGGCAAAAGTCTTTGCTCCCCCCCGCCTGCCTTCCCGGGACAGTGGAGACTTCTCCGCTGTCCCAGGCGATCTTAAAATGCTGGCGGGCGGCAGCGAACCCTTCCCTGCCGACCCCCAGCATTTTAAAAGCCCCCGGGACAGCGGAGACTTTGCTGCTGCCCGCCAGCATTTTAAAATCGCCCCGGGACAGCGGGGGCTTTTAAAATGCTGGCGGTCGGCAGCAAAGCCCTCCTGTCCCCGGAGCTTGCGGGGCGGGAGGTGGGGAGAAGGGCTTTTCTTCCCCCTGCCAGCCTTCAGAACAGCCTTCTGAAGGGTGGCGGTGGGAAGAAAAGCCCTTGCCCCCCCCCCAGCCTTCAGAAGAGGTCAGGGGACAGACTGTCCCCGGACCTGGTCTGAAGGCGGTTTCCATAGGAACGCATTGATTGATTTTCAATGCATTCCTATGGGAAACCATGCTTCGCAAGACGAAAAACTCGCAAGAAGAAAAAACTTGCGGAACGAATTAATTTCGTCTTGTGAGGCACCACTGTATATGCATTTGGAATTCTGTTATTTTTATTGATCCTTGGACTACTATATCAGTGTGAAGGAGACAAGTGTGGAATACTTATACCCTCTGCTGGAGCCGCAACCCCAGAGTC
Source organism: Podarcis liolepis (assembly GCF_965112155.1). Lineage (NCBI taxonomy): Eukaryota > Metazoa > Chordata > Lepidosauria > Squamata > Lacertidae > Podarcis > Podarcis liolepis. Next base: position 1,775,091 of record NC_139563.1, read on the forward strand.
GGCCACGACTGGACCTAATGGTCAGGGGTCCCTTTACCTTTACGCTGGACAACAACGGAAGAAATTGAGTTAAAACAAATTTTGAACAAGAAAATGTTATGGGTGGGCCCACACGCGTGGAACCTTTAAAAGTGATTGGAACCTTAAAGGAAGCCAAAATGACTTCAAATTCACACTGCAGCGGAAGGATAATAGGACTATTCCTATTAATAAGCATGGTAGGCTGTGTCCATTTGTGGAAGAAAACGAAACTTATGTGAATAAGAAATGCGAATGCATTATAGTTCTAGAAGATGACCAACAGGACAATGTAACTTTTTGGTACAATAAAACACAAAAGCTTTTGGAGCAGGGTGTAGGTCTAACAATACAGCCATGTTCACAATACATAAGCGAATTGACATTGTCTGAAGACCAGCTTTGTGGTTTAACTGGATAAAAAGTTTTAGTATAATTTGGATGCCAACTGGATAAAAAGTTTTAGTAATTTAATAAAAAGGTATGAAAAATATGAGAACCCAGAGACTATAGAAACCCGGTTACTGGATGGAAACCTCATAATGGTGACCCCCCCACAGTACAGCGGTACCTCAGGTTAAGTACTTAATTCGTTCCGGAGGTCCGTACTTAACCTGAAACTGTTCTTAACTTGAAGCACCACTATATATATTCAGAACAGAAAGCAAAATTAATTGTGAATAATGTGGTTACAGAAGAGTTCAAGATAGAAAAAGGAACATGTCAGGGGTGCCCAATCTCACCATTACTTTTTATATCAGTCCTGGAGGTTTTGCTAAATATGATTAGAAGGGACCAGTTGGTCAAAGGGGTCCAGGTCGGAGCTAAACAATACAAATTGAGAGCATTTGCAGATGATCTGGTACTTACTGTACAAGAGCCAGAATCTAGTACAAAAAGGGTTTTAGAATTAATTGAAGAGTTTGGTCAAGTAGCAGGATTTAAATTGAACAAAACTAAAACTAAGGTTTTGGAGAAAAATTTAACACCTATTGAAAGGGAGAGGTTTCAGAATGTGACAGGTTTAACTGTGGTTAAGAAAGTGAAATACTTGGGGATTAACATGACAGCCAAAAATGTGAACTTGTTTAAAGACAATTATGAAAAATGCTGGATAGAAGTGAAAAAAGACTTAGAAATTTGGTCGAAGTTGAAGCTTTCCTTGTTGGGTCGAATTGCAGCTATAAAGATGAATGTATTGCCTAGAATGTTATTTTTATTTCAAACATTGCAAATTGTGGACAAGATGGACTGTTTCAAGAAGTGGCAAAAAGACATATCTAAATTTGTCTGGCAGGGCAAAAAGCCCAGAATAAAATTTAAGATATTAACTGACGCAAAAGAAAGGGGGGGATTTGCCCTGCCAGACTTCAAACTTTACTATGAATCAGCAGCTTTCTGTTGGTTGAAAGATTGGCTACTTCTTGAGAATACAGATATTTTGGATTTAGAAGGGTTCAACAATACCTTTGGGTGGCATGCATATTTGTGGTACGACAAGGTTAAAGTTCTAAAGCTTTTAAAAATCATATTGTCAGGAAAGCATTGTACAATGTCTGGATTAAGTATAAAGATTTGCTGGAAAACAAAACTCCCAGGTGGTTATCTTCAATGGAGGCGAAGGCCGTGAAAAAACTTAATATGGAGTCTAAATGGCCGAAATATTGGGAAATTGTGGAACTAGAGGGGGATAAATTGAAATTGCAGAGTTATGAGAAATTGAAAGATAAAGTGCGAGACTGGCTTCACTATCATCAAATAATGGAGGTTTTTAAGTCAGATAGGAAAAATGGTTTCCAGGTGGAAAAATCGAAATTGGAGACAGAACTGTTAGAGTCCAAAACTAAGAACTTGTCAAAAATGTATAACTTGCTGTTGGGATGGAATACACAGGATGAAATAGTTAAATCAGCTATGATCAAGTGGGCTCAAGATATTGGTTACAACATCATGTTTGAAGACTCGGAGTGGTTGTGGACCACCGGTATAAAATTTACGGCATGTAATGCCTTAAAAGAAAATATTATGAAAATGATTTATAGGTGGTACATGACCCCAGTCAAGCTTGCAAAAATTTACCACTTGCCTGATAATAAGTGTTGGAAATGTAAAGAGACTGAAGGTACATTCTTTCACCTTTGGTGGACGTGCCCAAGGATTAAGGCTTTCTGGGAGATAGAATCATAGAATCATAGAGTTGGAAGAGACCACAAGGGCCATCGAGTCCAACCCCCTGCCAAGCAGGAAACACCATCAGAGCACTCCTGACATATGGCTGTCAAGCCTCTGCTTAAAGACCTCCAAAGGAGGAGACTCCACCACACTCCTGGGCAGCAAATTCCACTGTCAAACAGCTCTTACTGTCAGGAAGTTCTTCCTAATGTTTAGGTGGAATCTTCTTTCTTGTAGTTTGGATCCACTGCTCCGTGTCCGCTTCTCTGGAGCAGCAGAAAACAACCTTTCTCCCTCCTCTATGTGACATCCTTTTATATATTTGAACATGGCTATCATATCACCCCTTAACCTCCTCTTCTCCAGGCTGAACATGCCCAGCTCCCTTAGCCGTTCCTCATAGGGCATCGTTTCCAGGCCTTGGACCATTTTGGTTGCCCTCCTCTGGACACGTTCCAGTTTGTCAGTGTCCTTCTTGAACTGTGGTGCCCAGAACTGGACACAGTACTCCAGGTGAGGTCTGACCAGAGCAGAATACAGTGGCACTATTACTTCCCTTGATCTAGATGCTATACTCCTATTGATGCAGCCCAGAATTGCATTGGCTTTTTTAGCTGCCGCGTCACACTGTTGGCTCATGTCAAGTTTGTGGTCAACCAAGACTCCTAGATCCTTTTCACATGTACTGCTCTCAAGCCAGGTGTCGCCCATCTTGTATTTGTGCCTCTCATTTTTTTTGCCCAAGTGCAATACTTTACATTTCTCCCTGTTAAAATTCATCTTGTTTGTTTTGGCCCAGTTCTCTAATCTGTCAAGGTCGTTTTGAAGTGTGATCCTGTCCTCTGGGGTGTTAGCCACCCCTCCCAGTTTGGTGTCATCTGCAAATTTGATGATTTATAATGAAATGATTTATAATGAATTTATAATGAAATGAAAAAGGTATTTAAATATACCTTACTGAAGAAACCAGAGGCCTTTCTCCTGGGTATGGTCGGCCAATTGGTGTCAAAGAAGGATAGAACATTTTTTATGTATGCTACAACAGCAGCAAGAATACTTATCGCAAAGTATTGGAAGACAGAAGAATTACCCACCGTGGAAGAATGGCAGATGAAGGTGATAGACTATATGGGACTGGCAGAAATGACCGGCAGAATCCGAGACCAGGGAAAAGAGACGGCGGAAGAAGATTGGAGGAAATTTAAAGACTACCTTAAGAAATATTGCAAAATTGCTGAATGTTAAGACGATGTTGATTCTGAAATTAAGTGGTTGTTTGCTTGTAACCATTATGTATATATGAAAAGAAAGGTCAAAATTTTAACAGAAATTAGGGGAAGGATTTGTTGAAGAGAATTAACTAGAGATTGGAATGCAGTAAGGGGAGGTATGAGGAGGTCGGGAAAGTAAGTTTTATGAATATAAGGGAATGAAGTTATACATGTGGTTTTTTGTTTTTTGTATGTATTTTTGTATTTTTTGTTTTTTGTGATTGTTATGTTTTACAAAATTGTGAAAATGCCAATAAATATATTTTTTTAAAAAAAGCACCACTTTAGCTAATGGGGCCTCCCGCTGCTGCCGCGCTGCCACCGCACGATTTCTGTTCTCATCCTGAAGCGAAGTTCTTAACCTGAGGTATTATTTCTGGGTTAGCGGAGTCTGTAACCTGAAACATATGTAACCCGAGGTACCACTGTAGAAGTAGCAACTTTAAGAAAGATAGAGTTGGGAAATAAAACAGATAAAGAACCAGTTGTGAAGGTTCTGGTTTCTAAACAGTGAAATCATAGCCTACCAGGATGGGAAAGACCACAATATAAACGCGCATTTATACATTCTAGATCTAATTGTACCAACTACAGTTTAATTGCAATGCAAATGGTTTCATGGAATTCTGGCGGGGTAGGAGTCAGCTCATTTCGATTGGCAACCCTGCGGAATCATCCTATCCCTATTTGGAAAGGAGAAATATGGGTAGCATGGGCTGTATAAGCAATTTTGGAGAAGCTAGACCTGAATTGTGGGAAGTTTGGCTCAACGAAAATATAATTAATTGTACTGGTAAATGCATTGTTAAATTTAATTGTAGCATACATATACAAATGATCCTGATGCAAGGAATGTTGAAAAATAACACGGAAGGAAAATGTAAAGATCCCAATACTAACAAAGCACAAAAATTAGGGTATGCAATGTTTCAGATAGCCAATGTAACCAAGGGGATTCGGGGAAACCCCCCATCAATTATGAAACTATGGCATAAACCAGAGGAAGCCATAGTTAACCCAAAACTGCACAAGTGGAACATTAAATTAAATTTAACATTTTTCAATGTGTCCAAATATAAACCAAATTGTGTAAAATATACCAACCCCTTGTTAAAACTTATTAAAGGAAAAAGTGAAATTTGCAAAAGAAGTAAGAGAGATCCAATGGATACAATATTGAGGGGGGGGGGACTAGAACTGGGGTGGGTGCAGCAAACTCTTGGGACATAGAGAAGAATGCCAACAAACTGCCCACATTACGAGGATTACAATGGAAAGTGTAAAAGATGATGGGGAATGATTTTGATTCTTGCTATCGGTTGCATATGTTGTCAGCAACTTTGGCAGAACAAGTCTCTGAACATTTGAATAAAACATTGTGGGCTATAACAGATTCCCAAAACCAAACTTTAGAAGAACTATCAAACACTGTGTCATCTTTAACAATACAGATGCTGCTACAAAGATGGAAGACCAGACTGGCGTTTCTCCTTCGGGAAGGGATGGGCAGGCTGGTGACTCCCAAGGCTATGGGCTTGTTTTCTAGTAGCAGCAGCAGAGGGAGAGGGCTCTGGGTGGCAGGTCTGCAAACTTTTCCCTCTCGGATTCCCCATCCTGAACATCCTTGAAAGCTCGCTCTGGGATCCAAGAGGGAAAAGTTTGCAGACCTGTGTGGCGTTCGTACGGAGCCCCCGGTCGTCTCACGGACTATTGACCCGTACACCACTAATCCGCTGCCACCAACCAGGTCCTCTCTGGTAAAATCACTTCAGTCTCAGTCAGCTTTTCAATTCATAAAGAAGAGTGTATTTTATTTCAGACACAAACAAAACTTTTACAGCATTCCAAACGTTGTTGCTCTTTACTTTCTTAGTCTTATTTTCCCCTCTCTATCTCTTCTACCTCCCCTCACTCAAGATCCCACTGCCCTAACTGTCTCTCTATCACGAAAACCCACCAACAACTCCCAACCAACTCCTCCCAGAACTGGTTTTATAAACCCACTGACTCCACCCCCCTGGGTCCTGTCTGTGCAACTTATTTAACTATTTCCCCTCCAGGACTCTCTCATATATGTCACCACCTGCCACCCAGAGCCCTCTCCCTCTCCCCCTTGCATTGCCTCATCCCCTTCAGGACAAGACCTTGGAGTCCTTAAAGCGGCTTTGCATCCTCTCCTCTTCTCCACGGAGAGCAGCGGCCCAGAAGGAGCCCCAGGAGAAGCACCTGCCCAGAGCGACCTGAGCTGATCTGGAGGAGGATCTGGCAGGGGGAAAGGCTCTGCCAGGAGCAAAGGAGGGCCTGGCAGGGGCTCCCCCATTGCAAGGGGGATTCTGGGCATGCCTTCCCCCCCAGACCCCTCCCAGAGCGACCTGAGCTGATCTGGAGGAGGATCTGGCAGGGGGGGGAAGGCTCTGCCAGGAGCAAAGTAGGGTCTGGCTGGGGCTTCCCCATTGCAAGGGGGATTCTGGGCATGCCCTTACACCCCCCCGACCCCTCCCTCCCTCCCAAAGAGGAAGCAGCGCCTGGATGCAAAGGAGGAGCAGAGCTGCAGACCTCACCCCCTCCCTGGGAGCAGGACCCTCTTCTCCCAGACTTGGGGGGGTCTCCCCCTGCAATTCAGAAGCAGACCACCCACCCCTGCAGCTCTGGGACCCCCTCCTCCCCCAGGCACCCCAAGGGGGAAGAGAGAGGAGGCTCACCGGATTATTCCCAGAAGGGAAACCGAGGCAGCCCGTGGAGGAAACCAAAGATGCCGGAAGGGACTACGCATGGCGGGGGGGGGGGATCTGCTTGGAGGACCTGCTGTCTCTACTTCCTGTCCTCTCTAGGACCCCAGCTCTGTAGAACCCTTCGCAAGCTGAGCACAGCCAGCTCTCTGCTCTCCCTCCCTCCCCGAATTGGATGGTCCGGGGCATGTGCAGAGTTCTCTGTGATTCTCGGCTCAGAGGCCATCGAGGCAGCAGCCTCGTACCCCGGCCCCAGATGGGTGGGGTATAAATAATAAACTAAAATTCTCCGTCTTCTTCACCTGCTCACTAGCTAGCAGACTGAAAGTCTGTTGCAATATTAGGAGGGTACTTGAGAGCGACACCTGTCCCTTTGGAGCAAATGGCTCCGTTGGTAAAGCAGGAGACTCTGGATCCCAGGGTCGTGGGTTCGAGCCCCGCGTGAGGCAAAAGATTCCTGCCTTGCAGGGGGTTGGACTGGATGACCCTTGGGGTCCCTTCCCACTCGACAATGCGAGGAGGAGGCGGGGAGATCGTCCCCTTTGTCGTATTTACTCCCCTTGCAACACTGGGGGGAAGGCAGAAACTCAGCAGGTGCAGCTTCTTTCCTTGCAGGGAGGGGAAGGGGCTGGCGGGGGAAACTTCTGGGGGGGGGGGAGAGTTGCTGGGTAGCATTGCAGGGGGTGGGACTAGATGTCCTTTTTAAAAGATCAGTGTAATTTAACAACATTAATAATAATAATAATAACAACAACAACAACAACAACTATATCATTATAAGAGTTAACAATTCCAATTCCATATATACTTATCTAATGTCTAGGTGATATTATTATCCCAAAACACAAATGTTGATTCTTAACCTACTGTATTTGGTATGAATGCATTCCAACCCTACAACTCTTTCTGATCATTTTATAATGGCCCTCTAGCAGATCCCACCGCAAGCCTCCAACTAATAAAGTTGCATTATGTCCCTGCTAACGGCCCCCAATTAAATAGAGTGGATCCACCTCATGGTTTGCCCATTAAATGAATTTCTGCCATTGACCACAGCCTCTCTTATGTGAGGGAAAACTTGGTGATTTAGAGCCGAAGCTGAACAAAGAAGAAAAGTTTTATTTACCAAGAAAAAGCTGGTGTCAGGAGACGGGTTCTTTCAGGCAGAAGTCAACTTATTGCTTCAACTTTGAGGAAGTCACGGAATTAAACGCAGAAGTCCATGCGCAGCTTTTCTCAGGAGACCCGGGCCCTGCGGGATCTGATTTCTTTCTTTTCCCTTTCTCCTCCTGTGAAAATCTTAATCTTTTAAATTTTATTTTTATCAACTTGTTTTTATTATTGGTTGTTAGCCACCCTGGCTGGGGAGGGCGGGGTATAAATAAAAATTTATTATTATTAATATTATTATTCTCCAGCTCCATTCGCCAAAAAGCCGTTGCTCCACTTCAGGCAGATGTTCCGCTTTCCAGACATGGCGGTCCAATGTTGAACTCCATTTCTGCCCCTTCTTCCCTCTGGTTCCTTGACTGAGGTGTGACAGGTGTCACTCACCATTCAAGGCTCTGGACGCAGCCCCCCTTCCCTGGCGGATTCCCACTTGGGGGGCTCCTGAGCGAGGGGCCCTTTCCCTCCGCTCCCCCCTCTCTCAGCCCCTCCAGAGGGATTCCCAGTCACAGGCCCAGGGGGTCCCCTTGTTCTGGGCTTGGGGGGGTCTTCTCCTCCTCAAATATCTCCCCCCCCCCCCAGAATGGAAGGAGACCCCCGCTTCCGCCTGCCTCCCCATAGCTTCTCCCCTTGAACTCCCGCCTGACTCCTCTCCCCAGACCCTCCAGAGAGATTCTCCTCCCCACCTTCCCCTCCAAGGTCCTCCCTCAGACCATCCCTCTCCCCCTTTCTCCCTCCCTCAGAAAAGGCGCCTTTCATTTTCCCGCCAAAAGTGCTGGCTCCGCCCCCGATGACTTGGGAGCCAATCAGAGTGAGGCTCCAGCAGCCTCCTGGTGGGATTTCTGAGGGACTGAATCCACTGACTGGCCTGGCTCCGCTGTCCATCACAGGCCCAAACAAGGGGGGCATCTGGCAGCTTCCCGATACTGATATCTATATATCACCTACGTCTGTCAATTACCTATCTGTTTTAAACTCTTAGGGTTTAGGATAACTTAAAATGACTGTGCAGGGTGCCAGAGTCTAATAATAATAATAATAATAATAATAATAATAATAATTTATTATTTATACCCCGCCCATCTGGCTGGGCTTCCCAGCCGCTCTGGGCGGCTTCCAACAAAATATTAAAATACAGTAATCTGTCAAACATTAAAAGCTTCCCTAAACAGGGCTGCCTTCAGATGTCTTCTAAAAGTCTGGTAGTTGTTTCCTAGCCACTGCCCTCTGCCTGGTTCCCTGTAACTTGGCTTCTCACACTGAGGGAGCCCCCAGCGGACTTTTACTCGAAGGAGAGGCCCACGGATATGAATAAAGCAAAGTTATTACGAGGGCCAACCACACACACAAAATCTTAATGGTACACTCATTTTGACTCGGTGGAGTGGTGCCATCAATGGATAATTTAAAATGACTGTGCAGGGTGCCAGAGCCTCTCAGTAATAAATAATAAAATAATAATAATAATAATAATAATAATAATAATAATAATAATAATAATAATAATAATTTTTTATTTATACCCCGATCGCTGGGGATCTCTCCCGCTCACCTCACCCTCCTTGTGCAGCGGTGCTGTCGGTCTTCACGCGTACGCTGTGCCTGGAGTCCTGCCTCGGGCGCCCGGCGGTCCTGCATTGTGGCTTCTCAGCGCCAGCCTCTGCCTTCTCGGTGGAATGGTGCCATCAGTTCCAGGGGGCCGGGAAGGTGGTGCTGGCCTACGATGGAGCCTCGCGGGGGTCTCCATGGCCGAGCTGCTGCTGGACGCCGAGGGCAGCAGCGCCTCCCTGTGCCTGCGGAGCGTGGCCATTTGCCACGAGGGCACCTACATCTTCAACTTCTACCTGCCCCACCTGCATGCCCAGCAGGTGCTCGAGTTCAAGGTGGTGGGTGACTGAGTGACCGGGGGTCTCCCTCGCAGGGAGGGCAGAGGAAAGGGGAAAAAGGGGTATCAGCTGCCCCCATTGAGCCAGCTTCCTTTATTCTCGCAGGGTCCAAATGCCGTCAAGGACCTAAGGATCCAGATAGACTGCTCCTGCGCCTGGAGGCTCCAAAAGAACACAGGGAGAGTGCTTAAGCCTCGCAGTGGCCAAATAGCCCTGAGATACCTGCCTTGCAGATGACCCTTAGGTGCCCTTCTATTCTATAGTTCTATGACTATAAGAACCTATGATAGACTACCTCTGTTCCTGGAAGCTCCATGGGAACAGACAAAGAGCCTGAGGCATTCAGTCCGGCCTCTTGTCCTTGCAGTGGCCAAATGCCCATAGGTAGCGCTTCCTGCCTTGCAGGGGTTGGTTTGATGACCCTTGGGGGTCCCTTCCACCTCTGCCATTCAAGCAATCCAGGGAGACTGCCCCTGGACTGGGAGGCTCCATAAGAAGAGCCGGCTGCTGGATCAAGCCCTGTCCTGTCCCTGCAGCAGCTGACCCGATGTCCTTCCCCCAGCCAGGATTTGAACCCAAGAGCCCCCCTCTCCCCTCCCAGCAGGTGGGAGTCTGAAGCCTTGGCTGCCTGCAGCTCTCCTGGTTGTCAGCGGCTGGCGCTGCGCTCACTCCCTCTCCCCCCTCTATACATGCAGAGCCCCCCCCCCCCAGTGAAGCTGCGCCTATGACGTTCTCAGGGCCCACCGGTGCCTGTCCCCAGCCGGCCTGCGAGGTCTCCAGCTTCTACCCTCTGGGTGCCTTGGTTAGCTGGAAGCGGAGGAGGTCCAGCGCCCCCCAGCATGCCTTCCTGGACATTGGGACTCGGGGCACCGCCAGGCCCCCAACGGCACCTTCAACTTCACCATCTTCGCCTGCCTGTTGCCCATCCTGACCGAGGACCACGGGGTCTCTTATGTCTGCCACATGGGCCACCCCGGGGTGGGTGAGGCGTCAAGAAGGCGGTTGTGCTTCATGTGGCAGGTGGGGGGGGCATTGGTGTGCATGTCTGTGCTTGTGGGTCTATTTGGGGGTCCCCTGGAGGCTGGGCAGCAGGGCCCAGAAGACCAGCTGTGGGTGCGATTCCTGACTCTCCTTTGCTGGAGACTTTGATGTGGAAGTTGGGTGGCCGCCTGTCCTGCAGAGACCGGTGGCTTTTTTGTCAGGAATCATAACAATGGAAATCAAGAAGACAAACAGACCATTTATTTATGTAAGTCACAACTGCTGCCAGGATTCTAACTGCAAAAAATCAGAAAAGAGAAACCATCCCCTCAAAACTCAAATGGCAAACCAAATTGCTAGAATACATACAGTTAGCAAGGATAACCGGAGCAGTAAGAGGAAATACGATACAAGATGTTAATAAAGAATGGATAATAATTAAAGAATACCTTAAAGTTTACTGTGATAACTAAAACTTTATGGCAGATATCGAATGAGTCTTGTAATATACGGAAATATTGGAGAAAACTAGAACCAAAAAGGAGAATGTGAGATGGGGGGGGGGGAGAAATTTAGGAAACTGTAAAAAAAATTAGTTCAAAATAGTACAATGGGTATAGTTGGAAGGCTTTTCTTTATCGTGAATAACATCATTTCTATTCTTTTTCTACTTCTTTTTTCTCTTTTCTTGTTTCCCTCTCATTTATACTTTTTGCATATTCATAATCTGTAATGTTTGAATATGTTTTATATTGTATGTATATTTAAGATTTCGGTATAATAAAGGTTTTACAATTATATAAAACAGGAAGAGGACAGTTGGAGGGGGGGAGGGACTTGCAAGGAACGCAGGGAAGGAAGGATCTCAGGGTGGGAGATATGGAAAAGAGGGGGGCACCCAGGGGAGAGCTGGGGGAGCCTGCCTTTCTATGGGTTGATAAATTATATGATATAGATGATACAAATGTGATAAAGGGTATTTTTAGTTATTCTGCCCCCTTCTCTTTTTTTATACACTTGTGTTTTGTAAGGTTTTAATTTTTTTTCCTTTTTGGTTTTCCCTCTGTATGAATTCTTTGATGGTTTGTGAGATTGTCGCTTCGACTGAACCTCTTTCCACATTCCTGACATTGAAAAGCTTTCTCCCCTGTATGAATTGTGTGATGGGAAGAGAGCTGAGACCCCTTCCTGAAGCTCTTTCCACATTCAAAGCACTGATATGGTTTCTCCCCTGTATGAAATTTTTGATGCAAATTGAGACTGTGCCTGTGACTGAAGCTCTTTCCACATTCCAGGCATTGATATGGTTTCTCCTTTGTATGAATTTTTTGATGCGAAGAGAGATTGGAGCTCTGACTGAAGCTCTTTCCACATTCCAAGCATTGATAGGGTTTCTCCCCTGTATGAACTCTTTGATGGGAAGTGAGACTGTGCCTGAGACTGAAGCTCTTTCCACATTCCAGGCATTGATATGGTTTCTCCTTTGTATGAATTCTTTGATGGGAAATGAGATGATCCTTCCGGCTGAAGCTCTTTCCACATTCCAAGCACTGATAGGGTTTCTCCCCTGTATGAATTTTTTGATGGGAAGTCAGATGGTGGCTGTAACTGAAGCTCTTTCCACATTCCAAGCACTGATAGGGTTTTTCCCCTGTATGAATTCTTTGATGGGAAGTGAGATGTGCCCTTTTACTGAAGCTCTTCCCACATTCCAAGCACTGATATGGTTTCTCCCCTGTATGAATTTTGTGATGGGAAACGAGATTCACCCTCTGACTGAAGCTCTTTCCACACTCCAAGCACTTATGGAGTTTCTCGTTTGTATGAATTGTTTGATGGGAAGTGAGATGATTTTGCCTACTGAAGCTCTTCCCACACTCCAAGCACTGATAGGGTTTCTCTCCTGTATGAATTCTTTGATGGGAAATGAGACTACCCTTCTGATTGAAGCTCTTTCCGCACTCTAAGCACTGATAAGGTTTCTCCTTTATATGAATTTGTTGATGGGAAGTGAGATGACTGTGACTGAAGCTCTTTCCACATTCCAAGCACTGATACAATTTCTCCCTACTCTTTGTTCTTTTGTGTGAATTGAGGCTATCCCTCTGTACAAAGCATTTTCTTTGATGGGAGGTGGTCTGGGAGCTCTGATGGATGTTCTCTCCACACTCTGAATATTTATATGACTTCTCCACTATGTGGATTCTGTTCTGGTCCCCCTTGTTCTTTCCTTCTAATTCATCACCATCTGCAATGAAGAGAGAAGCTAATTAGACCCTCAGGAAGAAATGGTGCTCCAGATTATTGAGCAATGTTAATAAATGCTTGTGAGAGAGGAAGAACTGAAGAAAGTTAGATATGAGGCCTTACTATAGTTTTCACTGCCTTGGTTGGTATTAACTGACATTCTTAAGGAAACCTATCCATTCTTAAGTGCTCACTCGGCGGACAAATCCTGAAGCTGAGACTCAACAACAATTAACTGACTTATTGCTTGGCTTTTACAGTAGTACCTCAGGTTACATACGCTTCAGGTTACATACGCTTCAGGTTACAGACTCCGCTAACCCAGAAATAGTACCTCGGGTTAAGAACTTTGCTTCAGGATGAGAACAGGGATCATGCGGTAGCGGCATGGTGGCAGTGGGAGGCATGACGGGAATTTCAGTCGGTCGGAATGAGTATAAAGTGAAAGCCTTTGCCGATGACTTGGTACTAACATTAGAAAATCCAGCTACAAGTGCTAAAGAAGTATTAGAAGAGATAGAACAGTTTGGGCAAGTGGCAGGTTTTTAATTGAACAAAAAGAAAACTAAAATGATTGTTAAAAATATGAAACAGGACCTGGTGGAAGTGCTGCAGAAACAAATTGGTATAGAAGCGGTTAAAAAAGTTAAATATTTAGGAATTTGGTTAACTACTAAAAACATTGATCTTTTCCAAAATAATTATATACCAGTGTGGAATGGAATTTAAAAGAGATGTGGAAATATGGGGAAGGGTGAAATTGTCATTTTGGGGAAGGGTTTCTGCTATCAAAATGAATGTGCTACCAAAGATGTTATTTTTGTTTCAGTCAATTCCAATAATCAAAGGGGCAACAATTTTTAAAGGATGGCAAAAAACAATTTCAAGATATATCTGGGGAAGAAGCCGAGAATACAGTATAAGTTTTTAACAGATGCTAAAGAATGAGGAGACTTCGCCCTGCCAGATTTGAAATTGTATTATGAAGCATCTTGTCTCTGTTAAAGGAATGAATGGTATTAGAAGATACAGATTTGTTAGACATAGAAGGTTATGATAATAGATTTGGTTGGCACGCATATCTATGGTATAATAAAGCAAAAGTCCATAAAGGATTTGGAAACCACATATTTCGAAGATCTCTAATAGAAATATGGGATAGGTATAAAAACCTATTGGAACAAAAAACACCACACTGGTTATCTCCATTAGAAGTCATGAGTGTGAAAAAGATCAATATGCAAGGAAACTGGATAACTGATGAGAGATTAATACAAAAAGAAGGAAGTAAATGGAAGAGGAAACCATATGAAGAAGTTAAGGAATATGTAAGAGATTGGCTACACTATCGTCAGGTCAATGAAATGTTTAAACAGGACTTCAAAGAAATAGGATTTGATGAAAATAAGTTGAGATATTAAGTAATAAGTATAAAATTTTGTCTAAAATGTATAAACTGCTGCTTGAATGGCATTTGAAGGATGAGGAGCTTAAGTCGATTATGATTCATTGGGCTAAAGACTTCAGGTACAATATACAGCTGAATGCTTGGGGAAAATTATGGAAGGAGGGTTTAAAATTTACTGCATGCAATGCCTTAAAAGAAAATGTGATGAAAATGTTTTATAGATGGTATATTACACCTGTCAAACTGGCTAAAATGTATAAAGTAAGCAATAAATGTTGGAAATGTAAAGAAAAAGAAGGAACTTTTTATCACATGTGGTGGGAATGTAAAAAGGTGAAAAACTTCTGGAAAATGATATATAACGAGATGAAAAAAATGTTGAAATATACGTTCATTAAAAAACCAGAAGCATGTTTACTAGGCATTGTCGGGGATGATATAAATAGAAATGATTGTAAGCTGTTTTTGTATGCAATGACGGCAGCAAGAATATTATTGGCACAAAAATGAAAGCAAGAAGAACTACTGACAAAAGAAGATTGGAGGATGAAATTGATGGACTATGCAGAACAAGATAAACTAACGGGAAGAATTCAAAACCGGCGGGACCAGAGATTCACAGAAGATTGGCGAAAATTTACGGACTATTTGAAAAGTAATTGTGATGACCAGATTACATTTGTAGGTTTACAGGAAGTTTGTAAGGGGAATAATTTGAATTATTGCATTATTGAACGAAAAGGATGATGTTAGTTATGATAATTAAAGGCAACATGAATTTAAGAAATGCAGAAGAAATTATAAAAATGGGATATCACCAGAGGTGCTGATGGAAGTCCAAAAATATTGTATAAGAGGTGAAATTTTGTAGAATATATGATAATTATTTTGTTTTAAAATTAGTAAAAATTATTATTATTTTTTTAAAAAAGAAGAACTTTGCTTCAGGATGAGAACAGAAATCGTGCTCTGGCGGCCCAGCAGCAGCAGGAGGCCCCATTAGCTGAAGTGGTACCTCAGGTTAAGAGCAGTTTCAGGTTAAGAACGGACCTCTGGAACGAATTAAGTACTTAACCCGAGGTACCACTGTATCTGGGATAGATTTTGTTTGGCTCAATCATGGAATCCACTCCATCTCTGAAGTCAGTCATCTCTTTGGTCAACCAAATACAGGCAGAAGCAAAAGCAAAAATAAAAACAACAAACCTGACAGAAGTTACATCAACTTCACTAAAAACTCTGAAGCCGACATTTAAGAAGGCCTTAGCAGTTCAGACAAGCCTGGTCATTGTTTAAAAAGGCATGAATGGACAAAGAACATTCACAGAGAAGACTATTGATATCCCTCCATTCAGGGATCATGGTGGGGATGTTAGAATCCCAGATGCTATTGGTCTCCATCCATATGTGGGATGTAATCCACTGGGAGCAGTCAAGTACAGCATTCCTTGTTTTGCTAGAGTGGACATGCAAGAGAATGTTTGGTCCAGCCAGTTGAAACTTCCTGTTCCTCCTGGTCTGGATCATCCTTCCTTGCATGTGACTAGTGGGTGGGCGTGACCTTTCCAGACCTGGTAAAAGGCCAAGTCACCCTGCTGCCTTTCTCTTTCCTCCCCTTTTTGTCCTGCCTGCTTCCTGCCTCACCTGGACTGGACTGCTGCCTCTCACAGCAATTCCCCAGGTCATCTCCCATATGGGGTAAACCTGTTTGTACATGTTTGTAACTTTAAGTCTTAAGTCTGCCTTCAGGGATCACACTGTGCTCGGCCTGATCATAAGTAAAACTACTTTTTGTTACTTTTGAATAAGACTGTTGTGTCTTTATTCTTTTAGGAGGGATTCAAAAGGGTCTTACCAGGAATATTAGAACATATCTCAATCTAGACAAGCCAGATTGAATTGCTAGTTGTCTTAAGAAACTCACACGAATTTGCAACTGTGTAAAGGGGAATGTACTCTGCTAAGTGAAGAAACTTGCTAGCGCAAGTTAGAAAGGATATTAATAAACAATAGATTCTCTCCTGCCACTCTGAACATTCCCACACCAAATAAGTGGAGGTTCATCACATAGAGGTATGTATGGAATCTCAAAATTGATCTTATGATCCAACAGGGAGTTTTACCAAGAGGATCCATGATCCCATGATTCTCCTCCTTGTCTTCCTTATGCAGAGCTCTCAGGTCAGGATCCTGCAATGTCCATGCCTCATCTATGAAACAAACAGCAACATCTTCACCTGCACATTCCCCATTAGCAGTTACCTCAATCTGATTGGTCTAAATTTAAATTTATACGTAAATCACTTTCTTCACTTTGAACCCCCCCTCCCATGTTCACGAGGAGACCATCTCTGTATTGTTTCATTGATAACACAAGAGGAAAAATGACTATGACTCACACTTAATCTAATCACAACGGCCACAAGAGCTCCTGACTAGGCATTCAACTATGTGATGTTGAATGTTCTCTGTTCTCTCCTGTTCCCCTGTTTTTTGTTTCAATTTAAACCAAATCATGAACCCAATAATGATGAACCATATGTTATAGATCAGTGGTCAGCAAACTTTTTCAGTAGGGGGTCGGTCCACTGTCACTCGGACCTTGTGGGGGGCCGAACTAAATTTTTTTTGGAGGGGGATGAATGAATTCCTATGCCCCACAAACAACCCAGAGATGCATTTTAAATAAAAGGACACATTCTACTCATGTAAAAACACACTGATTCCCAAACAATCTGTGGGCCGGATTGAGAAAGCAATTGGGCCACATCTGGCCCCTAGGCCTTAGGTTGCCTACCCATGTTATAGATATTCCTGCAAATGTATTCTGCTATTTTGAGATGTACAAATGACATAAGAAGACTCAGTCTACATATTTGTATCATTTATTAGTCCTATGATCCTTGTTTTAAAAAGCAAATAAAAGTTATACAAAAAGGAAAAAAGGGGCAACACACGGAGATCTCATCTGCGTTCAATCTGCAAAGCGGGATCAGGTTACTTTAAAGAGTCGTGGCTTCTAGTGCTGCGCGATGGATCGGTAAGTTGTCTGACATTGGTAGGGCATTCAGAGCACAGCACTGGTTTTAGACATTTTGAGCTGCTAGTACATCACGGTGGTCAGAGAGCTGTGATGTATTCCTAGCTCAAATTGCCTGCAGATGACAAAGGCGCAGGCAGGCAGGCAGGCAGGTGGGTGGAGGAGCCCGGAAAGGTGCTCTCCTTCTCCATCTCCATCCGCCTGACTGCCTCCCCCCACCCCCAAGCTGAGGAAGCCCCAATACCTCTCTGGCTCCATCCAGCCATATCCGCATCTCCACTCCCCTGGGACTCACCAGATCTCTCGGAGGTCCCTGGGAGGGAACGCTCAGAGGTTGTGGGGAGCGATGCAGGAGACAACCTGACCAGGTCAACCGTCCATCTCCCCCCTTCCATCCTCACTAGCTTTGCCGGATCAGTCTTGTTCATCCTTCCTGATGAGTCGAGGAGCCAAAACAAGCTTCAGGGTCCTGGAAGAGAGGAAGAAGGCCCTGTTGGGATTTTCATACAACTTAATTCCCTACTTAAAGGAAATCGGCAGGATAACAAAGCTGGGATATAGTTGGCATGTAAACTGTGTAACAGATCAGTTCTTATATACGTTATGTCTAAATAGAAGCTTTTTGTGTTCCACACATGTACAAATAAATCTCATGTACCTCATGTAAATATGTACTGCAAGTAGAGGAGTTTTCTAACAAAGAAGGCTTTAAATTTGCTTTACAGTCGTTTGCTACATGTGCTACTCCACGAGTAATCTATGTGATTAAGTGTCCTTGTGGGTTACTTATATGTAGGTCACACCATTAGACCCATCAAAGTTAGAGTATCAGAACACCGTTCCAGAATCAGAAACAGTGTTGTTGACGCGCCTTTAGTGCAACATTTTATTCAAGCATCACATTCAGATGAAGATTTAACTCTCTTTGTAATCTGGGCATATCAAGGACCTGTAGAAGAAGCCAAAAAGATTCTTATGCAGAAAGAAACCAGATTTATTTTCCTGCTCTATTCTTTGCATCTCTCAGGTTTAAATACAGAAATAGAATATAGTTTTTTTCTATGAGCTACTATCAATATCTTGATATACCATTGATAACCTTAAAAATCTACCTTGAATATGGTGGTTTCAAGGGGGTCACTTTAAGAGAAAAACACTTTGCTGTAGATTGCTGCCACCTGTAACTAGAAACAGCAGCTGCATACTATACATTGCAAAGGCAGATGTGGAACATTACGAAGAAAAGTCCATCTTTTGCAAGTACTGCTCCTTAAAGTTGTTGCATTTGACATTTGTATTCGCAAAGACATACGTGGAACACAAAAAGTTTCTATTTGGACATTATGTTTAAAAAAACTGATTCATTTGTAAATACGTGGAACACAAAAACTTCTATTTGGACATTACGTATATAAGAACTGATCTATTTGTATTTCCTGTTCTAAATGTTGGTCTTTAATTGCTTCACCTCCAGGCTTGATTATTGTAACTCGCTCTACGCGGGGCTGCCCTTGAAGTTGTCCCAGAAACTCCAGCGGGTGCAGAATGCCGCAGTGAGACTCCTTACGGGGTCTTCGCTGCGGGATCACATTCACCCAGTGCTCTACCAGCTGCACTGGCTCCCGGTGGAGTACAGGGTCAGGTTTAAGGTGCTGGTTTTGACCTTTAAAGCCCTTCACGGCCTAGGACCCTCGTACCTAAGGGACTGCCTCTCCCGGTATGCCCCGCGGAGGACCTTAAGGTCCACAAATAAGAACACTTTGGAGGTCCCAAGCCTGAAGGAGGTTAGATTGGTCTCAACTAGGGCCAGGGCCTTTTCAGTACTGGCCCCGACTTGGTGGAATGCTCTGCCCCAAGAGACTAGGGCCCTGCTGGTCTTGACATCTTTCCGCAGGGCCTGCAAGTCAGAGCTGTTCCGCCTGGCCTTTGGTTTGGACTCAGTCTGACCCTTATGTTTCCCCTCCCCTTATGGTCTTGATCTATGGGCTACTTTTAAAATGAGGCTGCATTTTAAATTGCATTTTAACCTGTATTTTAAATTGGTTTTTCCCCCCTATTATGATTTTACTGTAATTTTACTGGTGTCAGCTGCCCTGAGCCCGGCTCTGGCCAGGGAGGGCGGGGTATAAATAAAATTTATTCTTATTCTTATTTTACTCAATTAGATAATGTGAAAAGAGTTATGTTTATATGATGTATAAAGAATTCATATAGTTAAACACAGCCAGTTACGTTGTGGTCATCTGTTGCCAGCCTGACAAGTTAAGATTTATATTCAATTATTTCCGTACGGCATATATATTTTTATCACAAATAGCTACCAGGGGCAGGATCCTCTGTTTCCTGTCTTGGAGATCTCCTCCTCCCCCATTCATTTTGTTTCATTTCATTTTCACTTTTAATTTGTATACTGCCTTTCTATGTTACTATACCCAAGGCAGTTTACAAGCTGAAGAAACAGCAAAATAGCCAGCAAAGACCACACCCCTAATAGCAATCTGATCCAATACCCAAAAGTTAATAAAACCATAACTTTAAAATAAACAACTTATATAAAATAAAGCAATATTCAATAATCCATTAGAATATAACAGTAAACTGTATAATTAAGTATCAGAAGATATTAAACAGTTTACGCTTAACCACTACAATAAAGAATTACTAAACTATAATCATTAAAAACAAGAGCAAATACACTAGAGCCATGCATCCTATTCCTGTGAATGACATTTGTTGCAGCTCTTTTTAATATGGCATTTTAAAATGGTTATAACCCGCCCTGGGTAATAAATGTAGGAATAAGAGTAATAACCACAACCAGAACAACCTGAACATCTATAACATTAAGCCTCAAGGGTGGAAAAACATAAAGCCTCAAGAAACACACAGAGCTTTGTTGTTGTTGTTGTTGTTGTTTTGGCACAACTAACAATACACACATTACAGCATCTTGGGAGGAAAACACAGCCTCCAGAATACTCACCCATTGCATCTCTGTTTGGCTCAATCTGGTTGCTCTAAATTTAAATTGAAACAGAATTTATTACCTCGGCTTTGAACACCCCTTGAACGTTCATCAATAGACCAAGACTTTATAGGGCTTCATTGGTAATGGAAGAGGGAAAAGGACTCCTGCTCAGACCTACAGGAAGCAGAACCACAAGGAGTGGCTCTCTGATGCTGATTGTCCTCTGTTAACAAATTCTACCGTTTTTTCCCCTTTTCTGTTCCAACCAATTAATTAACCTGGAATTGCTACACTGACCGCTAATAATGAACCACATGTTGTAAATATTCCTGGAAATTTATTCTGCTCTTTTTTGTGATATACAAATGACATGAGAAGAGACTGTCCACTTATTTGTATCCTTGTTATTCCCATGATCCTTATCTATAAAGCCCCGTAAAGGTTATTCAAAAAAGAAAGGAATCTGGCAAGCAGGATCAGGCCACCTGGAGAGCCCTGGAAGAAAGCACACCAAGAACTCAGGCCGATGTAAGTTTCAATAGTGGGATTGGTCCCTACTCGCAAATCAATAGTCAATTGTAACAAAACCTAATCCATTCAAAAGTATGTATTCTGACAAGGATTACAAACTCAAATTCATAAGGATGTTACAGAAATTACAGTCCCCCCCCCCCCACATCTTTAAAGTTGTTAAATGTTACAAATATTATGCCTCAATGTATCCTTTCAACTTGACAGCTCAGGGAAGTTACCTAGCTTTAAAAATCATATACTGTAAAATCAACTCCTTTGCCAGTTTCCTCCATTCCAACGCTATTTTGCCCTTGTAAAATAGGGACTCCAGGAAGTGCCCAGAGGTGACAATTGCTGAGCTGATTGATGGCCAAGGAAAGCCTAGCCCCATCCCCAGACTTGCCAAGGGGTCCAGACATGAAAAGGATTTTTATTGTACTTTGGGTGGTGAGACTTCAGGTATCCTTATTAGCCTATGCTCATCTTATACCTGGGTCTTGCGCTGACATGTCTGCATATGATATATGTACCAAGGACTTGTCTGGACATGTTTGCCAAAGTTAAACTAGTGTAACCCCTGTCTACCCCTCCCCTTTTGTGACATGTCAGTGATGTAAAGATGATGTATTGATGATGCTGTGCGAACTGTATTCTGGGATATGGTGGGAAGTTTTAAAAGTCAGTGTTGCCCCATGCTCTGGGTTCACTCGCTGCTGTTGAACCTGTTGCGCAACAATAAAGGATCCAAGTCTACTGACTGCTGTTTTGCTCCAAATTGCTTGGCTGGAATTTCCTTCTTTTACTGACCACATGGACCAGTGGGGGACTTGTACCCCAATGAGCTGGGCTGCTGAGTAGTCGCTCAACCCAGAATTTTCTTTAATGTACAACTTCCCTGGGGAGAGCATCCCACAGACACAAACCAGCAGTCATCCAGATGGGCAGGGTATTATTATTATTATTATTATTATTTTGGAGTGCAAGCTTCCACATAAATCTCAAACATAAGAGTAACCCTTTGTTTGGGGCTGCTTCTTCACTAGCCACTCAAGTCAAACCCAAACTGGGAGGGGTGGCTAACACCCCAGGGGACAGGATCACACTTCAAAACGACCTTGACAGATTAGAGAACTGGGCCAAAACAAATAAGATGAATTTGAACAGGGAGAAATGTAAAGTATTGCACTTGGGCAAAAAAAATGAGAGGCACAAATACAAGATGGGTAACACCTGGCTTGAGAGCAGTACATGTGAAAAGGATCTAGGAGTCTTGGTTGACCACAAACTTGACATGAGCCAACAGTGTGACGCGGCAGCTAAAAAAGCCAATGCAATTCTGGGCTGCATCAATAGGAGCATAGCATCTAGATCAAGGGAAGTAATAGTGCCACTGTATTCTGCTCTGGTCAGACCTCACCTGGAGTACTGTGTCCAGTTCTGGGCACCACAGTTCAAGAAGGACACTGACAAACTGGAACGTGTCCAGAGGAGGGCAACCAAAATGGTCAAAGGCCTGGAAACGATGCCTTATGAGGAACGGCTAAGGGAGCTGGGCATGTTCAGCCTGGAGAAGAGGAGGTTAAGGGGTGATATGATAGCCATGTTCAAATATATAAAAGGATGTCACATAGAGGAGGGAGAAAGGTTGTTTTCTGCTGCTCCAGAGAAGCGGACACGGAGCAATGGATCCAAACTACAAGAAAGAAGATTCCACCTAAACATTAGGAAGAACTTCCTGACAGTAAGAGCTGTTTGACAGTGGAATTTGCTGCCAAGGAGTGTGGTGGAGTCTCCTACTTTGGAGGTCTTTAAGCAGAGGCTTGACAACCATATGTCAGGAGTGCTCTGATGGTGTTTCCTGCTTGGCAGGGGGTTGGACTCGATGGCCCTTGTGGTCTCTTCCAACTCTATGATTCTATGACCCTTGTAGCAACAATAAAGACCAGGATTAAGAGCTGCTTTTTGCTTCTACTACATATGCTTGGCTGCAGACTTTGGTATTTCCTGACTGATCAGGAGCAGACAGAATTGCGTCCCGGCGCAGTTGGGGAGAACTCTAGGTGGTGTACCCAAGGCTTACTTTGCCACAGTAAAGAGAAAGGGGAGCTGCTTCCCCGGCTGGATTTCTGCCTGGTTATTCAGAGGCAGGCAGTTTCTTGCAGGCAAAGGGGTCTTAGGCGCCCCATAGGGTGGCTTTACTCCTCCCAAGTCCCCTTCTCCTCAGCCACGGAGTCCTAGAATGGTAAAACTGGTAGAAGGCTAGTCTCCCTTCGCGCTCTTCCTCAGGTGGAGGCACACTTTGTCTCATGGGGCTGATGGTGTGAAACCAGGGGCTGGATGTCCAAACTGGCTCAGTCTGGGTGCCTGGGGGCAAGTCCTGGGGTTGCCTGTTGGCTATTTGCAGATTAGTTGCATTGCAGAAGGCATGTTGGGGGGACCACACATTACAAGGAACGCAAAAATAACTTTTGCTAGGTTTTAATAACAAAAACTCCTTTAATACTAAATTACAATATATCAATAATCATGACCCACCCACCAGGGTACTGAGAGAACTACATGCTGCTCTTTAATATACCACACCCAACAGATTAATTACCACAACTTAACAGTGCCTGCTATACTGCTTCACAGCTGTAAAACTAGCTCACATTATTTGCTCTGGCCTTTAAAGAAATACACATCTTGTGGAACAATAACGAACCTTCAGATTTAAAGAGACCATTCAACACTGCCCACTCACCCTTGCCCTTTCTGTGCTCCCTCTTCTGGGGCTAAGATGGGTGGCTTCATTGTGCAGAAGAGGAAAAGAGTGTGGAAGAGAGGGGAGAGGGCAGTAATTGCACACACACCCCTCAGTAAATAAGAACTGCTGTATTACAAATCTAGGGGGTGGGTGGGGAGACCTGGCTTGCCAGTAGCAGGGGTCTTTGTAGACCATAAGCTGAGCATGAGTCAACAGTCCAATGCAGCAGCAGAGAAAGTGAATGCTGTGTCCAGTTCTGGGCAATACAAGATGAATATTGACCAACTGGAACATGTCCAGAGTAGGGCCACCCAGATGCTCAACGGTCTGGTAACCAAGCATCTTGAGGAATAGTTGAGGGATCTGGGTATGGTTAGCCTGGAGAAGAGGAGACCAAGAGCAGATATAAGAGCCATCTTTTGAACTATCTAAAGCAGGCATAGGCAAACTCGGCCCTCCAGATGTTTTGGGACTACAGCTCCCATGATCCCTAGCTAACAGGACCAGTGGTCAAGAATGATAGGAATTGTAGTCCCAAAACATCTGGAGGGCCGAGTTTGCCTATGCCTGATCTAAAGGGACCACCTGTAAAAGAATCAGTACATCTCCCAGTTGGAGAACTGGCCCCAAACTAAGAAAGCGAACTTCAATAGGGACAAAGGTCAGGTTCTGCACTTAGGCAGGAAGAACCAGATGCACAAATATCAGATGGGGAACATCTGGATTGCCAGTGGCATATGGGAAAAGGGTCAAGGGGTCCTAGCAGACTATTAGCTTAACATGAGTCAACACTAAATACAACAGAATGAAGCAAGTCTGTGTGGGGCAAGAAGCACGAAGAGGCTTCTGTTGGTCCCTCTTAGCGGAACTCCCTGGAGGGAGGGGCAGGTTCCAGAGCAGAACACACAAGCCCCGCCCACCAGATCCCAAACATTCTACGGATCCAATTAGGCCTCAGTGATTTTGATACATTCAACACTTGGCCAGTGACTTCCACCTTGCAGAGTTGGATTCGTAGTGTGAAGAAATATTGGGCACCAGGCTTGCCCCCCATGGCTCTGAGAGGCAAGACTGACTTCTCTGCTGGGGCTACGAAGCACAAGAACACATTTGCAATCCTCACCCAAATACTAAGTCTCTTAAAATTTAATTACTACATAACAACTGGTTTGTTTTTTTTAAAAAGCATTTTTTATTAAATCTCCAAAAGTATTTCAGAACGTAATTTTTTTACCCCATGAATTTTCTTCTTGACGCCCCACCTCCCTTTCCTGGTGTTTGTTTTTTGCACCATTTTATTAGTTGTTTTACAGCACACAAGTTTTTACTTTCTAAACTCTAGGATTGTTAATTCTTTCACCTATCCATTAATATTTCAAATCCTGCTAACAACTTCATGTCTGGGTAATACTTTAATAGATAATCCATCAATGGTCTCCAATCCTCCTTGAAAACTTCATTATATCCTCTTAATTTGGCAGTTAATTTCACCATTTCAGCATAATCCCTCTGTTTCAGAATCCATTCCTCCTTTGTTGGTAATCCTCTTTCCACCTCTGTGCATATAAAGTTCTAGCTGCTGTTGGTGCTACATAAATAAATTGGTCAGCTTTCTCACGACCTCCGTCCCCATTGCTTCTAGCAGAAACACCTCAGGTTTTTAAGGAACTGTCAGATTAAACATCCTTTTCAGTTAATTATATATCATTCCCCCCAAACACTTTGCCTTTTCACAGGACCACCACATATTATAAAATGACCCTTCCTCCTGTTGACATTTCTGGCACGTACATTTTTATACATATTTGCTAGTTTATATGGTGTTATACATTATTTTCACATAGTTTTCTCTCAAGGTATAATATGCAGTAAATTTCAAATCTATCTTCCATAGTCTCTCCCAAGCAGTCATCACCACACAGCAATTGCTATGGTTTCTCCACACTGTGAGTTATTTGATGGGAAATTGGATGGGAGCTCTGACCGAAGCTCTTCCCAAAGCACTGATAAGGTTTCTTGCCTGTATGAATTCTTTGATGGCAAGTGAGGTTTTTCTTCACAGTGAAACTCTTTCCACATTCCAAGCACTGATAGGGATTTTCACCTGTATGAATTCTTTGATGGCAAGTGAAGCTGTCCTTCCACCTGAAGCTCTTTCCACATTCCAAACATTGATAGGGGTTCTCCCCTGTATGAATTCTTTGATGGGAAGTGAGACTACTCTTCCACTTGAAGCCCTTTCCACATTCCGAGCACTGATATGGTTTCTCCTCACGGTGAATACTTTTATGTCGATAGTAGTTTGGCCTCGTATTAAAGTTCTTTCCGCATTCCAAGCACTGATACGGTTTCTCTCCTGTATGAATTCTTTGATGGGTCGTGAGATGGGCCCTCTGACTGAAGCTCTTTCCACACTCTAAGCACTGATATGGATTCTCCCCTGTGTGAATTATTTGATGGGAAGTGAGACTGACCTTCCATCTGAACCTCTTTCCACATTCCAAGCACTGATAGTCTTCATCCTCATAGTGAATTCTCTGATGTCGATGGAAGCTTGTGCTTGTAGTGAATCTCTTTCCACAGTCCAAGCACTGATAGGGTTTCTCCCCTGTATGAATTCTTCGATGGGCCGTGAGACGCGAGTTCCGAGTGAAGCCCCTTCCACATTCCAGGCACTGATAGGGTTTCTTCCCAATGGGATTTATTTGATGGGAAGTGGAAAGGGAGCTCAGGCTGAAGCTCTCGCCACACTCCATATATTTATACGGATTCTCCACTGTGTAGATTTTGTCATGGTCTCCCTCATCCTTCTTTTCCAATTCATCCCCTCCTACAATGAAAAGAGAAACTAATTAGAGCCTCAGGAAGAAATGGAGCCCCAAATTATCGAACAATGCTAATGAACACATGTGATAGGGGAAAAGACGGAGGGAATTAGATGTGAGGTTCTACTACAGGGTTCACTGCCTTTATTGACTGGAATTAATTGACATATTTATGGGAACCTGAGATTTGAAAATCCTGACTCTTTCCTGGAATGTGTTTCATTTTGGCCCATCATGGACTCCACTCCATCTCCAACGTCAGTCATCCCTTTGGTCAACCAAAAACAGACAGAAGCAAAAACGAAAGCATAAATCCGGACAGAAATTACTTCTCTTACCACTGCAAAGCCTACATTTAAAAATGCTGGGGCAGTTCAGACCAGCTTCATCATTGTTTTTTAAAAGGAATGGAGGAAGAATATTTGCAGACAAGCCAGGAGATACCCCTCCATTCAAGGGGAGCTGTAGGGGTGTTAGAATCAGAGGTGCTGGAGGTGGCACTGTTGAGCACCATCATTTATTTATTTTAATGCATTTTTACAAGTCATATGTGCATCATATCGTATTCATCATGATCTCTTATCCTCGGACTTTCCAGTCCATCTCTCCATGGCATTCTAGGGCGTCTTGTCAGGAAAACCCAGGACACATTATCAAAAGCCATGATATGCCCACTCCTCTGGTCTCTTTCTCCCAGACCACTCCTTCTATCCTTCCCCCTCCTTTCAGTTTTCAAAAACAAAACAAAACACCACCCTTAAATATAATTCTGGACATCAAGAAATGGGAAGCAGGGAAAAAATAAACTAAGCCCCCACCCAACAAAACTGATAAAAAGCTTCTTTCTTCCTTCTTTCTCCAGTCTTAAGCCCTCTGCTTTTCTTATTTCCTCTGTCCTCCTCTCCCCTTGCCTGTAGCCTTGTCTCCTTTATAGCCTCTACTCCTCTCTTGGCTTATTCTTTCCTTAGGAGAGTTTTAATGTTACCTGCCCCCTTGAAGGTTTGAATCAAGCCAGAGTCCACTCAAGTTCCACAATCCACATTTGTCCAATAGTCCATTCAGGTCTTGCTGTATTTCAACACCCACACTATTTACTGTATTTTTTGCTCTATAAGACTCACTTTTCCCCTCCTATAAAAGTAAGTGTGCGTCTTATGGAGCGAATGCAGGCTGCGCAGCTATCCCAGAAGCCAGAACAGCAAGAGGGATTGCTGCTTTCACTGCACAGCAATCCCTCTTGCTGTTCTGGCTTCTGAGATTCAGAATATATTTTTTCTTGTTTTCCTCCTCCAAAAACTAGGTGCGCCTTGTGGTCTGGTGCGTCTTATAGAGCGAAAAATACGGTATTCAGTCCCTCGAAGACATTTCCCCCATGCATTCACTCTTGTCTGGAGTCTGTTTTATACTCCAATTTTAGCCTCAAATTTCTTGAGTGGAAATCTTTGTTTTCTGGGGTGGTCTTTTTCAGAGAGAGAAAGGGGCTGCTTCACAGATGTTCCCCTTCTTTCCCCCTTAGCGCTATTTTCCACCAGCGAGACAGTCACTCACACAGCCACCTTCTTTTTATCCCCCCCTCCGCTCCACTCTCGCCTTTCCAATCCTCTCTTCCACCTCTTATCCTTTCCATTTTCCAGTTGTTTGGGCTTTAGAAGTTCATCTCTCTCTTTCTCATCCCTCTGGCAACTTGATCCCCTTCCACTTCCCTCATACTCACAAGCAGGTCTCTTCTTATCAACAGTAACCACAGTCAGTTTTCCCCCAGGCAGCGTAGTGCCATTTTGAGATGGGCTTCCTTTTTCTTAAGTACTTTTGGGGGTCCTGTGGCTCTTCCTCCCAAAGCCAGCTCTTGTTTCTGGGGTGCTAGCACTCAGTTAGGTCCACATCAGGGACTTTCTGTCCTGGAGGGAGCATAGCTCCCCTTTGCCATCTTAACCCGCCCCCCGATCCTTCATGGAGCTTTCTCAGCCCCGTTCAAGATCCTCTGCACTGTGGGGTGTCCTTGGAGGCTCCATATTCCTCTGGAGGGTTTTTTTTGGGGGGGTCGCAGAGCCCTCACTTTCTCCCCTTCTCCTCCAAGACAGCCAGCTCTCGCTCAGTGAGTGCAACCAGCTCCATCAAAATATTGCAGATTTCCCCTATAAAATATATGTCTGGAATTTCAAAACAAATACAGTGGTACCTCAGTTTACAAACTTAATCCGTTCCGGAAGTCCATTCTTAAACCGAAACTATTCTTAAACTGAGGCAGGCTTTCCCTAATGAGGCCTCCCGCCGCCGGTGCCCTTCCACCGTTCGGAATCCATTCTTAGACCGAGGTAAAGTTTGCAAACCCAGACACTACTTCCGGTTTTGCGGAGTTCTTAAACAGAATCGTTTGTAAACAGGACTGTTCTTAATCCGAGGTACCACTGTATTATTATCCAACAGGGAGCCTTACCGAGAGAGACCAGGATCCCACAGTTCTCCTCCATGACTTCCTTATGCAGAGCTCTCTGGTCAGGATCCAGCAACGCCCACTCTTCGTCTGCGAAATGAACAGCAATATCTTCAAAGCACACTGGACCCTAAGAGAAAAAGGGAAATGTCCTCCTCTTAGACAGCGTAAATATTATCTACTACACATTGCTCTGGTATTTTGTGCCTATTAATGGCTGTCTTGCGTGGATGGGATTGTTTTGCTGCACATTTTAAGTATGAATGCTTATTTTGACGTCTCTGTGGAAATCCCCCCCCCCCATGTATTTTAATGATGGATGTATGGAAGTGAGAGCTGGACCATAAAGAAGGCTGATCGCCGAAGAATGGATGCTTTTGAATTCTGGTGCTGGAGGAGACTCTTGAGAGTCCCATGGACTGCAAGAAGATCAAACCTCTCCATTCTGAAGGAAATCAGCCCCGAGTGCTCACTGGAAGGACAGATCCTGAAGCTGAGGCTCCAAGACTTTGGCCACCTCATGAGAAGAGAAGACTCCCTGGAAAAGACCCTGATGTTGGGAAAGATGGAGGGCACAAGGAGAAGGGGACGACGGAGGACGAGATGGTGGGACAGTGTTCTTGAAGAGACTAGCATGAGTTTGACCAAACTGCGGGAGGCAGTGGAAGACAGGAGAGCCTGGCGTGCTCTGGTCCAGGGGGTCATGAAGAGTCGGACACAACTAAACAACAACAACAACAATTTTAACGATGGGTATTAATCATTGTCTAAATGGGTGGAACTTCACGCTGTGTTCTTCAAGTCATTTTGTTAGCACAAACATTCCCATTTGCCAGATGAAAAGATCCTCTCTCTCATCTTGCTGTTATGAGGAAGGGTATCTTCCCAATGTCCTAAAGCTAACTTTAAGGAGTGTGTGGCAGCCGAGGCGTGGGAAGGAGGGCAGGGAGGCCCCGTTGTGCAACTCATTTGATTGTTGTTAGCCGCCCGGCTTTGGCTGGGGAGGGCGGGATATAAATAAAATTTATTATTATTATTCATGGAGCCAGGTAGTTGAATCCTGGCCACTCTTCATAGTCTGCCTACTGCTTAGAAGCCTGTTTTAGCATTCACTGTTAAGCATATTGTCAGGGGTTCAGGAGCAGAGACGCAGAGAAGGGAGGAGACAGAGAGCGAGGGGGAGGAATACGAAGGAAGGATGAGTGGGGATGACGACCCGAGATCACCGAGCCTGTCTAGCGAGTCCGAGGATTCCCAGAAGGGAGCGCCAGCAGCCAGAGCAAGGGGGGAGAGCAGGGGGACACCCCAGGAAGAAGGGTCCAGAGAGGGATCAGAAAGCAGCAGTTGGAGATCGGGACCCACGTTCCCAGCCGGGAGCAGCGGGGAGAAAGGGGACCAGATATCGGGCTCCGGAGACTTTCAGAAGGAGGGAGGGCATGAGTCAGGAGTAGTCACGCCCACCTCGGGGAGCGAGGAAACGATCAAGAGGAAAGTGGAGAGTTGGGCGCGCGCGCCAAGTTCAAATGTAACGGAAGCTGGCGCAGTCAGCAGCCCAGAGAGTGAACCGGGTCCCAAAGCCCGCCGCAAGGAGGCGGAAGGGTCAGGGGGGTCCGCGTCAGAAGAGAGTAGGAAGGGAGAGACCCAGGGGGGCAGGAGGACCCAGAGACGGAAGGAAAGGCGCAGGAGGTGGAGCAAGGCTAGGGTATTAAGCTGGTGCGCTAGAGGCGGAGACTCAGACGGGTCTTCGTCGTTCTGACCTAGAAGAAGTAGGGCTGCACGTTGCAGTTTGGAAATGGAACCTGTAATCCAATAAAGACTCTTTGAAACTGAACGCTGGCTGACTTGGTCCTATGTGAGCTGGGACTGGGCGGCAGCCCTGACACATATGAAGAAAATGGCAACAAATGGCAATCAATTATACTAATGACATTTCAGCCTTTGTTAAGGGCAGCTTTGACAGAAGCCAAGAGGAGGGAAAAGATTTGTTTGGGCTCAGAGGCACCTGGCTGCCCCACCTCTCGGCCTCTCCCCACAAGGCTCCTTCCCCTGACCTGATCTGGTTCCACAGCTGCTGCTTCTGCTCCACCACCACGAAAAGAGGGGTGAGAAGGTCTTGTCGGCATCCTTCTGTCACCTGCAAGACACAAAGGTAAGTGGGAAGACATCCCTGCATGCTTCTCTCGGAGGTTCAACTGTGCATCTCTAAGGCGGGCATTAGAAAAAGTCTTACGTGATGAGCACATTTGGACATTTGTACCCGTTTCATATTTTATTTGTGTAAAAATACATCGCCCCTCCTCTTGGCCTCAACTGTCTCCACCCACCCCAAAGATGAAAACCCAAAGATCAGTTTCCATATTAATAGAATGAGACTAAAAAGAGAAAACACTCCTTACCCAGCAGCCTCTCTCTGGTGTCCAACCGAGTCCTCTCTGCCTCAGGCATTTCTGCTAACAGAAACTTTCCCTGAAGGAGCAACAAGGATTCAAAACAGGGAATGAAAATAAGGTTACAATAGGAATGGCAGAAGCAAACACTTCAGGGCTATCAGATCTCATTGCTTGCTTTCCAAAAACAGAAAGGAAGGTATACAGTGGTACCTCGGGTAAAGAACGTATTTCGTTCTGGAGGTCCGTTCTTAACCTGAAACTGTTCTTAACCTGAAGCACCACTTTAGCTAATGGGGCCTCCAGCCGCCGCCGTGCGATTTCTGTTCTCATCCTGAAGCAAAGTTCTTAACCCAAGATACTATTTCTGGGTTAGCAGAGTCTATAACCTAAAGCGTATGTAACCTGAAGCGTCTGTAACCCGAGGTACTACTGTACTGTCCCTCCTGTTCAGACCCCCTTGACAGCATCCAGGGGGAAGCCTCTCTCACCTGCTTCCTCTCTGCCTGCTTCCTCTCCTCTGCCTGACTGAGGAGGAATCCTTCGGCCAGGGCCACTGCCTGGGAACTGGTCTCTGCTCCACATTCCCTCACCCAGATCTCCATCTCTGGCGGAAGGACAGCCAGGAACTGCTCCAAGATCACCAGGTCCAGCATCTCAGCTTTTGTATGCCTTTCTGGCTTCAGCCACTGACGGTAGAGGTGGTAGAGTCGGCTGCAAATCTCTCGGGGTCCTTTGGCCTCTTGGTAGCAGAACTGCCTGAGCTGCTGGCTCTGAACAACTGAGCGGAGAGTGTCCTCCTCACCCAGGATCTTCTGCATGGAGTTTTCCCAGAATCCCCCACTGCTCCCAGTTTGGTTGGCATGGCCTCTTCCCACTTCAGGGCCAGCTGAGTCTTGCTCATCCATCTGGGCTCTCAGGAATCCCCCAAGAGATCGGAAGGAGCCCCCTGGTCTTCTGCCCCGTTCTGTCTGTCCTAAGTAGAGGTGCTAGGAAGTCCTACAAAGCAAATGCATAGTCATGATCAGCAGAAGACAGAGGTTCATTGAGCAAGATTAGATGAGTCGTGCTAGAAACAAGGGCTGGATTGCACCACAGCCCAGACACTGAATTTCCTTTTATTTAAAAAAGGGAATTCAGCCTCTAGCCCACGTAGAAGGACACTTCCCAAGCAAAATGTGAAGGCAACTGAAGGGATTTCTGTGATATGAATCAGCCTGGCTGCTCCTGCCTTTCAGTGCCTGCAGTCCAGGA
This sequence comes from Podarcis liolepis, assembly GCF_965112155.1. Taxonomy (NCBI): domain Eukaryota; kingdom Metazoa; phylum Chordata; class Lepidosauria; order Squamata; family Lacertidae; genus Podarcis; species Podarcis liolepis. The sequence continues at coordinate 1,807,137 of NC_139563.1, forward strand.
ATGAAGTCGAACCGTGATGGAGAAGTGAGGAACTTGTGTACTTGTACCAGGGTCTAGACACCTCCAGCGTCAGGGGCGTCAAGCGCCACCCAGTCCATTCCCAGCCAGGAGTCTGGATAAGACCCCTGTCCTATCTGGGGGGGGGGGGGAGCTTTGATTGTAAGGTAAGTGCAAAGGAAGGTTCGCTTGCATCTGCAGGAACTCAGCATCAGAAGAGGAGAGGAGCCCTGCAGGATCAGGCCAGCCCCCCCCCCCCGATATTGAGACTGGGCTCATCCATCTGAATGGGGTTTCCTGGCTCCCCACCCCCCACCCCAAGCCCCCTCTCCAAAGGGGCATGGCTAGAGTTGCAGACCTCCTTCCCTCCTCGTCCTCTCTCTGGCTTTGGGGGCAGTAGGACTCTCCGCTCCCTGACTTGGGGGTCCCCCTTTTCCTGAGCTGAGCAGGACCCGCCCGCCCCCCATGCATCCTTCCCCTGCAGCCCCGGCCCCCCTTCTCCCCCTTGCACCCTCAGGGGGAAGAGAGACGAGACTCACCGGATCCCAAAGACAAAAGCCAGCCCCCTCCCCTCTCGCAGGAAGAGACTGGGGGCGGCGGGGGGGGGGTTCTGCTCTGGAGGACCTGCTCGCCTCGCCCCCCTTTCTCTCCCGGCCTCTCTAGGAATCCGGCTCAGTTTCTTTTAACCCTCAAAAAGCCGAGCGCAGCAAGTTCAGCCCCCCCCCTCCCCGTCTCTGAGAGAGAGAGAGAGAGAGAGAGAGAGAGAGAGAGAGAGAAAGAATCCCTCCCGCGCAGGTTGCCCCGCAAGAGCCGAATGCGCGAAGCCGGAGCCGGCTCTCTCCAGAAGCGCAGCCCCATAATCATAATAATAATCATTTTTTATTCATACTTCTTATTTGGCGATCCCTCGTAGCCCAGTAAGATGCTCTTCCATGAACACGGTTTTGGAGGACAATTCTGGACCCACACCTCCTTCCACAGTGGGGACATTGGTGGGAGTTGATCACGATGAGAGTTTGCCAAGCGTGCCTTCCTCTTAGCACCTTTCTCGTGTCCTGAGTTTGAGCATCTTCAAAGCCCACGACACCTTTGGCAAAGGCTGTTCTCCAACTGGAGCGCTCGCAGGCCAGTGTTTCCCAACTGCTGGTGTTTATACTACATTTTTAAAGATTTGCCTTAAGTCTTTAAACCATTTTTGTTGACCACCAGCATTACGCTTTCCATTGTTAAGTTCGCAACCCCAGAGTCGGACACAACTGGACCTAATGGTCAGGGGTCCCTTTACCTTTACACTGCTTTGAAGGACACAAGATCCTTATAAGTAAACCTTTTTATGCTCATTTGAAAGACTGGTCTGGCTATCGGTAAAAGGAGCAGAGGTAGCAAATCCCAAGTGCCCAGAATGGATACCTAATACAGGCTGTGCTGCCTTATACATCCTGTAAAAAGGTAAAGGGACCCCTGACCATTAGGTCCAGTAGTGGCCGACTAGGGGTTGCGGCGCTCATCTCCCTTTACTGGCCGAGGGAGCCGGCATACAGCTTCCAGGTCATGTGGCCAGCAGGACTAAGCCGCTTCTGGCGAACCAGAGCAGCGCACGGAAATGCCATTTACCTTCCCGCCGGAGTGGTACCTATTTATCTACTTGCACCTTGACGTGCTTTCAAACTGCCAGGTTGGCAGGAGCAGGGACCGAGCAATGGAAGCTCAGCCCTTCATTTCCAGAGGTTGCTGCTCAAGACACCAGCTGATTAAATAACTACAAGCAGCAACCACTTTTTGCGCAAAACGAAGTCCAAGCTACGAAGATGCTGCTGCAGTTCTGTATCTTTTCTCTCCAGCTCTCAGTTCCATCAGGCGGGGTGGGAGGAAGGGGGGGGGGAATAGCGCCCGACGTAAACCTGCAGATCAGACCATCTATGCTAGTCTACCACTACAAATCTATGGGAGAAGCGCTTGCGGTCCTTCCCTTGTAGCCCTTGGAACACCTGCCCACGCCTCCGCTGCCGCCTCCTCTCTCTGAACTGCTTTCTCTGTGGTTGCCCTCACTCTCCTCTCAAGGCTCCTCAGCAATTCATAGGGCGCGCCAGGCTGCCCATCTTATCTGGGTCCTTTGGCGGCGCAGCCGCAGTACGGGCTAGCGGGAGCGGTGGCGGCAACGACAGGCAGAGGGGAGGCCCTAGTTCAGCAGCCACAAGGATGGTGGCGGAAGGGCCCGAGGCTCCCGCCAGTCCCGGCGGGGAGGGGCTCCCGGGGGCCAAGGCTGGAGGGGGGCGGACCGGGCAGTCAAGCAACACAGATGGAGCCTCCCTCCTCCCTGGCCGGCAGGGAGGGAGGAAGAGGAGCTGCTTCCTTTGAAACCCAGGAAATTTAAGGGACATCATCAATCCAGGACACGGCGCTGGGATAAGGGAGTTTCCCGCCAAATAAGGGACGGTTGACAGCTATGCTGATAGATGGTATCCTCATCAGTGGGGCCAAATCATGCTTGACCCTCCACCAGGCATGGCATGAAGAAGGTCATTGGCTAATGCAGTAGCATAGTAGTGTGGAGAAATGTTGGGTCCTGGGTGTGTACTCCATAGTCCTTTTTTATTTTTTAAAATAACTTTATTGATAACCATAAGAAAGCATACAGACAAAAATAAACACACAAATCAGCAAACAAACCCATACTACACCCTATATTATTTTAATCTTTAATATTTCTTCTCCCTCTCCCCCCTCACCTGTATGCAATCTTGTTCTTATATTATTCTGCTGTTCTATTTAAGTTCCTTTAATAAACTAATTTTTCTTATTTTTATTCATTTACATTGCGATATAGTTACTATTTTTTACTAATAATATTTATTTGCTAATAATTAGCTTACCTTTCCAACCCTTTCCATATATGTTTCAACACATTCCCATTCTTTATTGACCTTCTGAGTGAAGCCTCCTCTCACTGACACTGTTAATTTTGCTATGCTCATGAATTCAGAAATTTTGGATCTCCATTCAGATAGCTCTGGTACTATTGTTTTCCAGTTTTTTGCAACCAATAATCTTGCTGCCGCTGTTCCATATAAGAATATATTCTTCTTGTTTTTAGGAATATCAGCTGTTAGTAGTCCCAATAAATATGCTTCTGATTTTTTATGAATTGTAATCTTAATTCCCCCCTCCCCCCAATTCTTCATGAATCCTTATCCAAAACTGTTTTATTAGCCTACACCCCCACATGTGAATTGGGGTTCCCACTTCTGCATTGCACCTCCAACATTTGTTTGAATAATTTTTATATATTTTGGCCAGTTTCACTGGTGTATCATACCATCGGTGGCACATTTTCATATTTTCTCTTATCAGGTAGCAAGCGGTAAAGTTTATATCTTGGGTCCATAATCTTTCCCAGTTTTCTAGGTATATTGTTTTGCCCAGGTCATGCACCCATTTTATTGTTGATTCCTTTATGACTTCATCTTTTAGATCACACTCCCATAATAAATTGTACATTCTTGATATTATCTTTTTATCCGATTGTAATAATTCCTTTTGTAACTTTGAGATCCCCTGTTCAAAACCCTGTTTTTATCCTCTTTAAACAAATTTGCTATCTGATGATAATGGAGCCAACTACTGCAATGCTCTTTAATTTCTTCATATGCTCTTAATTTTAAAATACCTTGCTCTTTTGTTACTAACTCATGGTAGGTTGGCCAGACCTTTCCCATGTTCAATTTTTTAATTCCTATCACCTCTGATGGTGAAACCCACCAGGGTGTTTTTGGTTCAACGATGACTTTCCCAAACTTTATATATGAGCCTTCTTATTACACAATTTAAGAAATCTTTATTATTTAACACTTTACCATATGCCAAATATGTGCCAACCAAATCGGTTGTTCCACCCCTCAATATCTAAGATCTCCACATTCCTCAGCAAAATCCAATCTTTAATCCACCCGAAACTGGCCGCAAAATTAAATAAAGTTTCAAATTAGGTAATCCAAACTCCCCCCCCTCTTTGGAATCTGTTAATATTTTATACTTTATCCTTGGCTTCTTTCCTTGCCAAACAAACTGTGTAATATCCTTCCTCCATCCTTCAAATATCTGGCAATTACTGGTTATTGGGAGCATTTGAAATAAAAATAACAATTTCAGTAATACAATCATTTTTATCATAGAAATCCTGCCCCAAAGTGACAATTTTAATCTTTGCCAAATGTCCAATTGCTTTTTGATTCCTTTCCAAATTTTATTGCAATACTCTTCAAATAATTCAATATTTTTCAATGTTATTTGAATTCCAATATATTTTGCTTTTTTTACAATTTGAAGACCATTCCTCTCTTGTATTTATTTTTTCCTCTGTTCACCCAAATTTTTAACCATGACCGTAGTTTTTTCTTTGTTTACTTTGAGCCCCGCCACTCTCCCAAAATCTTCTATCCTTGCCATTAATTCTTGTATACTATCTACTGGTTCCTCTATCATTATCAGCATGTCATCAGCGAAGGCTCTAAGTTTATATGAGTTTCTTCCTAATTTTATTCTATCCCTCCCTCATTACCTCATTCAGAACCTCCAAGGTAAGTATAAAGAAGAGGAGAGAGGGCATCCCTGCCTAGTCCCCTTTTGGATTGGAAAATATTCAGTCAACTCATTATTTATAATCAAATTTGTTATAAATTGCTTTTATTGCCCTTATTATTGGCATACCCATACTCCATGGTCCTTAAAGACACGGTCGACTTCTGTGCTGGGTCCCCAAAGGTCGAAAACACAGTTGCAATCCTCATCTACCTATTAAGTAAAGTCCCCTAAAATTTAGTTCTGTACACAGCCATGGTTACGGCTTTTCCTGATTGTGAGTTCACTGGTGGGCAGTGAGAGTGCGGAATTCTTTCTGTATTTGAAGCACTGATAAGGTTTCCCCCCGTGTAAATTATTTCATGGGAAGTGAGAGAGGAGCTCTGACTGAAGCTCAGTACACATTCCAATCATTGTTAGTTTTTCCCACAATGACTTCTTTGATGGGTAATGAGAGTGGAGTTCTGACTGAAGCTCTTTCCACATTCCAAGCACTGATACGGTTTCTCTCCTGTATGAATTCTTTGATGGGCAGTGAGACTGCCCTTCCGATTGAACCTCATCCCACATTCCAAGCACTGATAGGGTTTCTCCCCAGTATGGGTTCTTTGATGGGAAGTGAGACCGGACTTCTGACTGAAGCTCCTTCCACATTCCAAGCACTGATAGGATTTCTCCCCAGTATGAGTTTTTTGATGGCAAGTGAGAGTGAAGCTGTGACTGAAGCACTTTCCACATTCCAAGCACTGATAGGATTTCTCCCCAGTATGAGTTCTTCGATGTACCACGAGACTGTTCCTCTGACTGAAACACTTCCCACAGTCCTGGCAGTGATAGGGTTTCTCCCCAGTATGAAGTCTTCGATGTGCCACGAGATTTGCCCTCTGACTGAAACCCTTTCCACAGTCCCAGCACCGATAAGGTTTATGCCCTGTATGAATTCTTTGATGGGCAACGAGAGTGCTTCTGTGACTATAGGTATTTCCGCATTCCAAGCACTGATAGGGTTTGCGCCCAGTGTGGATTCTTTGATGGTACATGAGTTGGGAGTCCTGACGGAATCTCCTTCCACATTCCAAACACCGATATAGTTTCTCCCCGGTTTCTCCCTTGTTTTTCATTTCTAATTGATCTAATTGATCACCACCTTTCATTTCTAATTGATCTAATTGATCACCACCTGCAACAAAGAGAAAACCAGATCAGAGCCTCAGGAGGAAATTTAGCCCTCAATGCTTGAACAGTGCTAATGAGTGTGAATTGATGCCAGGATTTGTCCACATCTGGAACCCGCTATGCACCCCGGCTGGGCTAGGCAGGAAGACTGGAACACCTTCAGCATAATCCGGGAACCTGGACTCACAACTGTGCGTTATGAGCACCACCGTCAGAGGTGCAATAAACGCGGATGGGGCTGCAAGACTTTTGAAGCAGGTTCTTCTTGATTTCTACAAGCTACAGAATTATTTACAGAATATACAGACTGTGTGGTATAGCTTCTTACTCACACATCGACAGCAGAGATGAAATCACACTCCCTCAGAGTCAGGAAAAGGAAGATTAAAGACACAGTTCCCTCCCCCTTCTCTCTGACCACCAGATCATACGATTCTCCCAGAAGGGAGGGGTGAAATGCTAACAACGAGTGCTTTTTTTCATAGGGGAAGAACTGAAGGGAGTTATCTGTGGGGTCTTACTAAAGGGTTCATTAGCTTTGTTGACTGGCATCAAGGATGATATTTATGAGATCCTGAATTAGAAAACCTGGCTCTTTTCTCAGATAAGATTATACTTGGCCCTATCATCGAATCCGCTTCATCTCCAAGATCAGTGGCCTCATTGGTCCACAAAAAATGGACAGATGCAACATCAAAAGAGCCTAGGAGAAACTACTGGAGAAACTAACAAGTCTAAAGCCTACACTTGGAAAGGCCTTGGCAGTTCAGACTAGGCTGACTTTCTTATGTACTGTTTTATTCTGGATTGCGGGACGCGGGTGGCGCTGTGGGTAAAACCTCAGTGCCTAGGACTTGCCGATCGTATGGTCGGCGGTTCGAATACCCGTGGCGGGGTAAGCTCCCGTCTTTCGGTCCCAGCTCCTGCCCACCTAGCAGTTCGAAAGCACCCCTAAGTGCAAGTAGATAAATAGGTACCGCTTTCTAGCGGGAAGGTAAACGGCGTTTCCGTGTGCTGCGCTGGTGCTGGCTCGCCAGAGCAGCTTCGTCACGCTGGCCACGTGACCCGGAAGTGTCTCCGGACAGCGCTGGCTTCCGGCCTCTTAAGTGAGATGAGCGCACAACCCTAGAGTCGGACACGACTGGCCCGTATGGGCAGGGGTACCTTTACCTATTCTGGATTGTTTTATTTGACTTTTAACATAGTTTGTAAACTGCTTTGAGGTTTCTTTAATCTGAAATAAAAAGAATAATAACAATAGTAATAATAATACCTGGAGGAAGAATAGTTACAGGTAGGTAGCCGTGTTGGTCTGCCGTAGGCGAAACAAAATAAAAAACTCCTTCCAGTGGCACCTTAGGAAGGATTTTTCTTTTACCTGGGGAAAGAATAGTCACAGATGAAACAGTAGATAGCTCCCTATTCAAAATGTTCTGTACGGGTGTTAAGAGTCACAGATGTTGTAGGTGGCCCTGCAGCGGCGTAGCGTGGGTTGTCAGCACCCGGGGCAAGGCAAGTAATTTGCGCCCCCTAACCCGTGGATTTGCGCCCCCTAACCCTACAAATCTATGCCTATGAATGATGGTCCCTCTCTCTCTCTCTTTCTCCTATTCCAATTGATTCCCATTTCCGCCGATCGATCCCCGAAGCTCTCACCCAGCGAAATTCGTGCGTAATTACGCTTCGCCATCCCTAATCCTGCCGCTTCCACCGGGAAATCATGACGGTGCGTTTCTCCTCTCCAAACTTTCCCCGGCCCTTTGCCGGCCGGTGCAGCCCTTTTGGCTACGAGCTCCCCTCCTTCTCTGCCCGCTTCCGACCCCACCTCCCCGTCCAGCCTCCCTACCTCCTGAAAAAAGGCGACGGCGCCGAGCAGGACACCCCCGCGGCCATCGGAGGCGGGGCCGAGGGAGGCAAGCCAATGGGCGAGGCGGGGGTAGGTGGCCACGGGGGCGGGCGCTGCCGCAGTCCTCAGGTGGGCAAGGTAGGAGCAGGCAGAGGCTGGCCGGCCGCTCTGACAATAGGGGCGGGCCGAGGGCACGACGTGGCTGGGCCCTCTGGACTCGCGCCCCCCCCCCCCAGATGTTGCGCCCGGCACCCCTAGCACCCCCCACGCTATGCCACTGTGGCCCTGTTGAGCTCCATAAAAATATTAGAGGTTTGTCACATAGAGATATACATATTACATTTCAGAACAGATACAGTGGAACCCCGTGTTACGTATGCGATCCGTTCCGGATCATGCTACGTAACACGGGTGTGCGTAACGCGAACACACGAAAACAAAAACACCTGATGTAAACAACAACCTTTTAGCTTTTGCTGCTTCCTGGCAGCTCGTGCAGCTCGTAGGGACTGAAATCCCAACAAGTCCATCATCTCACGATTCTGCTCCATGACTTCCTTATGCAGAGCTTTCTGTTCAGGATCCAGCAACACCCACTCCTCATCTGTGAAAGGAACAGTGATATCTTCAAAGCGCACTGAACCCTAAAAGAAAAAGGGAAATGTCCTCATATAGCGTAAAGATAATAATAATAATAATAATTTATTATTTATACCCCGCCCATCTGGCTGGGCTTCCCCAGCCACTCTGGGCGGCTTCCAAAAGAATATTAAAATACTGTGATACATCAAACATTAAAAGCTTCCCTAAAGAGGGCTGATCGACTAGGACAGATGATCGACTAGACATTGATCTTGTGTTTTCTGCCTGTAATGGCTGTGTTGTTTTAAAGGAATTGATTTACTGCACATTTTAGTTATGGATTGTTATTTTTATATTTTAAATGAATTCTTCTATTGTGTCTTTCAATGGTGAGTATTAATTTTGTTGTAAATGGGTGGAACTGAACATGGTGTTCCTCAAATAATTCTCTTGGCACAAGCGTTCCAATTTGCCGAGGGGGGGGGGGAGGATCCCCTCTGTACTCTCTCTGTGTGCTGTTCTTCAGGGGGCAAATGGGAAGCAAAAGGAGACCTAGGAAAGCCCTGAAGGTGAATCCTGGCTACTGTTTTTATGGTTTCTCAACTGCTTAGAAGCCTATTATAGTATCCAACAATAAATAAAGAAAACGGTGACCGAGAAATAATGCAAGCAACAGCAAGGCTAGCTGAGGCAAGGCGGCTGTTCCTTATTTTCCGCACCCCGACCTTCTAGAAAGGCCTATTTGGTCTTTGTTCAGGGCAGCTTGGCCAGAAACAAAGTGGAGGAAGAGTGAGATTTGCTTGGGCCCAGAGGCAACCTGACTACCCCACCCATCAGCCTCTTTCCACAATATGCTCATTCCTGCTACCTGATCTGGTTCCACAGCGGCCGCTTCCCCTCCACCCCCATGAAAAGATGAATGAGGAGGTCTTGCCAACATCCTTCCGTCACCTGCAAGAGACAAAGGTAAGTGTGAAGCCAGGTGTGCATGCTTATCTCAGATGTGAAGCAGTGCAGCTCTTACGACAGATGGGCCTTAGAAAAAGCCTCACTCGCAGAGTGCATTTGGACGTTTGTACCCGTTTTGTATTTTAGCATCTTCCCTTCCTCGGGGCTTTCCCCCAAGAAGATTCAAGGAACCCCTGGATGAGTTTCAGGATTCACAGAATGTGACCAAACAGAAAAACAACTCAATCCTCCATACCCTGTGGCCTCTCTTTGATGTCCAACGGAGTTCTCTCTGCCTCAGAGGAATACCGGCCCATTTCTGCAAACAGATCCTTTCCCTGAAATAAAAGAATCATAGAATGTTAGAGTTGGAAGAGATTCCAAGGGCCATCTTGTCCAACTCCCTGCAAAGCAGGAACTTCAACAAGGATTCCAAACAGAGAATGAGGAGAAGGGTTAGAAAAGGAATGGCAGAAGCAAACAATTTAGGGGTATCAGATCTCATTCCTTGAACGCTTTCCAAAAAAGAAGAGCCATTAGCTGAGAATTTGGGTGTCCTCTTCCCTCATGATGGAAGACCCTGGGAGTATCTAGAGGAAAGTCTCTCTCACCTGCTGCTCTGCCTGCTTCCTCTCCTCTGCCTGACTCAGGAGGAATCCTTCGGCCAGGGCCACCGCCTGGGAACTGGTCTCCGCTCCACATTCCCTCACCCAGCTCTCCATCTCTGGTGGAAGGACAGCCAGGAACTGCTCCAAGATCACCAGGTCCAGCATCTCGGATTTCGTACGCTGTTCTGGCTTCAGCCACTGACGGAAAAGGCAGTAGAGTCGGCTGCAAACCTCTCGGGGTCCTTCGGCCTCCTGGTAGCAGAACTGCCTGAGATGCTGGCTCTGCACATCTGAGCGGAGAATGTCCTCCTCTCCCAGGATCTTCTTCACAGAGCTTTCCCAGAATCCCCCACTGCTCTCGGTTTTGATGACATGGCCTCTTCCTGCTTCAGGGCCAGCTGAGTCTTGCTCATCCATCTGGGCTTTCAGGAAGCCCCCAAGAGACTGGAAGTAACCTGTAGTCTTCTGCCAAGTCCTATCTGTCCAAATTAGAGGTGCTAGAAAATACTACAAAACAAATACATTGCTGTAAAATTGACACACTGTCAGGAGAAGAAAAATGTTCCTTGGGCAGGTGTGGATGAGTCTTGGTTTAATTCTTATTAATACTGAATTTTAATCTGCCTTGGGTAATCAGTGTAGTAGTAGTTGGATTCTGCACCGAAAAGGTTGGACTAGACTAAGGTTACTAGATTTTTTTGATGAATCCAGGGACACTTTTCAACTTCCTACTAAATAGATGGATTTTGTCAGAGGACTGACAAAATCTGGGGACTGTCCCTGGGAAACGGGGACGTCTGGTAACCTTAGACTAGACAGCCCTTGGCATCCCTTCCAACTCTACAATTCTACGATTGTATAATTCTAATAATATTAATAATAATAACAACAGCAATAACATAAAGCATAAAGTGTGGGGAAAAGAAAGCCCTTGAGATTTTGGCGTAGGTAAGCACAAGCAGCCCATCGGCATTTTGGTTCACCTGGTTGATCTAAATTTACCGGTAAATGTCAAATTGAAGGATTAACAATGGAGTGCCCCGGGGGGGGGGGGGGAGTCAATTTGCTTTGTGAGCAGCACCAAAGTGACTGCAGGAGGTGCTGGAAAGAGGCATACAAAGCGCCATCCAACCGCCTTAGGGAATCCACTCTGGGTTTGTGGAAGGTTTACTCCTCAATCTTTTCTTCTCCTGAAGGGGGTTCAGGATCAGAGTTTTCCTTCACCTAGCTGGGTTCCCTTTCTGGGTCAAGGAGCCCCATCTTGACCTTTGGACCCCTTCTCGGTCTTGTCCACTCAGCATGCTGAACCCCATCTTTGCATCACTGTAGACTTGAGACCCATCAGCTCCCCCATCGTTCAGCCCGGACACTGAGGTCCAGCGCCGAGGGCCTTCTGGCAGTTCCCTCATTGTGAGGAGTGAGGTTACAGGGAACCAGGCAGAGGGCCTTCTCGGTAGTGGCGCCCGCCCTGTGGAACGCCCTCCCTTCGGATGTGAAGGAAATAAGCAGCTATTCTATCTTTAAAAGACATCTGAAGGCAGCCCTGTTTAAAGGTAAAGGGACCCCTGACCATTAGGTCCAGTCGTGACCGGCTCTGGGGTTGCAGTGTTCATCTTGCTTTATTGGCCGAGGGAGCCGGCGTACAGCTTCCAGGTCACGTGGCCAGCAGGACTAAGCCGCTTCTGACAAACCAGAGCAGCGCACAGAAACGCCGTTTACCTTCCCACCAGGACCCATTTATCTACTTGCACTTTGACGTGCTTTCGAACTGCTAGGTTGGCAGGAGCAAGGACCGAGCAACGGGAGCTCACCCCGTCGCGAGGATTCGAACTGTCAACCTTCTGATCGGCAAGCCCTAGGCTGTGGTTTAACCCACAGCGCCACCTGCGTCCCTTTACAATCCTCTGATTCCATGAGTCTGTGACCTGCTCACAAACAGGGAATGATCACAGCAAAGAGCAGATCCCAACAGACACACTCTCTCCTGTCTTGCGTGGATTATGGAGTATGGGGCTGAGGACCCCCACCCCCCACCATGCCCCATACAGGGAAGTTTTTGATATTTGATGCTGTACTGTTTTTAACACTCGATTGGAAGCCGCCCAGAGTGGCTGGGGAAACTCAGCCAGATGGGCGGGGTATAAATAATACATAATAAATTAATTATTATTAACATTATTATTATTTAGCCCCCCAGCCAAAGCCTTTCCTGCGATTGCAGCTGCTGCAGTCGGCTGACAGCTCTGAGGAGCCACAGGAAGGAGCAGAGGGCCGGGTGGGGACCTAGGGTGGCCCCCAGAACGCATCCCCACCCGAGGGTTGGGTCCCCCCCCGCCCCCTGGGACTCTTAATCCCCCCCACTTTGCCCTATGGCAGAAGAGACTAACCAGCTTCCCGCAGGCGCCGTCGAGAGAGAGAGAAAGACAGAGACTCGCTCCCTTCCCTCTCAGTGCAGGAAGTGATTGGCAGGAAGGACCTTTGCACGCCCCGCCCTTCCGTTGCGTTATTTCCGGTCCTCCAGGCGGTGGGGGATGCGGCAGTGCGCGCCAAAACCCCCAAGGCGCCATTTTGGAAGAGGGCGGAAGGGAGGGCTCCGTCATGCTGGAAAAGGCAGTGATAGGGCAGGTATCAAAGGCGCCATCTTAGGAGAGGCACTGAGGCTAGAATGTGACGCAAGAAGCGGGCGGAGGAGGCACCACCGCCATCTTGGACAAGGGCAAGTAGAGGACTGGGAGGAAATCTCCTCAGGAATGGAGGTCGAGTCCCCATTAAGCCTAGACTTCAGGGAGACTGCCTCTGCAGGGCCTGGTACAGACTTCCTCAAGCTTGGCCCTCCAGGTGTTTGTGGCCTACAACTCCCATGATCCCTAGCTAGCAGGACCAGTGGTCAGGGATGATGGGAATTGTAGTCTCAAAAAACACTGAGGAAGCCTAGCTAGCCTAGCAGGTGTTTATGAAGCCTGTGGTGTTTCAGGTATGCTGGGTTTGCTCGGCTTGCTAAGGGTTAAACGGCACTGAACTGCATTCCTAGAGAGGAAATCGGAAGGGGAGGGAGAGTCCTGCAGAGCCAAAGCTCCCCCTGCTGGGCGGGGGAGGGGCCGCGATCCTCTCCTTCACAATACAGTCCTACCTTGGAAGTCGGAATCCCTTATGGAACTGCATCTGTTTTGATATTCAGTACATATTTCTGTGTGACAAACCTCCAATATTTTACGTGCAGGTGGGTAGCCGTGTTGGTCTGCCGTAGTTGAAACAAAAAAATCAAAGATCAAAAATCTTTCCAGTAGCACTTTAGAGACCAACTAAGTAAGTTATTGGTATGACATTTATTATATTTATAATTTTTATGTATTTATTTATTTATTTATTTTGTTTTGTTTCGACTCCCAATATTTTGATGCTGCTCAATAGCACCACCTACAACATCAAACCTAGACAGCATCTTAGAAAGCAGAGACATCACCTTGCCGACAAAGGTCCGTATAGTTAAAGCTCTGGTTTTCCCAGTAGTGATGTATGGAAGTGAGAGCTGGACCATAAAGAAGGCTGATTGCCGAAGAATTGATGCTTTTGAATTCTGGTGCTGGAGGAGACTCTTGAGAGTCCCATGGACTGCAAGAAGATCAAACCTCTCCATTCTGAAGGAAATCAGCCCTGAGTGCTCACTGGAAGGACAGATCCTGAAGCTGAGGCTCCAATACTTTGGCCACCTCGTGAGAAGAGAAGACTCCCTGGAAAAGACCCTGATGTTGGGAAAGATGGAGGGCACAAGGAGAAGGGGACAGCAGAGGACGAGATGGTGGGACAGTGTTCTCGAAGAGACCAGCATGAGTTTGACCAAACGTTTCCTTCCCAACATTTGATTTAATGTTGTTGATATCTTTGCATCTAGCAACTGTGGGGAGGGAGGAATCTGGAGGGAGCCTGTGGAGCATCAACCCTTGCCTTGGTTCCCATCGGCTCCTCTGCTGAGCCCGACCCTCACCCCCTGAGCGTGGCTAATACCTCAGTGGGTCAAGCTGCCTTTCTGGCAAGTGCACTGCTGTTTACTGAAGCTCTTACTGAGGAAGCTTTTAAAGGAACTCTGCAGTTTGGAAAGGATCAGCCAAACCCTTCACCTTTGCAGCTTAAAGGAACTGGGTGGTGGTGGTGGTGAAGGAGGAGGAGAAGAAGAAGAAAGGGATCCCAGAATCAGGGAAATGAAACTCTGAAAATTCAGGTGAATGTGCTTTTTACAAGCTCTGTAAACATACTGCATTTTTTTTTTGCTGGAAATCTGCATTCACAATTCACACAAGTGTATATACTGAAGGTTAGCAGGTGTTGGTTTGCACATTTTCAAAAACTGTGAATGAGGAAGGTGTGAACTGAATTGAATTCATCCTTGATTAATCTTGTTAGCAAACTGCAAACTGTCCCTTGCCCTGCCTTGCCGATAAGCTGGAGGAAAGAGCTGCTGCTGAAAGCGCCCCATCTTTGAAAAGGGGGTCTACAGAGCCATACGTTTCACAGGGAGATGGAGAAATACCTTTAGACCAGGGGTGTAAACAAATGAAAACAGTCCTTATTTATGAAAATGAACTCACCCCGGGGAGGGAGAGGGAAAAGGATTGGACAAATAACTCTCCCACCTTCGCTTCCATTTTGTAACATGGGAATGTGGGGGCTTCCACAATATCATTTGGAGGGCTGGCCCCAAAGGATGTAAAGTCATTGGGGATTCAGAAACACACTTCTTCCAGCAGCCGAGCTTATCTAAGTGAGATCTCAACAAACCAAGCTTAACTATATTCGGCTTCTCAGTCTGTATTGCGTGTGAAATAGGGATAATTTTGTGGCAGAACATACAGGGCTTTCCCATCTCGCCCTGTCCTCAGATTCTTCTTAAAGGAGGAAGAGCACTCTACTTATGCTCAGAGGAACACTGCCCTTAATTTTTCTTTTTAATATAGAAAAAAAAGCATAAGCAAAGTGAGCATTTAATATGAAAAACACCCATTCAGCAAGTGCACTGCGAAATTCACAGTATTCTAGCACTGGTAAAATTGTACTTGCAAGAGATTCATGGCTGGATCAGGGCACCAGAAAGTGAAAAACGATGGGATGTTTTGATTCCCATGTTTCTGAAGTGGTGTTTGTTCTCAAAAGCAGCCTATCTGCACCAAGACAGCAGTCCTGATCCCAGATACACAGCAGTAAATCCCACTCAGTTCAGTGAGGCTTCCTCCCAAGTAAGTGGCATTAGCATTTCAGTCTTAATCGGCTTCTTAAGGCGAATTTTGAAAAGCAATGAAATGCACTGCTCATTTCTGCTCTTTTGACATGGAAAGAAGCTGTCTCCTTTTTTGCTTTTGCATTGAAGTTTTTATTTTTTATTTTTATTTTTATTAATAGATATTTATTAAGAATTTTCCATTTTGATACATTAAAAAACCAAAAAGAAAAAAAAGAAAACATATACAATTTACAATCCTTATTTTTCTATAACATATTTCCCTGACTTCCCCACACCTTTTTAAAGGCTTTGGAACGTGCATTGAATTTTTATTATATTTCCACAGTAAGCATTATAAGCATAAACAAGAAAACATTGTTCAATACACAGGTGTGTTGCATATTTAAATACATTCAGGAATTATTTCATAGCACATGTCAATTTCCATCCACCTGAAAGAAATTTAGAAGTGATGGCTTTTGTTAATTCTGTGGAATTTTTACCTGTCTTCTCAAGTTAAAGTCTGAGCATCTTTGCTGAAGGGGGGGGGGAGAGAACCACCTGGATTTGGCTGCCTGTTTTTCAGCACCCCAAAACTTAATCAAAAAGTAAAATTAAATTTAAATTTTCTTTCCTTCCCCAGCACTAAAGTTTTCTTCACTTTCAGCTAAACTGTCCCTCCCTTGTGTCCGAGTGAGGGAAATGAGATAGAATGACAAACTTAAACTGAACTGTGAAAGTAAGGTAGGGAGAATGGCTGAAATCCTCACCCGAATTAGTGGGAACAAGACTTGTCAAATTCAGAGGAACTTCAATCCCTTAATTTTGAAAGGCACCATGCAAGGAAGGTAGTTGAATTGTAAATACACGTTGATCAACTGAGTGTCTATTGCGTGCTATGAAAAAAAATATATGAAACTATATGCATTTCCACATTAGTAGATGACAAAACGGAATACTGATTTGTGCAAAATAAACCAATTGCAGTGGCTGAAAGTACAAGTGGAAATCAGGGCAGACGGAGGCATTTCAGCACATCCCTACCGAGAGTGAAAATGTTCTGGTGTTTAATTCTCACTAGAGAATCACTGGATCATTCCCACTAGATGCATTACAGTATGTTGCATATTGAGCCAGACTCTTCTTCTTTCTTTCTTCTGTTTTCTTCATTAATTTCCCTTTCCACTTCCTTTCGTATTTTCCTCTTCATCTTCTCAATCTCTTCTTGGTCCACCTCTAGCATGTCTTCCGTGTAGCAGGGGGCTGCCTTGTTCCTTTCGACCAGGTGGTCGATCATCCCAAGCAATTCGGCCACCTGCTCCTCTCTTTCCTGCCCTTTTGCCTTGTTGTTGAAAGCCAGGCATCTCCCGCCACACTGAGCGATCTGGTTCTGCAGATCCTGGTCTCCCTCCGCCAAGAACGCTTTCAATGGCCTACCTTCCAGGTCTTCCTTGCGGGTGAACAAGATGATCATGTAGTCCTTGGCTTTGCAGCTAAAGATCTTCTGGATCAACCAAGCAACGGCTTTCTCCTCCTTGCTGAAACGAGTCAGTTGCATGACTTGTATGATGACATGGGCTCCTGGGTAGATGTACTTCACACAGGTCTTGATTTCCTTGGAGGTCACATCTTCTGGAACATTTATGTCGAAAAAGCCAGGCGTATCAACCACCACAATTCTCCTACCACCAATGACCGTGTCCTCTTTCTGGCATTTTGCTGTCACTGAGGAAGGGGACGAGAAGGATGAAAACCTTTTGTCCCCCAGGATGGTGTTTCCTGTTGCGCTTTTCCCAGCTCCAGTTTTGCCCACCAGGGCGATCCTCAGTTCTGCAAGAAAGAGGCAAGAGATGGTGAGCAACTCTTCTGCATTGTCACAGAGGCCAGAGAGGAAACTGAGGGGAACATGGGCACCACCCCTCCCTTGCCCATCTCCATCACCCAGGAGCTGTGGGGAGGGAGAAACAGATTGGTCAAGTTCTCCTTCCCTCAGGTTCTCATTTCTCCAGACTTAAGTTCAGTTCTCCATTTTTTGGCATGACAATCTGTACACATTTAAGTGCATTTAACCCAATACATGTTTACTTATTCCCACTATAAACATTTCTGCAAGCAATTTCCCCCAATATAATTCATTTCTCCACAGATATACGCAAATTTGTGTGCATTTTCCCCTGTTCTATGCTTTTTCATATATATTTTGGTTGAACTGCATCTTTTAGCTCATGTAATAATTGGCTACCTTTCACCCCAGGGTCCCAGGGTGAGTTACAACAATTAAAACACAAAGTTAAAAACAGGCTAAAAGTGCAGAAATAAGATGGGTGCCAAAGTTAGACACCTCAAGCTTCAAAAGAGGTGCACCTTCAGCATTTGCCAGAAGCTGCACAATGAAGGCTCCAGGTGCTCCTCTCTGGGGAGGAAGTTCCACATCTATGGGGCCACCACAGAGAAGGTCCTTTTGTAGGTGGTAGAACAACCAAGAGGACTCCTTCCCCCAAGAGGGTCTGCAGGGAAAGAGGGGGGTCTTTCAGGTATTGGAGACACGAATCATTTTGGTCTTTAAACACCAACGTGAGCACCTTCAATATGGTCTGGAAACAAACCATGAATCAAGTTAATCTCTCTCCCATGGTTACACTGATTCCATCCAACACCGTCCAGGAATCTGGGAGAATGAGATCAAATCAGCTCGGTCTTACCTGTGCTTTTCCCAGCCATATTCAGACAAGCAGAAAAATTCACAAGCCAATATTCAGGATTTCTAGATCAGAAGCAAAAGGAAACAGAATCAGCCAATGGGGAGCTTTCTGTATTAGGCAGAAATGTGTGCTGCTCCCCCCAAAAACTTGCCTCACAAAATTCTTTTTACACTTTACAGAGGGATCTTCCTAAGTGTCCGCTGTCCCAAATATTTGGTCATCATGTGTGTGTTTCACTTTTTGTGTTCCATGCCTCCTCACTGGCTCATGTTCAGAATAAGACCCACAACTCCCAAATTCTCACTGACTAAAACGTCACACCTTTGTACCAAATGAAAAGCATCTCTGCTTCTTCCAAAAAACACTTTAGCTCAACCTTTGGTGAGGCTCCAGAGGATGAGAGTCATGGACTTGTGGAGCAGCCATGATGGCCCCCTCAGACTCACAGGTGGCATCTGAAGGGAGTTCGGAGGATCTGCTCCCTTCGTATTTGATATGCTTCTCCATAGGATGCATTTCTCTGGGGAGCCATGGGGCCACCATTTCCCTCCAGTATGTGCTGAAAGGAAAGGATGTTTTGGGGAGAAATGGCAGGTCCCGCATAACAGGAATGGCCCTCACTGACGGCTGCCCCAGAATGGAGGCTGGTCAATTGGGGCAAGAGGGACACTGCCCCACCCAGCCCCCACTTGCTCCTCCTTCCTTCCTTCCTTCCTTCCTTCCTTCCTTCCTTCCTTCCTTCTGCTCTAGGGTGCAGCTGTGAACATCTTCCTCAGTCTCAGAGTTGCCTTGGTAGATGTCAGTAGGGAGGAGGATGGGGACCACAACAGAGAGAGTTGACTCTGCCCATCAGTGGTTCTGGCTCCACCCACTCTTGGGCTCCCTGCCTCCCACCCCTCCCCCAGTCCGAATGGCCACCCCTGGGACTGGGACTTTCTTTGCCTCAGATCCCAAGATGGAGCTGGCTTTGGCTCACTGTCTAAAGCTCTGGATGTCTTCTTCCCCACTGAGGGAAATGGGAAAATGCCTATCACCTTCCAATTCCTTGGCTGAACTGGGAAGGGCAGAAAAGACCCTTCTCAAGGGAAGAAGCCTTGCATGTTTCAGGCAAACAAGGGCAGGAGTTATTGCTCAAAGAGCCTTGGCAGTCTGAGGAAACTCCCTCCCCTGCCGTGGTCTTAATAGTGCAGAAAATATAGCGTGACTCTGCTTATGTAACAGAGAGGGTCTGCCAGAGGGCACTGCTGAGCAGCCTTAAGACTGGGGCTGGAAGACAATATCCCATTCCTCCGCCTCATGAGCTCACTGAATTCATGAACGGGGACGGGGCTGAGCTCTCTGAGCATCCTCTACATCAGGGGTCTGCAACCTTTAAGACAAAAAGAGCCACTTGGACCCGTTTCCGAAGGGAAAAAAAAACTGGGAGCCGCAAAACCACTGCGACATTTAAAACAAATATATCTCCGGAGCCGCGATCTGACAGCGGGCGGGAAGGTGACGTCGGGATGGTGCGTGACTAATGCATGCACCGCCCCCATGCGACGTCACAGCCAGTACAGCGCCCGCCACAGTGGGGAGTGTCGGGGCGCACAATGCACCTCCTCCTCTCGCTAGTATCCGCCCCGGAGCCGCGACAAAGGTGTAAAAGAGCCACATGCGGCTCCGGGGCCGCGGGTTGCAGACCCCTGCTCTACATCATAACTTCCAGAGTTGCAACTATCCCAAGGATTTAGTGGTAAACATAGTTTTCTCCATCTGGTGTAAGCTGATGAGAGCACAGATACACACAGTCCTAAGTATTATTGTGGACTGCTCACTTTCCCTTGTTTTTTGTCTGAACAGCTAACATACAGAAGAGCCCTGTGTGAGTTTAAAGCTTGCATCTTGCAATTTGCATAAGACCTGGTCCAGAGAAATATATTCTTCCTCATTCTGTCCTTGGGAATACTATTCATCTCCCTACCACCCCATGCCCAGGGGACAGGGGCAAGTCTACATTTCTTAGTTATTGTCTGCGTCCCACCTCCAAAATGCTGCTTCTCTTGGACCATATAATAAGGCAGAGACTGAAACAAGTTGAGGGCTTCTCATCTCGAGGTAACTGAGAAAGTTCAGGAGATTAAAGTGACCCCTTTGGATGCAAGCAACAGCCCAGGCTGGGCAGTTCAGAGAAATTCTAGTATACTAATCTGCAGAACCAAAGAAGGTGGTCAAGATTTCCACATGAGCAGCACAAGAATGCAGGGGAGGCCGGGATCAAAAATTCCAAGAGGAAGGAGAGAGACATGGAGCCATCGCAAGATACCATTAATGTTTTGTCCATGTGGAAAGTGGTAAACAGAGGGAAGGAGAAGGAATGCAGATCTCTGCTTCTGTTTACACTAAGTGGGATAGAAACATCTTTTGTTTATGGAGAAAGAAGAAGAGGATGAGATTCTCCAAAAGTCAGTTTTCACCTCAAGGGCTCGTTCTCCATGCACCTTCTCAGCATCCCTGTTTCGGACACATCTCTCCCTTTGGACCTCCTTACAGTTCTTTATGGTGCCTCAAAGGCCTGCATCAGTCACCATAATCCTGCCACCCACATGGTTGCCTTGCTCAGTCCGATAATATTATAAGAAAAGAATCTGAGGTGCATCTCTCAGTGTGCCTCCTGCTTGATAAGAAACCCTAAAAATTCTACTGCAAAATTAATGCTGGTGTCAGAGTACAGGGGTATTTCCCAAGACTGAGGGGTGCGGGTGTCAAGGATATTTTATTCCCCCACAAACAAACCCTATGCACACTTTCCTGGTGTAAACTCCATGGAACTTAATGGGGCTTTCCCCACCAAAGTAAAAATCCTCACTATTACTCCTGAAACTGCACTATTAAAATACAAAGATCTGGGGCTTTTGCTCCAGTTAGAATCACAGCATTTTGAGCGTAGAGCAGACAGCTATTGGGGGACGGGATTTAGCCTTTTCCCCTCTAGCCCTAGTGAATCCTCCAGAGGTGCCATTGAAACTCCTAGTGTACCCAAATGCCTGGGGGGCGTGGGCGTTGCCAAACTGGGTTTTTGATCCGGGTGAAAAAAAGGCTTCTTTTTAAATAATTTGTTGAAAGCCGCCCAGAGTGGCTGGGGAAGCCCAGCCAGATGGGAAGGGTATAAATAATAAATTGTTGTTGTTATTATTATTAGTTTGCCCCCCCCCCCAGACTGTTGAAGCCATTGAGTTCAATCATTGGAGAAATTCATTGTGGGAATTGGCAGACTTCACCCCTTAGAAAAATATGACCATGTTTGCAGATTGCAGCCATTTCTGGCAGAAAAGAAAACTGCTCCGCATTTCTTTACAAATAAATGCCATTTGAAAGGTTCCCTGTGAGAAAACATAATTTTCTGGGCCACTTCCCTTTTGGTTCTATAAACCCATCACCAGGACCCCCTAATCTACTGTATAAAAAAGTATTATTCAGAACAACATTTTGCACAACCCACTGAGCTAGGTAGTAACACAATTGTAACATTTTGCAGGACAGCAACCATTGCACAATCATTCAAAACTATTCCGTTTGATTCATTCAACCATGCTGGTGAACCTGATCCAGTGATACCAGCTTTTCAAAGCCATTTGACCTCCAGCGCCCCCTGCCCCCCATGGCAACCCCATTGCCCCCCAACCCCCAAGCACGGGGTGGTACCTCCCAGTTTGGGGGCCTCTGCCTGCAGGTTGGCAGGCGTAATTCTGTGTGCAGAGGCTCCTTCGCCTAAAAGTTTCATGAGACGGAAAGGGGAAATAATGTTACAGCCATTTCGAGAGTCACAATTGTAGGGGGTGGGAGGAGGGGGCGGAAACAAAGCTGCGTTTTCCACACAAGAGTCCCAAATTAAAAGGCAAACAGGAAAGACACGGAGCATCTCCAACACAGACTGATCTGCTTCCCAAACCTGTAGACTCGGACCTTCAACTCTTGCAGCTGCTGCTCACGCCTCCCCAACACCAAGCTGTGGGTCTCTGAGGGAAGTGTGGGGTTCCTGTGGCTCTCGGGTGCTTCTGCAAGCGCCGCAGAAGACTCAATGGGGCGAGCAGAGTCGTCTCCGCTTGGCAATTCTCTTTTGGTGAATGAGAAACAAGTCAGAGAAACCTCCCTGACTTCCCCAAAACTGGTCTCGGCTGCTAGCCAGAAATATTTGGTGGCACTGCAGGGTGAGAGGGGGGGCTGGATTCACCCCTCTCCGTTTTATTCCCCTCTTAACAGAGTCCCTGGTCCGAGAGAGAGAGAGAGAGAGAGAGAGAGAGAGAGAGAGAGAGAGAGAGAGAGAGAGAGAGAATAACGCCCGTCAAGCGCAGCTGCTCTCTCCAAGCACCGCAGACAACGCGGAGAAGAAGGTGCGCTTCTCTTTCTGCGTTTGGGAACCCCAGACGTCGCCTTGCGCAGAGTGGGGCCCTCGCTCCGTCTGGCGCAATGTCTCCTGCACTGACTGGCAGGCGCTTCCCAGGCCCAAGTCTCTCCCCCAGCCCCACCTGGAGAGGCCGGGGGTCAAACCTCGGACCTTCTGCATGCAGGGCAGCTGCCCTACCGCTGAGCTGATTCTCCCTCCTGGCGAAAGACTCCCTTGCTCTGAGTTCGAGTGCGGATGGGCTGGAGAGAACAGAGGAGGGAAGGGGGAGATTTCACTTTGACCGGCGAGCCGAAGTCTTGATCCCTTAATTCAGTGATTTGGGAAGAGATGCCGACGAAGGATTGATTTTTCAGAGGGACCCTTTCTCTTTCCTCTCCTTTCTCTATCCAGTTCAATGGAGAGATTTCTTTCTTGCAGGGAGAAGCTGTGTGCCGAAAAATCCCTGGTGCGGGGCAGAAGAAGTCATTTCCATTCCTCCCCCTACTGATTTTTTTCTTTGTCTTTTTGTACCAAACTACCCCCCCCCCATGGCAAAGGAAACACGACAGCTCTAATTTTGGGATTTGTCAGTCTCCATGTCTGCAAATTTCAGGCAATTCTGGCGGTGGGGGAGGAGGACATGTTCCTTTATAAATAAACTTTAAAACTCCTAGAAGGATGTTCCTGCAGATTGTCAGGCTCCTTTAACTGCCAATTTAATAAAAAGGAAAAGATTCATGATTATACACGCAAGCCAAAGTTTTGCTTCCGAGAGCTCTAACTCAGCCTCTAGCAACAGGTCAAACAAAGCGGACCTTGAGCATCTCTGAGGCAGGTTGAGATACAGAAGACTTAAAGTCAGACCTTGTGGCTGCTGCTCCCTGCTCCCAAATACCAACCTGTGGTCCGTCTGAGGTGTGGGTCTCCTCCTCCTCCTCCTCCTGCTGCTCTTGGGTGCTTCTCCCAGAATTGCAGGAGACCAAATGCAGCTCCTCTGAAATTGTCCTCCCAGAGGGCAGTTTTGTCCTCTCCTGTAGCCAATAGAAACAGATATGCAATTCCGGGAAGCTGTTTTGGCTTCTCAGAACATGATCTGGCTGCTAGCCATGAATGCTTTTGGGGGGGGGGGGTGGAGCTCATGCTTGCCATCTCCATTTTATTCAGCTCAGAACAGAGTCAGCCATCGAAAGAGAGGGAGAGCAGAAATTGCAGAGCAGAGGGACCAGCGAACACGAGAGTCTTCTTCAAGCTCCAGAGGCGTCACAAAGAAGGTACCGTTTCCTTTCTTGGCTTAGGAACATCTGAAGCTCCTTTTGCAAGGTGATGTCACCTGGCTCAGCAATGCCCCACCTGGAGATGCCAGCGGTGCAACCCAAGACCACTTCTATGCAAACCAGGTTCTCAACTGCTGAGCTGTGCCCCCCCCTGCCCCAAACCACATGGAGAAAAAAGGAAGCTGTTTTGTACTGAACCAGACTGACTGGTCCATTTAGATTAGTATTGTCCACACTGACAGACAGTGGCTTCTCCAGGGCTTCTGAATTGGGAGTTCCGGGGGGGGGGGGACGGACCTGAAATGGTGACATTCAGCAGCAGCAGAAGGAAGGAAGCAAGTGGGAGAGAGTCCGCTGGGTGAAGGGGGGGGGGTGGAGAGGCACTGGAAGTGGTTGGCATCAGCCCCCTCCCCACTGAAAAGCAGCTGCCTTTAAGAGATGGTCATCTGTGGAGGGTATTTTCATCAAGACTAGGCCCCAAGGAGCCTACAGACCATCATCCTGAGTGGCTGCAGCTGTTCAGGGCCCTCCCCAAACCAGCCCACCTGTCTGGGAGCTGCAGAAGGGAGGGTATCAGGCCAGGATGCCAGGGACCCCCAGGGCAGCAGCAGAAGCAGGTAAGGGGGGGGGAGAGATGCAGCTCTGGCTGGAGGAAGGGAATATCTGGATGCTTTCCCCCCCAGTCGTTTGAGAGGTGGGGAGGGCGAAGCAAGTATGCATGCAGTTGTAGAGGGTGGGAAGATTCCTGCAAGAGATTGTGAAGGACAAAGTATTAGGCATGTATATTTATTAATGCTTATGCACTTGTTGGTTGTAAAAAAACCCCACATGCCCTCAAAGCCGTTTCCAAAAAGATAGAACAATGAAATTATCAAGAGGAAAAATTAGCAAACCTAATTTAGGACCAATGCATGTAAAAAAAGTGACCAGCTGCCTCCCTAGTAATTGAATCCCAAATCTGCAGGGGCAGAATATGGTGCTTTGAGGTTCTTTCAGGGTTGTGTTTACATCATAAGCTTCCTCTGGTGGTGGAGAGGAGTTTGGGCAAAGCCGGAGCTAATGAACTTCATTTTCTGGTTCTCTTCCAGCTCAGCATTCTGCCTGGACAATGGATGAATGGAGAGCGGAAGTTAGAGGTAAGTCCCTTCTCCTGACCCTCCTCTGAAAGAACCACGTGATGGGAATGGGGAAGGTTGGACCATTTGTGGGCCACAGTTGGAAGGGTGAGGTGACCCCAGGTGCTTAGGGGAATTGTTGCAGTGTATGAACCCTGGATGGTGGCAATTCAGGAGCGAATTCCCAGGTAAGCGGCAGGCCCACAAATCTGGAAATGAGCAGCCCACTCTCCCTTAGTGGTGCTGCAGGAATAGTTGACTTAGTGGTGCTGCAGGAATAGTTGTTGACTTGGGTCTCCAAGGTGTGAGTGTGGCCAGGTCAATATATTGTTTTCATTCCTGGCTGACATGCCAGCTTAGGGTCTTTCTTGAGAATAAGAACCTGGGTGGTGTTTCTACGAGGTAATCTCTCAGTTGGGCTACTGCAACATGCCATGAAACTGACATCCCTTTAAAACTGTTCAGTCTTGGCGTGGGACTCGGCGGGCACCTTTAGCGCCCCCCCAACCCACTAAGGAACCCAGAAACGGGCTCCGAAGTGAAGAGGGGGAAGTGGCGCTGTGCTGTGAGTCGACTGCTTTTTCTGCGGAGTGAAGCCACACAGCCGTTGCTGGAGAGCGCTGCCTTTTTCCTGGGACAATTTGGCTTTGAAAATAACTAACTGTGAGTACTGGAACGTTACATAATTGGATTTTAATCAAGCATTGGCGAAATAAAAGGAACATGGACTCTAAAAATTTACCCTAATTTGGTACTGATACGGAAAGGGTTAAACAGGAAGTCACCTTTCCGTTTTCTTGTAGTTACAACAAAGCAAAGTCAATGTAAACTGGAGCCTTAAAAATCACTTTTAAAGGATCGTCTTTCACCATTTAAAATTGCGGAACCCCCCTTCGGAAGCAGGAGAAGAAGGGGGATTTTTACTGAGTTGTTTAAACCTGCGGAAATAAAGTTAAAGTAAAGTAACTTTCCACTGTCCTGACCCTGGAGCGGAGTGTCAAATTTGACGTTTGAAGCTCATTGACCAGAAATAAATGCTTTGACAGATAGTCAAAAGGAGGGAAACATTGTGATTCCACTGTTTCCTTTTGCTCTTTTATGGACAAAATATTTTAAAGAAGAAACTCTGTTGCTATTGTTTTCAAGGAAAAGAACAATCAGAAGTTTCTCCCCCTAGAGGGGAACTATGAAACTGTAACTAATTCCTGGGAACTTGCAGCTGTTTACTGTACAACTGTGGGAAAGAGTTTTTGTGACCTTGCAGGACAATGCCTTCAGAAGCACTGTTGGGTGCTTTCTGTAATATAAGTGCCCTATTGGATCAGTTAAGTCTGAAGATGGATTTTATGACAAAAGCTGCCAGTGCCTTTGGTCAGGTAGTGAAAAATCATATGGAGCCCACTGAGGAACTAAAACAGGAGTGTGCCACGACAGAACAACAGAAAGAAGAGGATTCTGCTGAATCTGGGACGCCAAGGATGGAGGGACTCTCGGCCCAGCAGGAAAGTGAGCTTTTGGATTTGGCAAATGAACTTGGAAAAAACCAGACTTGGAAAGATAAAGTTTGGACTGAACTGGAAATGGGGGGTTGGACTGACCACCCTATGCAGGGATATTTGGACTTTCCGAGTCTGGAAATGGGTCGCCAGAGGTTTGGAGCCGTTGGGACTTCCAATTTTGGAGGGAATCTGAAATATGCTTTAAAACACCATATGGAGCTTAGTCTGGACTATGAGAAAGGGGCTGATCTGTTGAAAAGGGTCAAAAACACTGCAAAGCTGGAGTTCCCGGGAGTGAAAGGAAAATATGAAGAAGAGTTGTGAAAGGGACATGGAAGAGATTTGAAGGCCTCGGATATTAGGGCACCAGGTTAATGTGCCAGACTAAAGGGAAACAGAAAGGACTGACAACCCCGGGACCGGGGGGAGGGGACGCTGGAAGAAGATTGGATTATTTTTATTTTATTGTATTTTTTTCTGTATTATTATTATTATTAGAAATGTTTGATGAATGTTGGGAAAATGTTGAAATGAAATTATTTGGCTCTTGTTAAAATGTTTAAAGAATTTGGTAAAAAAGGTAATGGTTATGAGAAGTTGGTAAAAAAGATTTAAGTTTTAAGCTCTAAGGTTGTTTCTATATGATAAAATGAGAATAGAGTAAGGTAACGTAATGATTAAATATTATGAATCATGGATTTAAGTTTTAAGCATCAGGGATTTTTATAAGATAAGATGATAATAGAGTAAGGTAAAGTAATGACAGAATATTATGAACTTTGAAAAGGATTTGCTGTGTCAATTACTAATCAAGATACAAGAGATGGGAGGAGGAGGAGGAGGTCATGGAAAGAAGGTAATGGAAACTGGAGAATTTGAAAAAGATGGCTTTATTTTTGTTGTTTTTTCTGATGTTTTTTTCTTTTTTGTAATTTTGTCTTTTTGTGTGTGTGTGTGTATTTTTTTTTTAAAAAAAAATTCTTTTGTCTCAATAAATATTATTATAAAAACAAAACAAAACTGTTCAGTCTTGGATTCTTAGACATCTTCCTAATTTCTTTCCAGAGACCTCCAAAGCACACGAGAACAGAAACCTCAATGAAGATCTACGGATTGTTCTTGTTGGGAAGACGGGAGGAGGGAGAAGCGCCACAGGAAACACCATTTTGGGCGAAAAGAAGTTCGAGTCCAAATCTTCACTGAAGGCAGTGACCCAGACTTGCAAGAGAGAAGTCCGGGCAGAGAAGTGGGAAGGAAAGCAAGTTGTTGTCGTTGACACTCCGGCCATTTTTGACACCTGCCTTCCAGAGCAGCAGAATAATGGAGAGATCCAAAAGTGCGCCTCTCTGTGTGAGCCAGGTCCCCACGCCCTGGTGTTTGTGACGCAGGCTGGCCGTTTTGCCGAGGAAGACACTGTGGCCGCCAAGAGGGTGGAGGAGGTCTTTGGCCCAGAGGCCACAAAGTACATGATCGTCTTGTTCACCCGCAAAGAAGAGTTAGATGTGGAAACCTTGGAGGAGTACATATGGCTGTCTGGAAACAGAGCCCTGCAGGATTTGGTGAGGAAATGCCAGGACCGTTGCTGCGCTTTCAACAACAGAGCAACAAGAGATGAGCAGGTGCTGCAAGTGAAGGAGCTGCTGGTGGAAATTAAGCAGATGATGATGGACAACCAGAACAAGCCTTTCCTTCAGCAGTTTCCAAGAGGATTGACAAGAAGCTCAGCTGAAATGAAACCAGAGGAAGAAGCAATGGACACTGACAAGGGAGGACCAAGTATATTCCCTAAAGGTAGAGTCAAATTATGATTCGGAAGCAGTTATAGATCTCTCTGAGTTGAGATTCTCAAGGTAGCCTTTCCTTAAAGAGATCCACCAAATACCTTCTCTTCTTCTTTGTACAAGGAAGAGCCCAAAGGCAGAAGAATTCTGCACCCATAAGGGGGTGGCTCTGTAATGTGCAAACATTTTGCAAATTATGGAGATGGGTGGAAGAGTTAGCTTGCTTTGTGCAATCCACCGCATGAATTCTGGTGTATTTGGAGAGGAGGGATTTGTGTCATAGTGGAGGGA
The DNA here is from genome assembly GCF_965112155.1 of Podarcis liolepis. Taxonomy (NCBI): domain Eukaryota; kingdom Metazoa; phylum Chordata; class Lepidosauria; order Squamata; family Lacertidae; genus Podarcis; species Podarcis liolepis. Next base: position 1,835,115 of record NC_139563.1, read on the forward strand.
GAAAGGCAATGTCTACTGTATTAAGAATTTGGGATAACCCTGGAGCTGAGTCCTGCCAAAGGCCCCTCAAGCACAGCACCCTGTTACATAGAACAGAGGAACCTGCCTTGTACTGAGCTCAGTACTGTCTACACTGATTGGCAGCAGCTCTTCAGAGTTCCAGGCAGGAGACTCTCCCAGCCCGGCCCTACAAATACTGCGTTCTCTTCCCCCCTTCCCTCTCTGTGGTGTATGAAATTAACAAACCTCTCTTGCAAGACATTCTCACACTTTTCATCCCAAAGACAGGATGGAGCATAATATGGACTTGTGTAGAAGGAGAAATTCCTCCTTGTGATGCATTTTAAAATACAGTGTGGACAAAATTTCAGTGACACTCTTAATAGTGTTAACGTTCCTTATTCCTTCCCAACAGAGCCTGGGAACCAGAGTCGATACCACAAGGATTCCGAACTGCGGGTTGTTCTTGTCGGGAAGACGGGAGGAGGGAGAAGTGCCACAGGAAACTCCCTTCTGGGGAAGAAGACCTTTGAGTCCAAACTCTCCCCAAAGCCAGTGACTCAGACATGCAGCAGAGAAGTCCGGGCAGAGAAGTGGAAGGGGAAACAAGTCGTCATCATTGACACTCCGGCCATTTTTGATGCTCAAACACAGCATGATATTCTGGAAGTCCAGAGGTGCCTCTCTCTTTGTAAGCCAGGTCCCCACGCCCTGGTGTTTGTGACACAGGCTGGCCGTTTCGCCCAGGAAGACAATGTGGCCGCCAAGAGGGTGGAAGAGGTCTTTGGCCCAGAGGCCACAAAGTACATGATTGTCTTGTTCACCCGCAAGGAAGACCTAGAGACAGAAAGGCTAGAGGAGTACATAGAGCTATCTGGAAACCGACCTCTTCAGGATTTGGTGAGAAAATGCAAGGGCCGTTGCTGCGCTCTCAACAACAGAGGGACGGGAGAGGAAAGGGCCAGCCAGGCGGAAGAGCTGCTGTCTCTGATTGAGAAGGTGGTTCAGGAGAACGGGGACCAGCTGTATCTCGAGCCGCGTCCGATGGAGATGTCACTGAGGTCAGATGGAAGGAATCCTGGGGAGACTTCAAAGCAAACAGCAGCAGGGGAACCAGTGGAAGATGAAATGAATGCTGGAGGAATCCCTGAAGGGCAGCAGAAGAAGAAATCAAAGAAGGTAGGGTGCAAAGAATAAGAATGGGGCCCCTGTCTTTTCCAATTGCTGATGTCTTAAATGGTAGCCAAATTCAAACTTGGAAAAGGAGGATGGAACAGTGTTGCTTTCGGTTGCTCCAGAGGGTAAGAGCTGAACAAGCAGCTCAAAAGTAAAATGAAAAATGATTTAGACCAAACATTTGGAAGAACTTCATGTTCCTGGGAAAGAATTTATTAATTTAATGCATTTATATCCCACCTTTTCCTCCAAGGAGTTCAAAGTGGCACACGTGATTCTCCCCCCACCTCATTTAATTCCCCCCCCCAAATGCTATTTCTTTAGTGGTTTTTAATCAGAGTCGGGGGGGGGTCCCTATTGAGAGGTTGCAGAAGGGTTGGGCTAGATGACGTTTGAGGTTCCTTCTATGAGCTTAAGGGAGGGGGTAAATTCTTGCTTATTTGAGAACTCCCCCCCCCTTCTCCCCCTTGACATCTTTCCCCCTTTCTCTTGACTCCACACCAATCACTTACGGTTTGTTTCCAACAGGCATTTACGGTTTCCCTTTGTTCGTACCTTGTCCCACAATCCGGCGAAGCTTCCAAAGAAGGCAAAAGAGGAGCAGGAAAATCTTGTCCTCCAATGTAAACGGAAGCAGTGTCATCAATAAACACAGCAGGATAATTTGCGTTCTCCCATCATTATTGCACGTCCTCCGCGTGGCACTATTTCACGACCTTCTTCCCCCTTGGCTTCTCAACCTCCTTAAGCCTAAAGTGGGTTTCACATTTTGGATCCAGGGAATTCTGTGGCTTATCCACACTTCCTCTTGTTTTGCTCCCTCTCCACAGGAAACCATCCGCTTCTAAAACTTGCCCTTTGAAAACAAAACAAATTCTTACAATGTTTTATTTATTGTAAAAAGGAAGGTGTGCTATTTTGCAACCACTTGGAAATTACCCCAGGGGCTGATGGGTGAACTGGGGTTTACTGGTATTTTGAAATATATGCTGGGAGTGTTTCATGTCATATTTGGTGGTAACGGCAGTGACAGAAGATGGTTTTGCTACAGACTGTTTGTACTAAATTTGAATATTTTCCATTCATCAAGCTCCATGAATTCTCTAGTTGCTCAGATATTAGAATGTGATTCTAAGATTGGTTCCCTTCACATGCATCTCAGCTGTTCCAGAAACTCCTCCCTGGAAGAGGCAGAGAGGCAAAGAACTGTCCATCCCATAATGACTCCAAGGTTGCTTCCAGCAATGTTAGAAACTGAGAAATGAAAGCTAGGAACTCAATGGCACCTTAAACCGAGGTTATGGGAGCAACAACGGAACGTTGTCTAGGTGCGCTTTTTTAATAACAAGAATACAAAGCTGAAAAGGAATAGACTGCGGCTAAAATATTATCTTCATTTTTCACATGGTCTCGTCCTTCCCCTGCCCACCCCCCTAATATTCGTAAGAGGGTCTCTTCTTCAGAGAGTAGCTGGAAGTCGGGAGGCAGAAAAAGGTCCTCCCTTCCGTCTGCTCTGCAGTTTTAATCTGAAATCAGAACTGCGCCCAGAGCTCAGAAACTGCTCTCCAAGGTCCAAGCATTCCGTCTGACCTGCTTGCAGGAAAGTGCGAGTTATGTGACAACAGGGCGTCAGAGACAAGCCCAAACTCCACACTTCGCAGGAGCATTTCTCCTCCAGAAGTCTGATCTTTCAGTAAGACACCCATGCTCACTTTGGGGGGGGGGCTGGGAAAATGGCCCCTTTCCATGCACGAGCTGCCCACCCACAATGCATTTTGCATGTGCCAGAACAGATTTAGATTTGATGAGACCCTCAGCTACTGAAGGTACTGGGGCCCTTTATATGTCCAGCTGTCCTTTGTCAACAACAAATGGTCACTGTTTTTTGTGTTGAATCTATGCTATATGGTAATTTACGGACCTCATAGGTATCTGAAGCCATTTGCACATCACAAAATACGTGGGGCGTTTTCAAAGTAATTGTTGAACTGAAATACAATTAAGAAGTATATTAACAGTGAAGTACAATTAAGAAGTATATTAACAGTGAAATAATTATTAAGCCCTAACTTAAAATGATTTTTTATTCATAACAAAATAATGCAAACACATTGGTATTTGGGAATAACAAAAATTCATTGAGAAAAACAATTTACAAAGACTCATAATCTAGTCTCTAGAAACTTGCTATAACATGAAATAATAATAGGTGTAAATAAATGTATGATGCAAACTATTAATAATTATAAATAGCAGAATGTAGGCACCCTATATATAGAAAGGAGCAAACCAGGGATATTTGAGGCAGCAGGCGAGGAGGCGAGGCCCAGGACTTGCATCATAGGAGCTGACACAACACAAAACACTGTTGCTGGATGTAGGTTTTATTTTATTATCTTACAGTTTGGAAATGTACATCTAGGTTTTTTTCTTTAATTTTTTTGGGGCCCCCTAGCGAGTGGGGCCCTAAGCTATAGCTTGTTTAGCTCATACATAAATCCGGCACTGCCCCCCCAACCTCGGAGCACCCACTGCTTTCATAGTTGGCATAGGGGGAGGGGATTGGGGTGCCCTGTTTCAGAGCCAAGAAGCTCCGCACATCCCTGTGACTTGAATTTTAAGGCACTTTTGGGTTTCTCATTCCTGGTATAAGAGCAGGCGGGAGTGAAGTCTGCCAAGTCCTTTTTTCTAGATCGTCTGCTTTAATGAGCCATTTCTGCTAAGTAACGCTGCTGAACCTTTAACTTTACCATCAATTTAGACTCCCCCTCCCTCAGAAACCATCTCTTTTCTGTTACTAAATAGCCTTTCACAGAAACACCCTTATTTTGACAGCGGAAACTCATTTTGACAGCAGGTGGCGCTGTGGTCTAAACCACTGAGCCTCTTGGGCTTGCTGATCAGAAGGTCAGCAGTTTGAATCAGTGGCGTAGCGTGGGTTGTCAGCACCCGGGGCAAGGCAAGTAATTTGCGCCCCCTAACCCGTGGATTTGCGCCCCCTAACCCCCAGATGTTGCGCCCGGTGCGGCTGGCCCCCCCTGCACCCCCCACGCTACGCCACTGGTTTGAATCCCCCGACGGGGTGAGCTCCCATTGCTCTGTCCCTGCTCCTGCCAACCTAGCAGTTCAAAAGCACACCAGTGCAAGTAGCTAAATAGCTACTGCTGTGGCAGGAAGGTAAACGGCGTTTCCATGTGCTCTGGCTTCCGCCAGGGTGTCCCGTTGCACCAGAAGCAATTTAGTCCTGCTGGCCACATGACACGGAAAGCTGTCTGTGGACAAACACCGACACCCTTGGCCTGAAAGCCATATGAGCACCACACCCCATAGTTGCCGTTGACTGGACATAACCATCCAGGGATCCTTTACCTTTTACTCAGGTGTCCCTGTGAGATCTCATGTGAGCATCCCAGTCTCTGGGCTCTGAGCAGGCCTTGCCTCCCCAGCAAGGCAGAGAGCCTAAAAGCTCATGATGTGCCGGGTGACTCCAAGAGGACCTGGCACAAAAAGAGCTTTTAAATTCTCCAACTTGCTTGGCTTTAGCTTGCGCACTCTCAGCCAGCCTGTTTCAGGGCTGCTTCAGCTACAGGTGAGCACAGAGACTCGGAGACGAGCAGTAAAGCTGATTCTTTATTCAAGGAAGCAGAACACAAACAGAGGAACATACAGGCAAGAGTCGCCCTGGTCAAGCAGTTGCCAGAAGTGATGCTCTGTGACTCCCAATTCACCATGACCCAGTGAAGCATAGGGCTGATCCCTGAGACCCCTGAGCCAAAAGGGGCGCCTTGTTGAGAGATACTCAAATAACTGAAAATCTGGACTTTAAGTGCTATTCTGAGCCAATGTATCCTTATGGCGAAAGGGTGGGCAATCCCGCATGAGTGAGTATTATACAGTGAACACTCGGGTTGCGAACGTGATCCGTGCAGGATGCACGTTCGCAACCCGCAGCATTTGCAACCCGTGTCTGCGCACATGCGGGTTGCGATTCGGTGCTTCTGCGCATGCGCAAAGCACGATTTAGCGCTTCTGCACATGCGCGACCACCAAAACCTGGAAGTAACCCATTCCAGTACTTCCGGGTTTCAGCAGTCCGTAACCTGAAAAAACGCAACCTGAAGCGTCTGTAACCCAAGGTATGACTGTAACGCCTTTATTCATAGAATCACGGAATTGTAGAGTTGGAAGGTCACTTTCTATATCTGTTTATCTGCAACAAAAGGGCTAAATATTCCTATGCCATGTATTGTTTGCAAGGCACCTTCTGAAGCATTGTCTGGTGGCATTCAGAGAGTATATGAGCCCCAAAAGGGTCTTTGCATGCACAAGTGTTCTAGGGAGTCTCTACCCACCATCCTATGTGGCTCACACCACGACCCTGTTCCAATTTTCCCCATGAATATGTGAATGGCCAGTTATGCAGTCATTTGGGCCAGGTTTCCCAATCATTCTCCGAAAGGGTAGCCATGCTAGTGATATTGAGGCACCGTCTGTTGCTGTTCTCTCCCTGTTCCCCCTTAGCTCAAATGCAGCAGGCTGGCTCCTGTGGGATATAACATCACAGAAAGCAGTCAAGTACAACATTTCCTATTTGCCCAGAGTGGACACACAGGGGATGTTGCTCCAGCCAGGAGAACTTCCTGTCACACCTGGTCTGGAGCATCCTCCCCCTGCATGTGACCAGGTAGATGGGCGTGACCCTGGCAGACCCCATAAAAGGGCTGGTCATGCAGCCATCTTCCTCTCCTCTTTTGACTCTTTTGATGCCTTTTACTGTCTGCTGGCTCTCAGCCAGCAGCACATGGGCTCATCCCTCACAGAGGATGAATCCACACTTTTCTCTGTAACTGTAACTACAAGAGAAAGCCTGCCTTCAGGACTATACTGTGAACTGAATGTAAGTAAACCTTATCATTACTTTGAAAAGAAGACTGTTCTATCATTACTGTTTTTAAGAGGGAACTAAAGGGAATTTACCAGGAACAATCCAATCTGGAGAAGCCAGGATTGCATTTGCTTAACTCAAATGGTTCTGACGAATCCATCAACCAGCTTCCAGCAATGTGCAAGGGAGTGTGTTCTGCTACTAGCTCACTAGTGTGAGTGAGGAAGGATAATATTTAATCAATATATCATCTCCTCCTACCCACATCCCCACAGCCCCTTCCTCCTCTCCCTCCTTGCCCCTTCCCCGGCTCAGAGCCCTTGCAATGCAGCCTCCCTTAGGGCTCCCAAGTGGCCTGCAGATGGCAGTGTGTCCCTTCCAGTGTGGGAGAAGCGCCTCCTGCAACAGCCATGCCACCTTCGAGTGCCAGAGTGCCAGGCTGGTCCTGGAGGTCTTCGTTTGTTTGTGAGGCAGGAGGGATGCTAGAACGGTTTCTTCAGGGAGTGAAGATGCTACACAGAAGTGGCTTGTGGGAAGGTGGGGAGCGCATGGAAGCAGGTGGCGCCAACAAGGGCAAATGTGCCTGAATGGTGAACTGCTGGTGCTGGTGCAAAAAGGAGGCACTGGCTCAGGATCACACCCTATATTAAAAGCACATATCCCCCCACAGAATCCTGGGGACTGCCGTTTATTTAGGATGCTGGGAATGGCAGCTCTGTCTGTGATAGGAAAGCTATAGTTACCAGGATTCTCTTACGGAGGACATACGCTTTAAAACTGTGTGGGGTGTTGCAGGTAGTTTGTTGCTTTCTCCCACAAGAGAGTGCCAAATCCATTTTTATTGTGCAGCTTGAATTTGCTGGCCTACAATTAGATCACCCCTGCAAAATAGTCACATTCTGGGAGGAGCCCACAGCCAAGCTCTAAAGGCCTTGGGACTTGGGGTGTCTGCACACAGCAAAGCACCCCAAGGTGCCCTTCAGCCTCTCTTGCGATGCCCCGTGTGCGATGGTTTTAAGGTATGCAGGATGCCCAGGGGAAGAGAGACCCAATTAATCTGTGTTCTGTTCTCTGCATTCACATTTCCAGCTGTTTTAGGTAAACAGTGATTTAAGGCTCGTTCTTAGGATGTCCTTTAATGTGCAGTTCTCTTTCTGTTTAAGGGGGGGGGGCTGCCCAGGATGTAGTCAGAGGCTCCCTCCTTAGAGTCGTCCTCCCTTCCTTGCGATACAGGGGGTGCTCTAAGCGCACAGCAGTCGCAGCCGCATGGAAAATGTACTGTCATGTACGCAGAGGCGTGGGGGGGGGCACCAGCTAGGAGCCCCCAAGGGAAGAAGGCTCAGAGCCCGGGGACAGTGAGCGAGGGAGAAGAGGGAGAAGTCTGGGAGGAGGAGGTGTCAGACTAGGTGCCCAGAAGGGCTCAAGGTGTGTGCAGGTGGGTGGGGGGCAAATCAGGAAGTGAGGCTGAGCCCCCCCCCAGATTCTGGCATTTCTGCTGCATTGAGGACTATGTGTCTTTTTTGGGCTCTGGGCGGAAGTCCCAGCCATCCCCCATCCTCCCCCTGCTCTTCCCAAAGTGGGGGCAGGCCCCCCCTCCGGTTTTGCCACGCCTTGGCATTCCGAGGTCCCTGTGCCTGCAGAAGGCGGTTTTCCCTTCTCTCTTTTTTAAGCTTAAGCGAAAGCAAGCAGGAGGCCGTCCCCTTGAGAGTCCTCCAAAAAGGATTTCCATGCTGCTTGGATTATTCTTGAAATCCTTCAAGATTTCTAAAGTGCAGCAATTATTTCCAACGGCTGAACCGTTTCTTTCTTGGAAGTCAAAAGGAAAGCTCTTTCCCTGGCCCCATGCTGAGGTCGGGTCCAGAGCATCACAGGAGTTGATTAAACCGCCCTGGCAGGGGTGGCTAAAGAGGGGCAGGGCAGTTGAAGGTGTGGGGCATGGTGGGGATCCTCAGCCCCATACTCCACAATCTGCGCAAGACAGGAAAGAGTGTGTCTCTGTGTGTTCTTCTGGGAGGGGGTCTTGCCTTGAGTTAGGGGAGAAATAAAGGCAAAGACAGACTGGAGAGCCAGCCAGCCTTGGTCATTTTTGCATCTTCTTGTGAAAAGTCAGCATGATGCCCCTCTCTGGACTGGGACTCCAGGTTTTGTTGCTGACACACAGAGCTGGAGGCAGGACACTCGGGTACCATGCAGACACACTTCTCTGCAGATCTGTGGTCTGGAGTGGCTGCCCCATGCTACCCCATAGTAAGGCTGGCTTTGCTCTGAGGAAGCTTCCTCCCCCCAGGCCTGCTGACCACAAAGTGCGCCCCCAGATGGCAGCCTCCCTGCTTAAAGGCCTGTCCCTCCGCAGGCCAGCAGATGGCAGGAGCTGGGATGGTCCAGAGGTGGGAATGGACCCTGCTTGGCAGACTTTTGCAGGGGGTTTCTGTTAGGCTCTGCTCAGTCCCTGTTTGTGAGCAGGTCACAGACTCATGGAATCAGAGGATTGTAAAGGGATGCAGGTGGCGCTGTGGGTTAAATCACTGAGCCTAGGGCTTGCCGATCAGAAGGTTGGCAGTTCGAATCCCCGTGACGGGGTGAGCTCCCGTTGCTCGGTCCCTGCTCCTGCCCACCTAGCAGTCCAAAAGCACGTCAAAGTGCAAGTAGATAAATAGGTACCACTCTGGTGGGAAGGTAAATGATGTTTCTGTGGGCTGCTCTGGTTCGTCAGAAGCGGCTTAGTCATGCTGGCCACATGACCCGGAAGCTGTATGCCGGCTCCCTCGGCCAGTAAAGTGAGATGAGCGCTGCAACCCCAGAGTTGGCCACGACTGGACCTAATGATCAGGGGTCCCTTTACATTTACCTTTAAAGGGACCCCCAAGGGTCATCCAGTCCAGCCCCCTGCAATGCATGAATCTCAACTCAAGCATCCATTACGGATGGCCATCCAGCCTCTGCTTAAAAGCCTCCAAGGAAGGAGAGTCCACCACTTCCCGATGGAGTCTCTTCCACTTCTCAGCTTTCACAACTATTTTACAATGCAGCTTAAAATATAAGAACAGAACACAACAGCTAACCACAAGCAATAAAACAACAAAATGCAACAAGCCAGACCTTCGTCAGCAGCAGTTTCAGTAGCTACCCTGCTGCGTTGTGTTCTTACTGTTAATTAGTTTATTTTGCACTGAATATAGTTTGATATGCTATTATCCTGCATTTTGTGTGTGTGGATATGTAGGTACTGTATAGATATACACACACAAAAACATTCTACACCGGGGGATTTGCCCCTGTTCAATTTCCACCACCACCTTTCTCCCCTTGCTAAAACCCCACAGCTTCTCCCACCCCCAGCTGCTTCCAATTGCCGTGAGTGATTTTAACCCACCCACGGGGTTGCTAAGCCCCTGGGCAAAGGGTCTCCTCAGCCCTCCATTAAACTTCATGGAGGGTGCATTGAATGGAGGGGGGAGGTGTATCACTCCTCTCCCTCTTTTGAGCAGCAGTGCATGGCCTGGGCTGGGCTAGCATTCCTTGCGCTGCTGTTGGTGTGGTCTCACCTTCTGCAGAGTGTGACAACGTTTTACATTCTTATGTATATGGGGAGATGCAAACCCCCAAACCTGGACAAAACTGAGTCATCTTCATCTCCTCCCCCCCCCCAGATGGGGAGACATTCCACACTGGTCATTGCCTGGAAAGCTCAGTTGGTTAGAGCATGGTGCTGATAAATGTGGGATGTGAAAAGCATAGCAGTCAAGTACAACATTCCTAGAGTGGACATGCAAGGTCCAGCCAGTAGAAAACTCCTGGGCTGGGACAAACTTCCTCTGCATGTGACTAGAGATGGGTGTGATCTTACCTGTCCAGGTGACAAAAGGACCAGGAACAAAGCCCCCTGCCCTGACCTCCATTCAAGCCAACAGAGCACAAAGGGACTATCTCCTTATGGGATAGTTCCACATGTATATTCTTCTGTAACCTAAGTCTGCCTTCAGGGATCCATCTGTGAACTGAGTGAATGTGAGTAAACTTCTTTTATACTTTTTACACAAGATTGTGTTGTGTCTGTTCTTTTTAAGGGGGAGTAAAGGGGATTACCAGGAATCTTATATTGAGAGGCTAAAACTAGCCTGCAACAAGATAACCAGTGTGTATTTTAAAAGGGGAATGTTAAAACTCTGCTAAGTTATAGAACTTGCTAGTGCAAGTTAGGAAGGATATTATTAAACAATATATCCTCTCCTGCCTCCCTGAACACTCCCCCAATAATGCCAAGGTTGTAGGTTCGATCCCTGTATGGGACAACTCCATTGCACAGCGTTGGCCTAGATGACCCTCAGGGTCCCTTCCAACTCTACAGTCCTATGATTCTATGACCCCAATCAGATATTCATTCATTCGTTCATTCATTCCCTGCCCATCTGACTGGGTTTCCCCAGCCAATCTGGGTGGTTTCAGCATATATAAAAACATAGCAAAACCTTAAACCCTAAAAAGCTTCCCTATACTGGGCTGCCCTCAGATGTTTCCTAAATGCTATATAATTACTCATCTTCTTAACATCTGGCGGGAGGGCGTTCCACAGGGTGGGTGCCGCTACCGAGAAGGCCCTCTGCCTGGGAGCCTCCCCACCCACCTTCCCCTCTCTGGGTTACTTTAAATGGGGCTGTGGAGTGTCTTCCAGGTTAGCTGGGGAGAGTTTGTACTGGGGTGGCTTTGTCCCAGTCATCTGATGAGCAAAGGCATCTTGCCGGAGCTCTCTCTCTCTCTCTCTCCCACCCCCTGCGATGCCTTCATTAGCCTGACCTCGATTCCACACAGCCTCTTCTCCTGGACATGCATTTTGTGCTGATTGCCTGAGCAGTCCTTAGACTGATAATAAACTGCGCTCCCATAATAAACATGCCTTGCACCTCCAGGGCTGGCGCAGGAGAGAGGAGAGGCCTCAGAGGACCCCCGGCTGCTCTTTCAAGGCTCCCACTGAGCCAGGCCGAAGTGTCCTTTGATTTTTTGTATTTTTTGTATGTCTATGCTGTTTTTCATTCAAATGAATCTTAAAGCGGCTTACAACCAATAAATAACCATAACATTAAAAAACCCAGAATAGCACATCGTGAATACAGCATACATCATACAAAATAATTAACAAATTATCAATGAAACAGTTGCAATAGTAATAAAAAAACTTAACAAAACAGCAACTAAAAATAAGCTAAACCTCACAATTATGGCAAGTCATGTGATTAACAAATCAATGTAGCCTTTAGAATCTATAAGGGTAAAGGACCCCTGACCATTAGGTCCAGTCGTGACCGACTCTGGGCTTGCGGCGCTCATCTCGCTTTCTTGGCTGAGGGAGCTGGTGTACAGCTTCCGGGTCATGGCCAGCAGGACTAAGCCGCTTCTGGTGAACCAGAGCAGCGCATGGAAACGCCGTTTACCTTCCCGCTGGAGTGGTACCTATTTATCTACTTGCACTTTGACGTGCTTTTGGACTGCTAGGTTGGCAGGAGCAGGGACCAAGCAATGGGAGCTCACCCCGTCATGGGGATTCGAACCACTGACCTTCTGATCGGCAAGCCCTAGGCTCTGTGGTTTAACCCACAGCGCCACCTGCGTCCCTTTCTTAGAATCTATAAAACGATATTAAAAACATTAATGAAATAGCAACTAAAAATATAAGCTAAACACTAAGTTAATTCACACAATCTCTGCAACCCCACGACTCATGTTCTCTCCGCAAAATAAAACTGTGCTGCTTCCTCGCCCGCCCCCGCCCCCCAGGGAAGGGAGGGTGCTGCTGGTGACCTGCCCAGCCAGATGGTGCTCAGTCTCCTTATTGCAGCCACACAGACCCCACTCCAGACCTCAACTGGGAGGCTGGGGAAGGGAGGTGCAGAGGGGCCACGTCAGGAGCTTTCCCTGGGGTTTTTGGAAGATAACAACAACAAGAAACCAGAATCCTTTTTATTAGGAATTACAGGTACCGACATACCAAAGGAGAAGAAAAGACTCTTTATGTATGGAACAACTGTGCCCTGAATGCTCCTAGATGGAAAGTCCTGACCAGAGAAGAATGGCAAACCAGGCTGATGGACTATGCCGAGATGGCAAAGCTGACTGGGAAACTCAGAAACCCAAGAGGATAAAAACTTTACAAAAGAATGGGGGGGGGGGGATATAAACTACATAGGAGCCCACTGTAAGCAGATGGAAACAAGAGCAGGATTTTGACTCACTTGTAGTGTAAAAAATACTATGGATATTGTAGTCTGATATAAAAATTGGAGTATGGATGAATATGCAATTGTAGATGATTAAAATGAGGTTCCATGGAGGTGAAAAAGATCTGTTCCGGGGTGACCAGGTCTGGCTGAGATCTGCTCTGCAGTCCAGCCCATAGCTGTCAACTTTTCCCTTTTCTTGCTGGAATCCTATTTGGAATAAGGGAATTTCCCTTTAAAAAAGGGAAACGTTGTCAGCTATGGTCTAGCCTTCCTGACACTACCTGAGAGTTTAGGAAACCACTTAAGCACTGGCCCTCACCTTCCTCGTTGCATATGAGTCACTACTTGGGATTTTTCATAGGAAGGAGGAAAGGAGACGGGGTTTCCTGGCTTCCTCTTGGGAACGACTCTGACGGCATGTCGGATTGACGGAGCCATCCATCTCCCTAATAAGCCGCCCTGGATGGATGCTGGCAGCTGCAAGAAAGAGGCAATTAATAAGGATCTTTCTGACCTACATCCAGGTGGGTTTGTGGCTCCCACATTCATTCCTCACGCCATCCTCCCTGCTGAATGCTAACCTCTTTTCCAGCAGCAGCGGGAAAAGGGCTTTGGCTGGGGGGCGGGGAGATCGCAGAATGAAGTCGCCCCTTAAGCAAGGAGTGGGGAGATGAAAGGATCAAAATGGCATCCTTTTTGATAGTGTTATCGTCATTTCTGCCCAGGCAGCGAGCAAATCATTAAAACAATATCATTCAAAACATTTCTTAAAAGCAGTTTGAAACATTTGCTACTACAGTGGTACCTTAGTTCTCAAACTTAATCCGTTCCAGAAGTCTGTTCCAAAACCAAGGCGTTCCAAAACCAAGGCACGCTCTCCCATAGAAAGTAATGCAAAATGGATTAATCCATTCTAGGCTTTTAAAAACAACACCTAAAACAGAAATTTAACATGAATTTCACCAATGCTTGTTTCTGGGGGGATGCAGGGGTACGCATACCCCTAAACATTTTGTGAATCTAAGTTTGGCCTCATTGAGGGGCAGTATTTCAACATGAGTAGGAAAATGAGAGTACCCCTAAACATTTTTTTTAGAAAAAAGCACTGAATTTTACTATCTAATGAGACCATTGATCCATAAAATGAAAGCAATAATCAATGTACTGTACTATAAAATAAATAAGACAGTATTGTAGATGATAAAAATTAAAATTAACTTTTTTTCTTACCTGCACTGATGATAGTCATTGTTTGGATGGGGGGGGCTTTTGTCCATTTCCACAGTCACACAATCAATCAATCAATCAATCAATCAGTCAGTCAGTAGTTGAACTGGGTTACACGCAGTCACAAAAACAAATGAACTGAAAAAGCCTCAAAAACAAAAACTCAAAATAAATAGCAAAAACAAAAGCACCAAACTTAATCCGTTCCAGAAGTCCATTTGATTTCTGAAATGTTCAAAAACCAAGTTGCAGCTTCTGATTGGTGCAGGCGCCCCGGAAACAATCGCTGACACCCACATCGGAAGTCCGCTTTCCAAAAAAGTTCGAAAACTGGAACACTCACTTTTGGGTTTTTGGAGTTTGGGAACCAAGGTAGCGTTGTATTGATCTCAGGGTAGCCAGGAACAGTATCCTTCAGCCAGCAAGTGCCTGGCCAAGCGGGGATGCTTTCAAAGCCCTATTAAAAGTCAGCAGTGAGGGAGACAGACACACCACCCTGGGGAGGGCATTCCACGAGTGGAGAACCACCACTGAAAGGTCCTGTCCACACCAACAAGGCCTCACCACAAGTATCTGAGATAGATAAGGGCAGTGGCTGCCTCCAGGTCACCCCTGTCAGCATCGCAGCTGAGAGTGGGATTTGAATCCAGATCTCTTTGGGTCCAAGTCTAGCACTCTAACCACTACACCGCCATGGCTGGTCTTGCTCACCATCTCTCCTCCTTCTCCCACCTGCTTTCGCTGCCCTTTTCACCTTCATTCTGACTTCTCAGCCCTTCCTTCCTTCCTTCCTTCGTCCCTGCATGCCCTGTCCAGGATCCCACGCATTGTTGACCAAGTATATAATTGCTCCTTCGTTGTATAAACTGCTGCTCTACGGGTATTGCAGAACGGGGATTTGACATTGTAAATTGATAGATATTGTGCGCTCTGCTTCAGGCAGAGCTTCATCCAGGAGTTTTCTTTCATCGTGTGCTGAGACAGTAATTCCCCAGAGACGCAGTTCAGTCGAGCTCCTTTGACACCCTGGGACTTTGATGCAAGGTTGAAGTTCTTCTGTCGCCGCCACTATAGGAGTATCCGAATCCAGAACGCACCATCTGCATATAGATTTGTTTTATCCTCTGTAGGGTGGTTTGCTTCCTCTTTGTTATTCTTTAAACCTTTTCTTAATCCCACAAATCTGCATATCCATTAATGTTCTTAAACATGGTATAAATACATTTCTTTTCCTTTTCCCCTTTTTGGAACTGGTCTAAATTAAGGAGAGTGGCTAGCCCATCCTGCTAATTTAAATTTTCTCATTGATCCCACACATCCACACTGGTTTGGCAAGATTTGATCTTGATTGCATCCTTAGAGGCTTTTTGAGAATGAAAGTAGACCTTGCTCACTCAACAGGATGCCCACCTCTTATCCAGGCTAAACTTACGCAATTCCCTCACGCAAAAGGCAGATCTCTTGGGCTGTTTTCCTTGCCTATGGGAGTACAAAGGGAAAGCAGGATCCTGCCCCCTCTCTCAGGAAGTAAGGGATCAACCTGCTCCTGCCTTTCAGCGCTCTGCTCAGCAAGGGCAAAGGCTGACAAGCGCCAGGCATGGTTTGTTGCGGTTACCAAAACGATTTAACAGCAAAACTTTAAGCAGCTTTTAGTTTCACGTTGTGAATGCATTTAGCCGTTTGCCCTATTTGCAAATGCACCTCCCCGTTCCAGGATGCCCTCAGCTGCCCCTTATACTTCTGGCCCCCTTCCCCTCACACGCAGAGACACCGCACCCCGCCTCCGCCCTCCACTTTCCTGGCCCTGCAGCTTAAAGCCCACGGGCAAGCTGGCAATCAGAAAGGGCGCTTCTGCCGCTGAATGTTCCCAAAGTAAGTTCCTCACTGGGGTGTAAGTAATGCCTAGCAAAGACAGGGGGAGAGAGAGAGAGAGAGAGAGAGAGAGAGAGAGAGAGAGAGAGAGAGAGAGAGAGAGAGAGAGAGAGAGAGAAGCAAAGACCGGGGGGGGGGGAGAGAGAGAACACGAAGCACTCAAAGACACTTCTCACCTGGGAAGCGAATTTCCTTGTGAATTCCTCAAAGCGTGTTTGTTAATGCTACTAAGTGCATAAATTGCTTTAGCCAACTCCCTTCGGGCATTTGTGTCCCGTTCATTCATATTCTAGGATTTAAAGATCATGCAAATTGACGCCGCTCAGGCTGCGTTGAGTCGTCAGTCACGGCAGAGGCTTCACTGCCCGGCTGGCACCCAAAGCAGGCTGCCGGGCACCAAGTGCTTTACTTCCAGGGGGAAAAGGTGCCAGGACACACCTGCAGCCTTGAGAACCCCCAGGGGAAAAAGCACTGCTTGGCATTGATATCCGAGCTCTCTGCCAACGTCACCCCTGTTCCCGCTGGGATGCTGAGTCCCTGTCGTGTTGTACAAAGCTCACTGGCCATTACCAGGGCGGAAGAATAGTAGCCCAGGACAAAAGGCTAATCTTGGATAACTGTGTGTGTAAAATAATAAAATAAAATAAGGGAAATGACATCAAATCATATGTAGAAAGAGCAGAAAAGTAGCACGCGGAATGTGTCAAACAAGGACAACACGTTTGGCGTTCTTTGTCATCCTGGAAAAAAGTGAGAATTTGGGTGCCGCAGGGTTCTGTCCTGGGCCCATTGTTGTTCAGCATCTTAATAAATGACTTGGATGAAGGAATTGAGGGGATGCTCATCCAATTTGCAGGTGACACAAAACTGGGATGGGTAGCTAATGTCGCAGAAGACAGAATCAGAATTCAAAATGACCTTAACAGATTGGAGAACTAGGCACAAGCTAACAAGATGAATTTCAATTCATCGAGGGAGAATCAGTTGAACTGGCCAAACCAGTCTCTTTGTAAGATACAGGTAGGTAGCCCACCTGTTTCTAAGTTTGTTATGAGTATGAGCTTTTGTGTGCATGCACACGAAAGCTCATACCGATAACAAACTTAGTTGGTCTCCAAGGTGCTACTGGAAGGAATTTTTTAATCTTTGTAAGATAATGGCCTGAGCTGGGCGGTAAAGTGCTCTCATCAGCATCTTAGAGAGCGAGCCATGTTGCCATAGTGACAACTGAGTGATGCTGCTCTCCAGAGAAGAGGGGCACAGCCTTTTCCCACCTCACATGGATGTCACATGATCCATGAAGGAGATCAAGGGGCTAAAGGGGCAAATTCTGGCATGGGAGTTTTTGGCCAGGCTGGGAGCTGGTCAGAAAGAATAGACTTTTCTGTGGAATGAATCCAGAGCTGTGAATTTGTGGGGTTTCTTCAGGAACCCTAGTGGGGATCAAATTTAGCTGGGGTGTTAATGCTATGAGTCCCTCTACCCAGGTCCCTATGCTCAGATTGTATGTATATTTGTCAATGAAACCATATAGCCTACAGACACCACAGACTCCGCTGACCTTCAGTCCAAGGAAACTGAACAGGCGCCCCAGAGTCTCTCACCACTGGAGAATGAGGTGTACAAAACAACATTATTATTTCTGGTGCTTTCAGTTTAGAAGGTTTTACCTGCTGCTGTTGCAATGTTTCCTTAATTCATGTGACATTTTTGATTTTTTTTAGCATCCTCTGGTGTTTTGCAAGACATGGAAAAGTAGGATACAGACTTGGGGGGGAAATATCAACAAATACAAATGAATAGTTGTGAACAACTCCACAGACACGTTTCAGGGGGGATGCCTCTGCAATGGAAGCTAGGCTGCACATTAGTCAAAATGCCCACACTTTGGCTAAGAGTGGTCAAGAGTATGCACAATCAAGTATGTGACTTTAGATATCTGAAGATGGCTCTTGTATTCTCCTCTTGGTCTCCTCTTTTCCAGGCTAAACATACCCAGCTCCTCACAAGGCTTCGTTTCCAGATCCTTGACCATCTTAGTTCCCCTCCTCTGCACATCTTCCAGCTTGTCAATACCCCTTTCCCTCTCTGTAATTCCACATTCTGCTGAGTGAGTTCCCTGGCTGTTGGCACTGCCAGGAGGAGCCCCTCTCGGACGCCTTGTGATTCTGAGACAGGGAGCCCCACAGGACAGCAGTTCCTTGCATCACCTGCCATCTTTTAGGTAAAGGCAAAGGACCTCTGGATGGTTAAGTCCAATCAAAGGCGATCATGGGGTTGCGAAGCTCATCTTGCTTTTCAGGCCGAGGGAACCGGCGTTTGTCCACAGACAGCTTTCTGGGTCATGTGGCCAGCAGGACTAAACTGCTTCTGGTGCAATAGAACACCGTGACGGAAACCAGAGCGCATGGAAACGCCATTTACCTTCCTGCCACAGCAGTACCTATTTATATACTTGCACCGGTGTGCTTTCGAACTCCTAGGTTGGTAGGAGCTGGGACAGAGAAATGGGAGCTCACCCCAGCACAGGGATTTGAACCACTGACCTTCAGATCAGCAAGCCCAAGCTTTAGACCACAGAGCCACCCGAGTCCCTGCGCCACCTATTAGCAGTCTTGTGCTCACCTGGAAGAGGCCCTCTTTGCTCTGCATTTCAGAAATGAAGAGCGAAGCACAGGCGCAGCTGGGGAGAAAAAACAACTTTCCAGAATCAGCCCTGCAGAGGTGATGCTGTGAAGCTCGGTCGCTCTGCCGTTCCCGCCCACTGGGGCCATGCGCTTCTCCTTCCCTTCCACACAGCCATTAAGAGAGATCAAATCACTGAGTTAAGAAGGAGCATGGGGAGGATGCAGGAGCCCAATTAAGCGCAGGCACAATCCTCCACGGCCGAGCCTCGCACTCCCCATCTTCCAGCCGCAGAACCAGCTCCCGCCTAATTGGGCCCGGCAGTCTGTCACGCAGGTTCCTGTCAGACTTCTCCTTGATCCTTTGGGACAGGGACCTATCACACAGGCTCTCCCCCCCCCCTGGCTCCTGTGTAGTTCTGTGCCCCCTGCCCCCAGCAGCAGCCACAGACAACAGAGAGAGATGCAAAGGGCTGCAGGTGAGTGTAGAATAAGGTTGCCATATACCCCAAAGTGAAAATCCCGAGGAAGGATTTTTGCTTCCACACTAGGGTTGCCATATGTCTATGTCTTCCTGGACATTTTGCAGATTCAGCAAAAATCCACCCGGATGCTGCTTTGCAGCCCGATTCCCGGATGTGTCCGGGACGTAGGAAAGCCCTAGTGCAGAAGTACGTGTTTCACATGCAGAAGATCCCAGGTTCAATCCTGGCATCTCCACATGGGGTTGGGAATGTCTTCTCCACTCAGACTCTGGAGAGTGACAGCTGCCAGTCACTGAACAGCACCTGGAGCTAGTTGGGTACAATGGTTTGACTAAGTGTAAGGCAGTTTCCAATCTTCCCATGCGTCTAAAGTAAGATGACAACAATGAGGATATAAATGCTTGTTTGGTGTTAGGTGTGGGGATGTTCAGGGATGCAGGAGAGGATATATTGTTTGATTATAGCCTTTCCAACTTGTGATAAGAAGTTCACAATTTAGCAGAGTAACATTCTCCCTTTTAAACTCACAGCGGATGCATTTGCTCAGGCTCGCTAAAGCCTCTATAATAACTGTTCTGGTATTTTCCCCTTATTTCCTCATAAAAGATAAGACACGACACAGTCTTCTATAAAAGTATAAAAAGAGTTTACTCACTCACATTCTGTTCACAATCGGATCCCAGAAGGCAAACTTAGCTTAGAAAAGTAACATACACCTGGAAACTATCCCATAAAGAGACAGTCCCTTTGTCCTCTCTTGGCTGGAAGCCAAGAGGGCATCTTTGGCTAATCAGATATTGCTTCTTCGACCAAAGTAGTCACAGAGAGAGAGATGGGGGCCAGTCCTATGCTTTTGTTACCTGCACAGGTGAGGCCACGCCCACCTCTAGTCACATGCAGAGGAAGTCTGTCCCAGCCCAGAAGGAAACAGGAAGTTTTCCTGCTGGCTGGACATTCCTCCCCATGTGTAAACATCTCCACTCTAGGAATGTTGTACTTGGCTGCTTTTGTGTTTCCCATGCCATATTAGGCACCAAAGGATGTACTCCACAGGGAGCTGGCTTCTGGCACCAGACCAATTGGCAGACCAACTCTGCCTCACAAAGATGTCTGCAAACATAAAATGAAGGTTGGCAACATCAACTCTGCCGTGCGGGAATCCCTGGCAGATGACCGCAGTGCCTGGAGACAGACAGTCAGGCAGTACATCCATAGCAGTGGCCAGAGAAGGAATGACCGCTGGAAGGAGAAACCCTCTGGTGCAAATGCAGCAGCACAACTGGACACCTTCGTCTGCCCCAGCTGCAACAAAACATGTCTCTCCCACATCGGTCTCTGCAGCTACAGCAGGTGCTGCTACCTCCCAACAGCTTGACCTCACCCCCAAAGGTGCTCTCCTCCATTGTCTCATGAGACAGAGGGGTTAGGCAGCCTGCCTCCATCATAAATGCGTAGTGGAATCTTGGACCACATCTTAAGTCCTGCCATAGTTAGAGGCAGCAATGCCTCTGAATATCAGTAGCTAAAAACCACAGGAGGGGAGAATGTTGTTGAGGTCAGGTCTTTCAGTTGCAATGGTTGGGGATGTCTCAATTCTGTTGGTTCAAGGAAAAAATAGGTATAAAAAGGAGAATTCCTGGGATGCCAAGATCCAAGTTAGAGGCTAGTACTCTTGGGTGAGAGAACCCCAACAGAGCTTTAAAATCACAAAACGCACAGCAAAGTAAAGTGTGGCTGTTAGACCTTTAAAATATGCTCTTCCAAGTTCCTTCCAAAGTTCTCCTCTTCCTTTGACATAGAAAAAGACCACCATGTTTGGAAAGTTTAAAATGGTTTACTTACAAACTCTTCAAAGGTCAGATTCCCGTGCTTTCCCATACAAGTCAGTAAAGTTGCACAGGCAGAAAAACTTGGCTTAGTTAACAGGTGGTGAAAGTTCCCAAATTATTGGTTAGCAACTCAAAAGAGGCTTGTAGGAGCCATGCAGCCTGAGCTGTAGCAGCCAGCTCAGAACCTCTTCGCTTGCTGAAGTTCACCTGTAGACTGGAAGCTGAACTAAGTAAGGGGAATAAAAAAATTCCTTCCAGTAGCACCTTAAAGACCAACTAAGTTAGTTCTTGGTATGAGCTTTCGTGTGCAAGCACACTTCTTCAGATACACACGAAAGCTCATACCAAGAACTAACTTAGTTGGTCTTTAAGGTGCTACTGGAAGGAATTTTTTTATTTTGACTATGGCAGACCAACACGGCTACCTATCTGTAAGTAAGGGGAAGTTACCTTGCTAGGCCTAGCAGGGCAGCTTACTCTATGGTATCAACCCCTTCATGCATTAATCAAAATTAAGCATGTTGGTTATAGGATGCTGGTTATCCCACAGATCCCACCATGTCAGAAAATGCCTCCTACTTTTAGGTAGTCTGGGCCCTATCTTTGCCATGTAAGCTGCCAGCCGCACTTGACCCGGCCAGCATCAGCTTCTCTTAAATCTGATCCGCTACACACAGCAACCAAGTCAGCTCAGAGCTCCCTCCACAAGCAACCCACTGTCAGCTCCTGTCTTCCCCGGGGGCTGCCCTTTAATATCTCGCTACTCAGAAACCGAGGGCGGATTCATATGGGGGATGTAACATGAGAGCCAGGCCATAATATTGAAGAGACAGCCAAGAGAAAGCAGTTGCCAGAAGCCGTTATCCTCAGTGAGATCTGGCCAAGGGGGGCCTGCGGCAGGCTGGTGCAATCTCTGCTTCCTAAAAGTTTAATACGGCAAGAGTGGAGTGTGTTACGAAGGCCCAGGAGATGCCTTGTTCTAAGCCACAAATGTTTGCTCAGTCCTGCTCTGCGGGGGATAAAGAGGAGCAAAGAAGCTCTCTCTCTCTCTCTCTCTCTCTCTCTCTCTCTCTCTCTCTCTCTCTCTGTGTGTGTGTGTGTGTGTGTCTTGCAGAACAGCTCTCCTGGTCAGGCTAATGGAGCCTCAACTTTTTCCTAAGCTGAGAATGTGGAGTTTGTTTTTCTGATCACGAAACCAGCACCATGTTCTGGGTCTGGGGAGAGAGGATGTTGCAGGTATTAAATATAGCACAGTCTGAAGCAACTGGGCACGTTTCCTTTGGAAATGAAGACCTATGAAAATATTATTTAAACTTTTACTGGCAGAACTTTCTTCCAAACAGAATTCAAGTATCAAAAATACCCATACAGTATCTTGTGCTGTCCAGCACAGGCTCAACATCTTACAAAATACAATATACCGGTAATCCAATCAGACCTAAAAGCAGAGGTCTCTCTTTGCGTTCAGAGAAAGACTCGTGGCCACTACCTTTCCAAGGTGGCGAATTTGCAACTCATCACCTTCATCACATGATCAAAGGTTCACTCTCAGTACATAGGAGAGAAACAACCAACAGGTAAGCATAAACTAGTTACAGCTCAGAGTCTGTTAGAAAAATTCTTGTGAAAAACCCCAGCGTTAGCAACCCTTCAGCAACACCCATTTAACCGTTTTCCGTTTTCAATCTCCATTAATACATGCACACTTTTCATTTCTGTGTGAATTAAACTATTACACTTAACAGAGGAGGAACAGATGTCCAGGTTGTGTTGCACCCTTTTTGGAAAAAACAGTTGATTAGTACCATCAGATCCAGCTGGGGACCGGCTCTGTAGGGTCCTTTTTAGTCAAACGAACAATGCAGGACTGCCCAGAGGACATTCCTTGTCCACCTGGCATGGTTCCTTCTGAGGAGGCCAGCAGGAAGCAGGAATGGCACAACCTCAGGCTGCAAGTGACTCTTCCAGATGCCCCCTTCCTCATCAACACAATCCTTCACTTCGTTCTCCTTTTCCAGAATCAACGTCAACTTGCCTGGAATATGCTGCCTTCATTTCTTGAGAAGTGATCTTCAATTATTTTTATACTGAACCAAAACAAACAAAACCCGAAGGAGCAAAGCTAGTGGTGGGCTGGACTGAGCATGGGTCGGCAGGCACAGAGACCTTGGCAGGAGAAAAAGCAAGGGAGGGGCAGGGCCATGGACAGCAAAAGGACTAGTGTTTCAAGGAGCTGCTGCACCACTGCTCTGCTTGGAAGCATTTTTGGGGAAAGTGTGGGATGTGAAACACAAGAGCAGTCAAGTACAACATTCCTAGAGTGAACATGTTACACATGGGGAGGAATGTTTGTCCAGCCAGCAGGTAAACTTCCTGTTTCCTTCTGGGCTGGGACAGACTTCCTCTGCATGTGACTAGAGGTGGGTGTGGCCTCACCTGTGCAGGTAACAACAAAAGCACAGGGCAGGGCAGCCATCTCTCTCTCTTTTGACTACATGCATCAAAGAAGCAACATCTGCTTAGCCAAAGATACTCTCGGAGGACAAAGGGACTGTCTTCTTATGGAATAGTTTGCAGGTATATGTTACTTTTCTAAGCTAAGTCTTGCCTTCTGGGATCTGATTGTGAACAGAATGTGAGTGAGTAAACTCTTTTTATACTTTTATAGAAGACTGTGTTGTGTCTTATCTTTTATGAGGGAATAAGGGGAAAATACCAGAACAGTTATTATAGAGGCTTTAGCGAGCCTGAGCAAACGCATCCGCTGCAAGTTTAAAAAGGGGAATGTTACTCTGCTAAAATTGTGAACTTGTTAACACAAGTTGGAAAGGCTATAATCAGATAATATATCCTCTCCTGCATCCCTGAACATTACCACAGAAAGGAGAGTCTCAAGTTCTTACCCACTCGAACTGGTCTGCAAGAAATGTACATTTATATGCCCCCCCTTTTAAGAAGCAGCTGCAGGTGTTTTGGCACCTGTAGAAAGTCAGGGTGTAACCATTGGAAGCTGCCGTAAACCAAGCCAGACCACTGGTCCATTTAGCTTGGTATTGTCTGCACTGACTGGCAGCAGCCGTGGCTCTTCATGGTTTCAGGCAGGGTTCCCCTCCCCCTCCAGCTTTACCTGGATATAGCAGGGATCAAACTGCATGCAAAGTAGGTGCTCTGAGAGGCAACTTTTCCTTAAATATTGGGATTTCATAGAATTGTAGAGGGACCCCTAAGGGTCATCTAGTCCAACCCTCTGCAGTGCAGGAATCTTGAGTAAAGCACATTGCCTGGCAGCTAAATACTTCACACTGTTGCCTTAAGAAATCATGGGTGAAACATTAGATTTG
Organism: Podarcis liolepis; assembly: GCF_965112155.1. Classification (NCBI taxonomy): domain Eukaryota; kingdom Metazoa; phylum Chordata; class Lepidosauria; order Squamata; family Lacertidae; genus Podarcis; species Podarcis liolepis. Next base: position 1,858,769 of record NC_139563.1, read on the forward strand.
ATGCTGTCGTGTCACTGGCAGTGACTTTTTAAAATCAAAATGTTAAAACAGTAGATACCAGTTTTGAAAGGTGATGCAGCTTTGAGGTCTGGGTGTGAAATGGTTGTAACGTGGGGTCTAGTAATTCTGTTTCTTCCCCTTTTTCATTTATTTTGACAAAGTAATAATCATAAATAAATAAGAATTAACATGTGCACCTCCACCACCGAGACCACTTCATTGTAACTACCCAACCTCCCAAAATTTCAACACATCTTGCAATGGTTTGATCCCTTTCCGTTTTAAAAGTACAAATTCTACGAACACCCTCCATATCTCCTCAAAATCAATTGTCCTGCATATTCCCTGTCTTACTTTAATGGAACTTGTAAATTTATCATTAATGGCTATATTGCACACCTCTTTATTCCATTTTATATCCTGCTTGTCCCTTCCACTTCCTGGCTATAATAATTCGTGCAGCTGTCAACATGGGGCCTAGTAAATCTTACAGAGTATTATTATCATCATCATTGCCGTTATATCAAGATAGGATGGCAGGTGTCTGTCCACATCTGCATAAGGACAGGAGAGCCACAATTTCCTAAAGAGCAACTGAATGGCAAGGAGAGGGAAGACGGACATTGGCCGCGCAGGAAGATCCACGTTGCCGTGAGAGGCTGGCTTGCCCTGACCCAGAAATGCCTCCCCAGAACTATTATCTGTGAGTCTTCGGACGCAGTGACTCAGTGAAGCTGCTCTGCTGGGGACTCTGCTTTTCTCCTCCTCCATCCATTCCAGATCAAATGGTTTCCGCTTAATGAAAGCCACAGGGATGCTTCCCTCCTCTGCACTTTCAGTCCTGCAACCTGTTGTTCTTCGGTATCTTTTTTTGTTAAAGTATAAAAGGAGAAACCCCTGGACACCTAGTGGCAGGTTTGGGGCAACTGCTCTTTGGCAAGAAAGCCCCTGCAGAGATTTAACACCACAAAACGTGCAGCGAAATTGTTGTCTGCCTCCGTCTGTCTCGGGAGACAACGCAAGAGTACACCTTAGAGGGCGAAGCAATAAGTAAACCACATATCGCAGAGACAGCACAGTCTTTGCTCTTGCCCAAAGGAAACACGGACCCTGGATCCCCTCAAAACTGCTCAGAGATTGGGGTGGTGTGCAGCAGTGTGTGAGGAGCACCTATCTCCAGCCATGGCCTGTTCACCAGCCTTTCCTGGACTGCGATAGAATCATAGAATCATAGAATCCTAGAGTTGGAAGAGACCCCAAGGGCCATCGAGTCCAACCCCCTGCCAAGCAGGAAACACCATCAGAGCACTCCTGACATATGGTTGTCAAGCCTCTGCTTAAAGACCTCCAAAGGAGGAGACTCCACCACACTCCTTGGCAGCAAATTCCACTGTCAAACAGCTCTTACTGTCAGGAAGTTCTTCCTAATGTTTAGGTGGAATCTTCTTTCTTGTAGTTTGGATCCATTGCTCCGTGTCCGCTTCTCTGGAGCAGCAGAAAACAACCTTTCTCCCTCCTCTAGGTGACATCCTTTTCTATATTTGAACATGGCTATCATATCACCCCTTAACCTCCTCTTCTCCAGGCTAAACATGCCCAGCTCCCTTAGCCGTTCCTCATAAGGCATCGTTTCCAGGCCTTTGACCATTTTGGTTGCCCTCCTCTGGACACGTTCCAGTTTGTCAGTGTCCTTCTTGAACTGTGGTGCCCAGAACTGGACACAGTACTCCAGGTGAGGTCTGTCCAGAGCAGAATACAGTGGCACTATTACTTCCCTTGATCTAGATGCTATACTCCTATTGATGCAGCCCAGAATTGCATTGGCTTTTTTAGCTGCCGCGTCACACTGTTGGCTCATGTCAAGTTTGTGGTCAACCAAGACTAGCATTGCAGCATTGCAGCAGTGGCACGTGCTCCAGGAAACTCCTGCGTAGGCTACTGCAATGTGCTGTATGTGAGACCTCCCTTGAAGATGGCCCAGCTGGTGCCAAGTGCAGCCACCCAGATCTCAGGTGGTGGAGTCAGGTGGGACCATGTTGCGCCCCTTCCTCCAAGAACTGCATTGGCTGCCAATTTGCTATCTTGGGTCCAGTTTCAGGGACTTCTTATGCAGCTTGAGGACCAGGCACTTGAAGGAGCAACTCTCCTGTTATTTACCAAACTCCGCCTTAAGAGATGGTGTGTGTGTGGTTCTGCTGATGGAATCGTAGAGTTGTAGAGTGGGAGGGGACCCCGAGGGTCATCTAGTCCAGCCCCCTGCAATGCAGGAATCTCAACTAAAGCAACCATGACAGGTGGCCATCCAACCTCTGCTTCAAAATCTCCAAAGAAGGAGAGTCCATCACCTCCTGAGGGAATCTCTTCCACTGTGGAGCAACTCTTCGTGTCAGAATGTTCTTCCTGATGTTTAGTGGGAATCTCCTTTCTTGTAGCTCGAAGCCATTGGTCTGGGTCCTACCCTCCAGAGCAGGAGAAGCCAAACCTGCTTCTGTCTATAACTGCAGCCCATTGTGCAATGCCTGACAGCAGGGTCTTCCTGCTCTGTCATCTCCCACAGAGGGACCTGCTTGCCACTGAATTAATTCTTTTAATATGGAAAGCCAAGAGAGGAGAGGACCGGGTGGAAAGCAAAGATGGAGGAGGCTGATCACCCTCTTCTTCTTCTTCCTCCTCCTCCTCCTCTGCTTGCCTCCAGGTGCTCCATAGCATCCCACCTCAGTGGACCACCTTCTTCCTTCTATGAGCCTCTATACTGCTGCCTGTTGTCCACAACCAGCTGCTGGACATGCTTTTTGGGGTTGGAGGTGATCAGGGGTGGAGGGTGCAAAAAGCTTACTCAGCCACCCAGTAAATTTGTAGTACCACTAGTTCATGACCACACCACCTACCGTGTCATGACATTCTCGACAATTTTATTTTTTAGTTAGGTACCCTGTAGGTTGTATCTGACACTGGATAACTCGGTTGGTTAAAGCATGGTGCTGATAATGCCAGGGTCGCAGGTTCGATCCCCTTAAGGGACCACTGCATATTCTTGCATTGCAGGGGGTTGGACTAGATGCCCCTTGATGCCCCCTTCGAACTCTACAATTCTTCAGTTCTATGATTCTATGCTCACAGGCAAAACCAACCACCAGAAGCCTTTTCTCTTCCCAGCTCCTCTCCTCCTCCTCCTCCTCTCTCTCTCTCTCTCTCTCTCTCTCTCTCTCTCTCTCTGTAGAGGGGCTACTCATCACCATGGCAACCACTCCGCCTTTGGGCTCCCACAACTGCACAGTAACTTCACTGCTGCTCCTGCCTCTGCTGTTTGCAGAGCCGGATAAATTAAAAGGAAGGGAGAGAGTTGGAGGGGAGGGGGGAGGAGAGGACAGTCTGGGGCCTCAAAATGTGGAAAAGGTTCAGAGGAATCGCCCCAGGAGGAAGCCAAAAGGAGGGCTCAGCCTCCAGGCCCATCCATCACGCAGCTCCTCTGCATTATGTAACTGGGCTCGCCTGCCCCAGGCACGGAAGATGATGAAAGCCCTTTGCATCCGTTCAGGCACTCTGAGAGTGGCTTGAGGTGCAGTGAGCCCAGGCGGAGCAGGACCCGAGGACTCTCAGCCACCCTGTGTGTTCTGGAAGGTTGCTCTGATGCTGCACGGACAGAAGTCTAGTGTCCAGGTCAAGGAAAGTCATAATCCCGCTCTATTCTGCCTTGGTCAGACCACACCTGGAGTCCTGGGTCCAGTTCTGGGCTCAGAATTTAAGAATGATGTTGACAAGCTGGAAGGCGTGCAGAGGAGGGTGACCAAGATGGTCAAGGGTCTGGAAACCTTATGAGGAATGGTTGAAGGAGCTGGGGATGTCTAGCCTGGAAAAGAGGAGACTGAGAGGAAATATGAGAGCGGCCTTCAAATATCTGAAGGGCTTTCATATGGAAGAGGGAGCAAGCTTGCTTTCTCCTACTCTGGAAGGTAGGACTCGAACCAGTGGCTTCAAGTTACAAGAAAGGAGGCTCCAACTCAACATGGGGAAGAGCTTTCAGAGAGTAAGAGCTGTTAGACAGTGGAACAGTCTCCCTCGGGAGGTTGTGGACTCTCCTTCCTTGGAGGTTTTTAAGCAGGGGTTGGATAGTCATACGTCAGGGATGCTTGGGGTGAGATTCCAGCATTGCAGGGGGCTGGGCTAGATGACCTTTGGGATGTCTCTTCCAACTCTGCAATTCTATGACTCCATGAAATGCCACTCCCAGTCAAGGGAGAGGTCCCCCTGAACCCCCCCCCCCCGGGTGATTCTTTCAGCTCAGCTGCCTTGCTTGGAGGAGAAAGTCCCTCCTTTCACTAGACACCCTCTTGGGCATGGGGCTGCCCAGCCCAAATGGAGCCACAGGGGAGGCTGTGGAGACTGAAGGGCAGAGCTGAAAAATCAGCCTGGGGTGCTGTCCAAGTCCTGAAAGTGCAGGGACTGTCAGGAGTTCAGCCTACACTCAAGTAGGGCTCAGGCAGAGACACATGCCAGACACTCTCCCTCCTGGCCAATCGTTCGGGAGCTTCAAAAGCTTTCTTCCGCCTGAACATCACAGCGACCGATGCCAACCGACACCGGCACACTTAGGGATCCACAGAGTCTGCGTAGTTCGGGTAACAGACCTCAACAACTCAGCATTTTGGCTAATCTACTTTATTTACATATAAACACACACGGAGCACTGCAACATGGCTCCCTCTCCCTCTAGCATCAGACAGCAAAGAGAAAAAGAACAAAGGACAAGAGTCCCACTTCACAGAACACAGGAACACAAACATCCTGTCTCCATCACTTCCCACTCTGTGGAGTCAAAACATACACTGTCATGGGATAGACAACAATCCCATGACTGCAATCATGGAGCAGGAATTCTAACAGGGACACACCCACCCTCACTTGGTTGCCATGGACGGCCACCTGCCATGGCCTCTTTATTGAGATTCCTGCCTTGCGTGGGGTTGGGCTAGATGGCCCTCAGGGTCCCTTCCAGCTTTACAGTTCCGTGATTCTCCAGCCCAGCCTTCTTTGCCTCTGGCTCACTGGAGCCTGCAAGCCAGCACCCACCTAAGCAGTCTGAGCCTGAGTATTTTTAGCCTTGGAGAATAGCCAGTGGATGGGGGAGGCGAGGGATTACTGCCTGCTCTCACCTTCTCCTCTCCTCTCCGGGGACCCTGGTGTCATCACGTTGCTCAGGAGCCGTGAAGCCATGTGGGGATGGGGGCATCCCAGGCCCAGGAGGAAGAGGCGCATGGATTTAACTCCATGGGAACGGAGCAGGAGTCCCATGAGAAGAGGGGGAGTTTGCGGCTGGTGGCTGCATGGCCGAGAGGCAGGTGCTCTGGGCAGTGACACTGGCTTTGCCACCTTCTCCCCTCCAGGTGCTGCCAGGTGTTCGAGAGACGCCAGGCAGGTATTATGATTCCTCCGGGCGCTGACTTATTTATTAGTGCTGTAGACGTGGATTATTTATGCTCGTCACACATTATCCTCAGCACAGAGCTGCGCACCAGAGACCGGCTCGGTCCCCGAAAGCTGGAGAGATGCGCGAGCGGCTGGAGGAGCCCAGCGTCCTGGCGCGAAAGGGGAGGGAGCGGAGAGCAAAACTGCTTCAAGTGCTGCTTTTTCTACAACATTAATTTCACACCCAACAGACTTTCTGAAAATATCTCTGTGTACCAGGAAGGCTCTCTCCCCGGCTGCCTAGGGATTCCCTTGCAAGAGGTGGGAAAAGGGATGTCAGGACTCAGGAGCTGTGATTAGGGATCAGGGCCTCCCACACCTGGCCTGCTCCCCGCCCCCAGCCCCACAGCTACATTTTCATGTTCCAGAGAAAACCCTGAGGGGTGTCAAAGGTCCTCTCAAGGGTCTCTTTCACTTTCATTTTTATTTTTGCAGTGTTTTCTTCCTGATGGTTGTGTGTGTGTGTGTCTGTGTGTGTGTGTGTCACACTGCTGCTGTGTTGGTAAAACAGCTGCCAAATCCTGTTGGGATGTGAATAGATGCTAGGAGAGGCTATATTTAACAGATATTATTCTTCTTTCCTCATATTTGTGAGTTCAGCAGAGTGTCATCCCTATTTAAGAGAAGCTTAAATAGGCTGGTTCTAGCCTTTTAAGGAAATCAGCCCTGAGTGCTCACTGGAAGGACAAATCCTGAAGCTGAGGCTCCAAGACTTTGGCCACCTCATGAGAAGAGAAGCCTCCCTGGAAAAGGCCCTGATGTGGGGAAAGATGGGGGGCACAAGGAAAAGGGGACGAGATGGTGGGACAGTGTTCTGGAAGCTACCAGCATGAGTTTGACCAAACTGCGGGAGGCGGCGGAAGACAGGAGGGCCTGGCGTGCTCTGGTCCAGGGGGTCATGAAGAGTCGGACACAACTAAACGACTAAACAGAGCCTTTTAGTTTAACTAACCCAGGATGCTTTAAGGCAGACTGGATTCTCCTGGTATTTCCCCCTTAAAACAACAATCACACACAATACAGTATAGTCTTGTAAAAGGTGAAAAGAACATATACTCACTCAGAATACTTGTTGAAGAGTAACTGATGCAGCAACTTTCTTCAGGCAGGCTTAGGTAATTCAGTTACAAAGACATGCTTAAGTCTAGTTTAAGAGGGAGTCTGAGTTTGGAGCTCAGATTTAGTAGATGTTCTCACATTTCTGGCTTGATGATGAAAAGGTTTAGTTTGTGTGGCTTTAGTTTTCAATGTTTCTGCAGGCTGTTGCAGTTTAACTGTGGTGTTTTTTGTTTTGTTCCTATTGTATATTGCCTTGAGAGAATTGTATAGAAAGCGACTAATAGACTCAATGACAATAACAATCACAAATCCCACCAGCTAATAACAGCGCCTCGGTCCCAGTGAGTGGCATTTAATCCAGGTTAATTAACTTGGAGCAACAGACCCCGCTTGGCCCATACAAGGATTTGCAAACCATTTAATAAATTTATAAGTGGTTTTTAAACACCAGGCTACACCTCCTGCTGCACTTGTAGGCTGACGCTGAAGAAATAGCTCCTCTTTCCTCTGGTGTAAACTGGGCTTCCTCCAGCCTGGGGGCTGAGCAGAATCCTGCCCTGGAGCTATAAGCAGATCACCGTATCCATGGCAGCGGGATCCTTAGCTGAAAGATCCTTGACACTCTTCACTTTTTCCTTCTTTATTTCCTCTGTATTAAATGGCTATTCTGCAAGCCCTCCAAGTCTCATTAGACTTCCACCTCCACTGCCTGATGTCCAGGGATGATGGGAATTGCAGTCCCTCCACATCTGGAGGAGCAAAGAATTGTCTGTCTTGCGTTGTCAAGCAGCCAGTGGCTGAAATTGCACAGCTTTTGGAAACTGGAGCTCGCTTTGCTCAGGTATGTGATGTAATTTGGGATGTTTCCTAGAAATATATCCACAGGCAGAGGTGGAAAGGAAACTGTACAATATTATCAAACTTCCATGCATCTGATGGAATTGGGCTGTGGCCCACACATGCTTTTTCCCCTGCCACAATAAATGTGCCAGGTGCTACAATGCCTGATGAGGAACTGTTGAAGGAGCTGGGTATGTATAGCCTGGAAAAGAGGAGACAGAGATAGGTGAGCCATCTTCAAATACCTCAAGGGCTGTCACATGGAAGAGGGAGCAAGCTTGTTATCTCCTGCTCTGCAGGGTAGGAGGCGAACCAACGGCTTCAAGTTACAAGAAAGGAGATTCTTCCTCAGGAAGAACTTTCTGACAGTGAGAGCTGTTCAGCAGTGGAAGCAACTCTCATGAGAGGTGGTGGACTCTCCTTCCTTGGAGGTTTTCAAGCAGCGGTTGGATGGTCATCTGCCATGGATGCTTTAGCAGAGATGTCACTTGGGGTCCCCTTTCAGCTCCACAGTTCTATCATTCTGTGATGCTACTATGACTTTTTTCTTCCTAGGTTTTTGCTGTTCTTATTTTTACCTGTAACCTGCCTTGATCTTTGGTCTTTCTGGGGCGGGGGGGGGGGGGACTATTGATGTATGCTACCACGGCTGCCCAAATGATATTTGCCCAAAACTGGAAAGAGGAACTGGCTCCAGAAAGAGACAACTGGCAATTAGAAGGCAATTGGCAATTAAAACTGATGGAATACGCAGAGATGGCAAAACTTACTGGAAGATTAAGAGATCAAGATGATGAACTTTTTGTAACAGAACGGGGGAAAATTTATTGAATGCATGAAAAAGAAATTGTAAACAATTAAATACATTAGCAGGATTGATATAAACACAAGCAGTAAGAAATTTAAAGGAATTATAAATTTGTAAGAAGGATAAATTTGGATAAAATAATAGAAAAATAAGAAACCGCAGAAGGGGAGGAAAGTCACAGAAAACATTATTTGATTTGTGTAGATTTTGATTCATTGTTGAATGCTGTAAAATGGAAAAATAAAATATTTAATGTAAGCAGCCTTTAGCCCCTGTCAGGGAAAAAGGCAGGGTATAAACAACAACAACAACAACAACAACAACAACAACAACAACAACAACAACAACAACACATTCAGAGTCCTTTCTCAGCAGTCATGGCTGCAAGGATTAAGATGTCAGCAGCAGATCCTAGCCAGGCAAAGCACTGTAAAATACTACTACTACTACTACTTTATTTATTTATTATTTATACTCTGCCCATCTGGCTGGGTTTCCCCAGCCACTCTGGGCAGCTCCAAACAGAAAATTAAAAACATGATAAAAGATCAAACATTAAAAACTTCCCTAAACAGGGCTGCCTTCAGTATCTTCTAAAAGTTGCTTATTTCCTTGACATCTGATGCGAGGGTGTTCCACAGGGCAGGTGCCACCACTGAGAAGGCCTTCTGCCTGGTTCCCTGTAACCTTACTTCTCGCAATGAGGGAACCGCCAGAAGGCCCTCAGAGCTGGACCTCAGTGTCTGGGGGGCTGAAGGATGGGGGTGGAGACGCTCCTTCAGGTCTACTGGGCCGAGGCTATTTAGGGCTTTCAAGGTCAGCACCAACACTTTGAATAGTGCTCGGAAACATCCTGGGAACCAATGTAGGTCTTTCAGGACCGGTGTTATGTGGTCCCGGCGGCCACTCCCATCACCAGTCTAGCAGCCGCCTTCTGGATTAGTTGCAGTTTCCGGGTCACCTTCAAATGCAGCCCCACGTAGAGCGCATTGCAGTAGTCCAAGCAGGAGATAACCAGAGCATGCCCCACTCTGTCTGTGGGCAGGTAGGGTCTCATCCTGCGTACCAGATGGAGCTGGCAGACAGCTGCCCTGGCCACAGAATTGACCTGCGCCTCCATGGACAGCTGTGAGTCCAAAATGACTCCCAGGCTGCGCATCTGGGGATTCAGGACCAGGGAGTCCTCCACATCTGCCACCCCCCGTCCCCCCAAAACTCTGTCCAATCTAGATGCAATGTAAAGCTGAGGGCAGAGCCAGGACGCCTCTCCCCCCCCCCCGACAACAACGGGAGAGGAGGGACACTGCTGGACATCGCTCTGTGGAGAGTTGCTGTTCTTGCACTCAGCTGCTGTTTGTGGGCTTCCTATGTGAGAGCAGGATCCTGGACTGGATTGGGTCCCCTTGGGCCTGATCCAGCAGCTTGTCTTGTCTTAGGCTCTTAAAGTTTTCCAGGAAGCCATCGGTTACCCAGGGGTTGGGGTTGGGGCAGTGGGATGGGAAAGATTCACCAAAAATGTTTGTAAAAATAAATATAGAAGGTGTCAGATGGTTGGTGGAAGGACCCTGAGTGAGAGGCTGGGAAGGGAAGGTCTCCATGGGTGGGAGACTAGGAGAAGAAAGGAAATGAGTGGATTCGAGGTATTTGGGCCTGAAAGTATTGCTTAGCAGAAGGCAGAACAGCTGGATGTCATCGGAGAGTGAGTATTTTTTGGGAGGAAATTGTATATAACTGACAGATGGAAAATCAGAAGTGCTTTTGATCTCTTTCTCCTCTATTCCTGTTCTCTTCTTTATTCTTTCTTTCTCTTTGGTTTCCCTTGGTGTCCTCTGCTCTGGGTCTTTATTTGGATTAAGGTGGTGGGTGCTGGGTGGAAGGACCCTGAGTGAGAGGCGGGGAAAGGAAAATCTCCCAGGGTGGGAGACGGGGAGGAGAACACAGAGGCGAAAGCTGGGAGGGTCCGCTCCTTTCTGTGTGAGGCAAGAGTTAAGATTTACCTGCGAGAGAGGCCTTTGCATTCTTCTTCCTTTCTTTTCTCTGTTTTTACTTTTGTCTAGATTAGTTTATTTTATCTTATTGCGTGTGTATGTGTAAATAAACACACACACAGAGCTCCCAAGTAAGCAGCTTAGATAACTATTTGTTCCCTAAAGTTCTTGAAGTTCAGGAGCCGCCTTCAAGAAAATGGATGTTTAAACATCTTTTCCCCCCATTTTACGGTTTTTTTATTAGCCACTTTCCCCCTGCTGGGATAAAAATGTTTAAATCCCAATATGCTAGGTGGTGTGGGGAGGGAGGGAGACTCAAAACCTTTGTCTGCTTTTATTTTGCCTTTGATCTACCACTTGATAAATCCAAGGCCGCCTGCTGTGTGTGTGTGTGTGTCAGATCTGGGGTGTGTGTGTGTCTTCCTGAATAACTCCTTGTGTCAACAAGGCTTTCAGAAGCCCTTCTCCCCTCAGCTGCTTGAAGTGACGTGGAAACATGCAGTGATTTTGAATCACTATGAGCTTTCGCAGCGGATGTGCCATGTGTCTATATTTAAACCAGGCTGATAAATTTTGCATCAGACACAGTTTAAAGGCAATGAACAATTAAACTCCCAAAAAGATGGGCTTTCTGAAAGGTGCCTAAAAGCGGGCGGCAGCTGCAGTGCATTTGGACCTGTTAACAAATGTGTTTGTCTTTCTTAATTGAGGGGGGCATTTCTTTGTCCCACAAAGAGAGAGAGGCTAAAGGAGCGCCCATTCCATGGGTCAAAAAGAACATCTGCTTCCTATGACAGGCCATTTCCACAGCTGTTGCTGCTGAGGAGGTCTCTAAATCTGCAGCACCTATGACCTTAGGTGGACTCTCCTTCCTAGGAGATTTTAAAGCAGAGGTTGGATGGCCAATTGTCTGGGATGCTTTAGCTGAGATTCCTGCATCCCTGGAGTCTCTTCCAACTCCATAATTTTGCAATTCCTTGGTGTGGAGCAGGCTTCCTCAAAATTGGCCCTCCAGATGTTTTTGGCCTGCAACTCCCATCATCCCTAGCTAGCAGGACCAGTGGTCAGCAATGATAGGAATTGTAGTCTCAAAACATCTGGAGGGCCAAGTTTGCCTGTGCCTGTTTTAGGCTATAACTCTTATCAGCCCCCGCTAGCATGGCTATTGAGTGTGGCTGAAGAGTGTTGTAGTACAAAACATCTGGAGGGCAAGAGGTTGGGCCAGGCTCCCCCAAACTCAGCCCTCCAGATGTTTTGGCCTACAACTCCCATGATCCCTACCTAGCAGGACCAGTGGTCAGGGGTGATGGGAATTGTAGTCTCAAAAAACATATGGAGGGCCGAGTTTGAGGAAGGCTGGTGTGGAGGAAACAAGGCACGTTCTGTCACCTGCCTGGAGTCCTCTAGACCTTTCCCTGCCATATCTCTAAAACAAGAAGTTCATATTTCTGCTCCTCTCGCCAAGAAGTACCATCTCTTTTTGACCTAAGTCATTCACAACACCATGGAGGGCAGAGATCATGAGCCCCACTGGGCTGTGAGCACCAGGTGCCTCCATAGCCAGTGCTCAAGGAATGGGGTCTGTGCTGGAGCCTGGCCTTGTTGGTGGGGGCTGCATGAGCACATCTTCACCACAGCTGGAAACCAACAATGGCTGCAGCAGGATTTGGTTGCGGTTCAAGTCCACCTCCCTTGTGAACAGACCCTTAGGCCACCGGCATATTGTGGGGCTGGGGAGCACATTGAGGGTGGAGCTTAGCTGCTGTGGTTGCTTTTCAGCACTTGGACAGCGCACAGCTAGCAAGAGGGATTTCTTCATTTTATTCTACTCATTCATTACATTTCTAGACTGCTCTTCATCCAAAGATTGCAGGGTGGTTTACAATATAAAAACACAAAACAGTCAAGTTGTCTACCTACAGCAGTGGCCAGAGGAGGAATGACCACTGAGAGAAGAAATGTCCTGGTGCATCTGCAGCAGCACAACGGGATGCCTTCATCTGCCCCAGCTGCGGGCAAAACATGTCTCTCCCACATCGGTCTCTGCAGCCACAGAAGGTGCTGGGACCTTCCAACAGTTTGACTTCACCCCCAAAGGTACACTCCTCCATTGTCTCCCGAGAGAGATGGATGTCTACGAGCATAGCATAATAACAAGCAAAAATAATTCCCTCCAGTAAAGAACTTTTTATTCAAAGTGTCTCATGAAACAGCTGCCAAACTTGCAGGCAGGTTTCAACAGCTACACCCAGAAAGAGAAAGGTGAACATGTAAGAAGTGGCCCGACATGGACAAGCCTGGCTTTGTGCTGACCTCACACAAGAGAGCCTGCGGGTGCTGGGAAATGCTTTTTGGCCTCACCTTCTTCTCCCCCACTCCCAGGGCCAAGCTGCAGCTGAGGCAAGGACCTTAAAGGTAAAACTGGCACAGAGCGCTGGGACTTGCTCATCGGCACCCTCACCTTGAGCAGGAGTTGCCAAGCGGAGAAGTCTCTTCCGTGTCCACGGCCCAGGTGACAGATGACTTTTCTGCTGCTATCGGCTAATTTTAGCCTTGCGCTGGGAACAAACAGCTCTTGCAATCTTTTTTGGGAGTTAAGGTGAAGGGGCTGCCATATGTTCGCCTGGGATAGTAGAGTTGGAAGCGATCTTGAGGGTCGTCTCAACCCTTTGCAACGCAGGACATGAACACAAGTGCCCTCTCTTTTCCTGTGGTTTTTGGCAACTGGTCCTTTTCTGAACAAGCCCTGCTGAGGCCCATAAGCACGAGGTTGCTGGGATCTCAGGGTGCGAGAGTTCCCCTAAACATTTGTGGGTCAGAACTGGAAGGACTCCTCCAGCAGCCAAACAGCCGCCAGGCAAAGGAGACCCCCTTTTTTCCAATGGGCCAATGGTGGACATCTCTTCCTGCTGTGCTTCTGCTCTGTCCTGGAGACCTCCCTCCCTCCTTCCTGTTCCCTTGGATGTGTCTTCTGCTGTTTAGCCTAGACTCCTCCTCTTCTAATCTTTCCCCTGCACCACAGCCACATATAACTGGGCCCTTGACAATATCACTTTAAGAAATTGCCAGCCTTCCTCAACAATTTTTCACCCTCCCAACTCTTCACAGCAATTTCCCAAGTTTGCTCAGCCAGGCATGGCTCAGGATGGGCTGAGGGCCATTTCTTCCCACCCATCATGTTATGGGCTGGTTGGATGCAGAAGAATGGTGGGAGGAACCGTCTGGGGAATGAGGGTTCAAGGGAAGAAGGCTCAGAGCTTGGGGATTGGTGGTGGGATGACAATAAGCGGTCTGAGAGAGTAGACTGAGAGGAGGAAGCTGATGAGGCAACAGGGCTTAGTGAGAGGGGAGAGTCTGTGTCAGAGAGCAGTCCAGAATTAGAAGCAGAAGCTGAAGCAGGAAGGTGGGAAGAGAGAGGCCAAGAGGCAGAGATGAGTCAGGCTGGTGTATGGTCACGGCTGTCTCCTCCTGCTGCTGCAACAAACTCCCCTGTCTCCCAGAACCAGATGAGGCATGAAAAGGGTGGAGGGGAGGTTTGCTGCACACAGATGTAGTCTCTGACTGCTTGGGGAAAGCCCTGGAGAGGAGGGGACTTAGACAGCCATGGGGGACTTTCAGTCTCAGCAACTGATCTTCATAGAGTAAGACCACCAGGAATGAACTTTTCTGTGAACTCCCCTGAGACATCTGGGTATGGGAAGTATATAAATTCAATAAACAACAATGACTGCTCTGCTCATTAGGCCTGACACTCAACCAAGTCCATGGAGATTGTGTTTTTGCTAATAAAGAGTTAGCTCCAATTTTGAACTGTGTGATTACCGACCAGCAGTCTCCTGTGACACCAGATCTGTGTGTGTGTGTGTGTGTGTGTGTGTGTGTGCGCGCGTGCTCATTGGAGCCCCCAACGTCTCTTTTCCCAACCTCCTCCCTCCACTCTCTTCATTTCCTCTGCAACCCACTTCAAGGAATTAATAATGTGTGCATATATGTATAATCAATGGAAAATTAATAAAAATGTATAAGAGAAAAAAAGAATTAATAATGTGTGTGTGTGGTAAGATCATAGAAGAGCTTGCTGGATCAGGCCAATGGGCCTTCGAGTCCAGCATCCCGTTCTCACACCATGCTCTAAAAAATTGGCAAGTGGATCTTCTCAATTTTGCACCTCCTTGGCTCGGTTCTCAGTGCAGGGAAACAGCCTGAACCAGCCTAAATGCAACCCTGGGGGCACCTGGCTGGCCACTGTGAGATCAGAGTGCTGGACTGGGTGAGCCATTGGCCTCATCCAGCCACAGGACTCTTCTTACATTCCAAACTGGAATTTGGAGAGTTTGTCTTTTCTCTGTAGCTGAGAATTCTGTGTCGTTCCAGCCTTCCTGAAGAAGAGACGGGTGTAACACGGAAGTGTTCAGATTCCATCAGAGCTAATTTTTGGTGAACAGGTCTGAGGGCTCACCCAAACTTCTTTGCTCGATGCTTTCTAGACTCACTTTCAGGCTTTCCGGGTCTGTGCCAAAGGGTGGTGGCGGTTGTTTTATTGACCCGGCACTTTCCCCAGGAAAACCTGTGACTTATGAGATTCTGAAGGTCATGGGTTCAAGCCCCTCCTCGGGCAAAAGATTCCTAAATTGCAGGGGTTTGGATAAGATGACCCTCGCGGTCCCTTCCTATGGTTTAATCAAAGCAAACAGCAACCCACAGAAAACCCGATTTGCTCCAATTCAGTGGTAAAATGCAGAATCGATCACATGGCATGGCATCCACACACCATTTGAACGCAAAACACTACTAAACCTTAGGTTACGCAAATACAATCTTGGTAACAACACACACAATGTAACAGGCTGTTTTTGACCATGTAACTTCTATTTCAAACACAATTCAACATATAAAGTCCATTCAGTTACTAAATTGGCCATCCATTGGGCTTTAGTTTCTCAGGATATGTTTCGTTTGCATGAAGTGCTGGTCTATGGAATTACACTTTGTGAGATATTATATGCTGAATTGTGTTTGAAATAGAAGTCACATAGTCAAAAACAGCCTGTTACAGTGTGTGTGTGTTGTTACCACACCATGGCAATGCCCAACAATCTTTTTTGGGGGGGCCAGCCCCCTCAAATATTTTATTGGGGTGGCCGAAAGGAGCTCAGCCCCGAGGAGTTGGCTCCTAGAAGCAAAAGATTTCTTCACTGAAGTGGGTTGGATTAGATGACCCTCGGGACCCCTCCCAATTCTACAATTCTGTGAAGTAAAAGCCCGCTGGTTTCTCGCAGGCTGCTGGGCTGCTGCAGGATGGTGTGTGTGTGTGGCAGGCGGTCTGTCCAGCCCAACTGGCAGAAGTGGACGGTCCTTAGTGAAGCCCTTAAGAGCATCGGAAGAGTCTGGCCACAGGCTGACCAGGCCAGGTCTCGACTAAGCTGCCTCTTGGGGACGCAGGAGTCCGGCTGGAGTCGGCTCTCCGTGGGGGGTTCACTTCTGGGGAGAACTTCCCGAAGGCGGGGGGGGGGGGAGTGTCCGGTGAGCAAAACCCTCCGGCGCCAGCAACCTCACAGAACAGAAAGCCAAAAAGAAGGGAAGAGCTGAATTGGGGGCGAGGGAGAGAGGCAGGCAATCCGACGTCGCGGACAGGGGAAGGGTCGGGGAGCCCACCTTTGCTCTCCCCTGCGAGGATTTGGGGCATATCCAGAACCAGCCGCGCTGCGCTGACAGCAGAGTTTCTGGTGAGCAGAGAGTAACCCTTCAGACGTGAGAAGCGCTCCGACGGCGCAGACCTTTCTCTCCGTCGGCGCGCACTCTGCACAAGCTCTGCGGCTCCTTTTTCGCGCGCCCGAGAAGGTTAAGCTTGGAGAAAAAAAGGCGACGGCGGCGGATCTGGTTTCGGGGAGCGGCAGCAGAGCGCTGCGCCGCGCCGTCGGGGCTGTCCTTGCGTGGGTTGGGCAGCGCCCTCCCCGCTGGAGGGCGGGCCGAAGCGAGCGAGAGCGTCTCTGCCAGGCTCGGGGCTACGGGCGGAGGAAGCCAGCGGCGGGCAGGACTGAGGCGCTGGCCGTCGCTCGGCCGTCGAGGCGCCTCCATGCGGCGCTGCTGCCGCCGCCGTTGCCACTGCCGCTGCCGGACGGAGCCGCGGAGCAGCGGCGGGACATGCGCGCGCGCCTCCTCGGGCTGGGGCGCCGCCGCCACCGCCAGCCTCGCCGCCCGCCCGCCTTCCCCGCCGCCGCCGGCGGGGGACGCCGCGCGGCCGAGGGATGCGAGGGCCCGTCGTCTCCCACCTCCTGCTCGGCGTGCTGCTCAGGTGAGACGGGGGGGGGGGGCGGGACGGGGAGCGTCTCCGGTCGGGGCTGCAGCTGCACGGAAGGGGCACTTTGCACGTGCTCAGAGGCGCGCTGGTATTTTCCAGGTGGCGGCGCGTTCTCGGCGCCGGGGCTGAGAGCTGGCGCTCGAAACCGGTTCGGGGGCTCAAATCAAGTGCCAGGCAGCCCCGCCCCCGCCTCACTTTCCCTCTTTTCCTTCGTTCCCGCAGCTGCTTCCCCTCCTGAGCCGGCTCTGGAGCCCTAAGCCTTGCAAAGAAATCACGAGGGGGTCTCTCTCCCTCTCCTTCACCACCAGCTTAGCCCGCAGATCTCCACAGTCCCAGCCCCCACCTCGCTTCCAGATCTTCTTGGATCTTGGGGGAGGGGGGGCTTCTTGCGTGCGCTCGGACTGCGGGGGCGGCGGGTTGTGAAGCCCGGCAGGGAGGGAAGGAGCGAGGCTGGTCCTATCCCGACCCAGCGAGGCCTCTTGGTCCTTCTTGGGGGAGAATTTTAGCACCAGCCGCTTTTCACTGCCAGGGGGAGAATGCCCTTTGCTGGGCAAAAAGGCTCTGGGGACCGGATCCCCCTCAGAGACTGGCGCTGGCAATCTGGGCGCAGATGCGGCGGGGGGGGGGCGCTTAGCTCTCAGGCAAGGCTCGGGGAGGGGTCTGAAGGAGAAGGAAGTCCTTTCACCTGAGCTACGAGGCCTGGTTCTCTCCAGGGTCCGAGCAAGCAACACTTCTCCGGACACAGGGCAGGAGGGGGACCCGAGAGGCCACTCCAGCAACGAAGCGCCCCCGGGTGGGATGGGCATTGGGGTGGGGGTACTGTATGCTCTGGCATGGCGAGTACTCCTAAGAGGAACTGACAGCCTTCTTGGGTTTAGGGGAACGCAGGGGTGCCAGCAGCAGCAGCAGGGTCCTTGGGGTGGGATGTGGGGCTTGCAAGAAGATCCATGTTCCTCATCCATTTTGCGCTGGGAGGTCCCAGCATCGCCCCACAGGCATTCCAGCTGTGGGGAGAGCAGCGCTGGGGAAAAACTCCTTTAAGTGTTCTGTAGTGTTAGAGCCTCGTAGATGTTTTCAGGACTCCAGCACCCCGTGAATATTTCAGATCCCCTCATGTCAGCCTCGGGTCTCCAGGTAAGCGCTTGGGGAGCCTAAAAACCTGCAGGGAGGTCAGGAGCAACCCCCCCGCCCCCCCGCCCCCCCCGCAGTCTGGGCTTGTTCCGCTCTGCAAATTCGCCAGCTGTCTCTAACATAGCAACCATTTCTACACACGCACACGGACAGTGCAGTTGTGAAGTGTGGGAATAGCCAAGGAGGTTATTTTTGATCGGGAGCAACCTCTCCCCGTTGTCTGGACTTAAAGCTCGAGGTTTGGGGGAGAGGCGGCCTGCCAGCGACACTGAGACCTGGGAGTTCAGACCTCCTCACGAGTGCAACACACAGAGAGACCCCAGCTAAGCTGCTCCACCACCCTCATGGAGGGGTGCCCTGAAGATAACCCAAATCTTTCCCAAGCTATGGTGCAGTTCTTGCATTCCAATGAGTGTGGGGCTACCCCCAGGAAGGCCCTGCGGCTACTGTAGGGGTTGAGAGCAGCCGGCCAGATTTCCTGGCTCTGTGGGACTGCCTGATATGGGGCTTGGCTGTTGCCTCGGGATCTTCTTCCAGGTGGGTTTGGAGTGAAGGGCAGGGAACATCTTGCTTGTGCAAAGGCACATCCATCTGGGTGGGCACAGGCAGCAGGAGTTCTCAGCTCTTCCAGGAATCCTCGCTCCCTCTGTCCCTCGGCTCCGCAGCACAGTATCTCCTGCCCGCTGTGTCCACTGGGAGTGATATCAGGTTTGCCTGAAGGCACTGAAGCTAAATCAGGTGAAGGTAGCCGATGGGTCTCCATCCCTCAGTAGCCAGGGACTTCCCCTGCATGCAAAGACAGACTCCGGCCGATTGAGCGGACGAGACCAAGATTGGGTCCAATGGTCAAGAAGGCGGTTTCTGCAGGTGGTCTAGGGGGGAATGAGGGGCAGGTGGGGCTCGGCCACCTGGAAAGGGAGCCTATCTGGGAGAACTCTGATCATAAACATCCGCTGCCTTGCGGGATATCTTTGGGAGAAGAAAAGGATGAGGAGTAAACCCTAAACAGAACAAGGGTGGAGTCCCTAAGGCGGTTGGGTGGTGC
The DNA here is from genome assembly GCF_965112155.1 of Podarcis liolepis. Classification (NCBI taxonomy): domain Eukaryota; kingdom Metazoa; phylum Chordata; class Lepidosauria; order Squamata; family Lacertidae; genus Podarcis; species Podarcis liolepis. The sequence continues at coordinate 1,877,407 of NC_139563.1, forward strand.
CTAGTACGCTTCCTTCCAGTCCCTCCTGCAGCCCAGCTGGTGTTCTCCTTTGGACCCCCTCAGTGAGGCCCAGAGAGGGGTCTTGTTACAGGGGCAGCCCAGGACCTCCAAACACTGGTCAAGGCTCGCGTCCTGGGGAAGTCCCTTCGGTGCTGCTAACATAGTTGTTCGCCTTTACCCCCGGAGATGCACGGATGCCAAGAACTGAAGCCCTTAGCCCCTTGGGTGCTTCTCAACTGGACTGGCGGCAGACGCTCCTGTCCTCAGACTGGGTCAAAAGGGAAAGGCATGGACGGAAATGGGACCCCCACTTCTGGAGATCCTCGAGGGCTTGAGAGAGACCCCAGGCACTGCGCAGCCAGGCAGCAAATGGTCCACACTTCCTGTCGCTGTTTTCTGATCCTTTCTGCTCAGTCCAGAATGGTACAGCTCTCCCCCACCCAGGCATGCAGGGGTCCTGTCCTACAAGGACTCACCCACCCAACTTCTGCCAGGGGGGCCACCAGCCTTTCCAGGCAGCACTGGCCCAGTAACGGAGCAGGGTCACTGGAGACGCATCCAGCTCAGATATTTTTACTTGTTGCGTTTATTTAGATGCCATCTCTTGATGCAGAAAGAGAGAGGAGAATGTATATTCTACATGCGGCCGAAGCCTCAGTTGGCTTGTAAGTTACTCCAGATCTTTCAGCACCCCAGAGGGAGGGGAGGGGAGCTGTTCTTGCCACAGTCCAAAACCTCCAGGGGGGCCTGTTCCACTCCGGATTCTGCAGGGGCCTTGGCGAGCGAATGATGAGCTGGATGCAAGCGCTGCTGACCTCCCGCGGCGCTCGCTTTGCTGACCTTGCAGAGGAGCTGCTGGGCTTGTTAAAATTATTTGGCCTCCCAGGATCTGCGGAGCCTCTTTTGCGTCTTTTAACAAGGTAGCGTCTTGCAAAGTGCTTTTCCAGTCTAGCCAGCGACCCCTTTCCCGGGAGCTCCCTTCCTTTTAATGGGCAAGCATTTTCACGCGGGGAATCGACAGCAAATCCTCGGGCAGCTCTCGGGGAAGGGGGCATTTGGGAGAAGTGTGGGTAGCTCGTTTGGTTGGAGCGCGGCGATGAGAACGCCAAGCTTGCGTCTCTGATCCTCGTTTGGGACGGCTGCATATTTATCCCTGCATTGCAGGGGGGTTGGACTCGATGATCCCCAGGGTCCCTTCTAACTCTATGATTGGCGGGGGACGGGGACTGAGAGGCTGGCCTTAGGGACAGAGGCAGAGCTAGCTGCTTCAGCGCCCGGAGCGGTGTACATACCATGGGGGTGGGATGAGTGTCCCAGGGGGAGAGATGCCCATGGGGGGTGGAGCGAGCTGTCCATGGTGGGCTGCTTCCTGGGGGGGGGGGGGAGCCATGCCGCTTTGCCAGCGCCCTTCTTCCCTTCCCTCTTCCTTTTAACAGCTATGGGGAGGCTCCCCCCCCCCAGCAGCCCGGAAGTGAGGGGCAATGGCGCGCCGCCGGCCCACAACTCCAAAGCCTCCCCCAGCTGTCAAAACAAAGGGGGAAGGTGGGGAAGGCCGCTGGCAAGGCGGCGCATCTCCACCCCTTCCCCTGACGGCTCGGGGTAGGCCTGGGAGTCACGGTGCGCCGAATGTCACCCCCCTCAGTGATGACACCTGGGGTGGACCGCCCCCCCTCCTCTGCCCCTGCTTAGGGACAGGCAGAGCCTGGGCTCCTCGGAGTTGACAAATGGAGGGGTGCAGCAGCTGGCCAAAGAGGGGAAATATTATTGACTTATTCACAGAATCTATAGCCCTCTCTACAGCTGAATTCTCCCCACTCCCAAGAGTGGGGAGCAAAGTAATGAAAACAAATAATAATAATAATAATAATAATAATAATAATAATAATAATAATAATATATTTATGCCCTGCCTATCTGGCTGGGTTTCCCCAGCCACTCTGGGCGGCTTCCAACAAAATATTAAAATACAGTAATGCATCAAACATTAAAAGCTTCCCTAAACAGGGCTGCCTTCCGATGTCTTCTAAAAGTCTGGTAGTTGTTCTTCTCTTTGACATCTGGTGGGAGGGCGTTCCACAGGGCGGGCGCCACCACCTAGAAGGCCCTCTGCCTGGTTCCCTGTAGCTTTGCTTCTCGCAGGGAGGGAACCGCCAGAAGGCCCTCGGAGCTGGACCTCAGTGTCCAGGCAGAACGATGGCGGTGGAGACGCTCCTTCAGGAAGAAGAACAATTTACAAAATCTTTTAAACAGGTCCATTGAAAAACTAATCAAGGTCCTATTTGTCTGGGGGGAGGTGGGGGGCAGTGCCTGCCTGCCCCTTTCAAGCACGGCTGGGAAGAGGCCTCTGCAGGCTGAGCACACTCAGAGGAAGGTGGGCGGGTGACAGAGAGAGACTGCAGTGCCCTGCAGTGCCCTCTTGCCTGGGGAGGGACAGGGAGCGGGCAGAGAGCAGCAAACCCCCAGGAGTGACAGCAAACTCCCTTGGGGAGTGAAAAGGTCTGCTCTTGCCCTGGCAGCTGCACAAAGACCTTGAGGAACTGGAGGAGGAGGAAAACGGCATCTCCCTGTAAAGGCTGCCAAGGCTGCCATGTCCAGTTTTTGCAGTGCTGGTTTCCTTAATTTGCTTAATGACCATCCTAATTCTGAGCAGAGCTCTGGGGAAGCACCCCTTGTTCCATGGGGAGAGCCAGCACAAGGCCTTGCAGCCGAGATGGAAGCTGGGCCCAGACTGGCAGCAAAGGGGAAACCTTTGGCCCTCTGGATAACTCTCTCTGCCCTGCTGTTGGGATGTGAAGAGATGCTAGGATCTAATTATTAGATATTATCCTTCCTTCCTCACATCTGTGAGCTCAGCAGAGTGCCATCCTTCTGCAGCTTAAAAAGGGAAGCTTAGATAGTTTAGTTTTAGCCTTTTAGTTTAAGCAATCCAGAATGCTTAAGACAAACTGGGTTCTCCTGGTATATTTCCCCCTTTTCTCCCCCTTAAAACAACAATCACACAGTCTTGTAAAAGGGGGAAAAAATAACATTTCCTCACTCAGAATACTTCTTGAAGAGTAACAGATGCAGCAGCTTTGTTCAGGCAGGCTTAGGTAATTCAGTTACAAAGACTTGCTTAAGTCTAGCTTAAGATGGAGTCTGAGTTTGGAGCTCAGATTTAGCAGATGTTCTCACATTTCTGGCTTGGGGGAAAGTGCTGAAAAAGAGAACATGTGCCCAGGGAGGTAAGATAATATATATGGCTCTGCCATCCCTCTAGTCATGGCACAGCAGGGGTCCCGTCTCTCACAGAGGGGACAGAGGGAGTAGCTTGAGTGGCACCAAGAGGTTAGACTATTTATTTTATGCATCAAAATCATGTTCCACCTTTTCAAGGAGCTGAAGGTGGCATACAAAGCTCTCTTTGTCCTCTTTGAGCCATCACAACAACCCTACAAGGTAGGATGAGAGGCAGTGACTGGCCATACCTTGTGAGCTTCATGGCTGAATGGGGATTCAAACTCTCTCTCAGGTCCTAGTCTGATGCGCTACCCACTGTACCACACTGCTGCCTTCTACCTCTGCGTGTTGAGGCACCTAAACCCAGCAGGGCTGAATGGCGACAGGCAGCCCAGATGATGCCAGCTCCTATTTCCAGCAGTGTGTGTGTGTGTGTGTGTGTGTGTGTAGAAAAGTGGGGTTCAGCCTGCTGACTGTGGAATGTAAAACACAGGAGCATTCAATGACAACATTCCTAGAGTGTACATGTTAGAACATGGGGAGGGATGTCCGTCCAGCAAGCAGGTTATCTTCCTGGAACAGACTTCCTCTGCATGTGACCAGAGGTGGGTGTGGCCTCACCTGTGCAGGTAACGATAAAAGCACAGGGCAGGCAGCCATCTCTCTCTCTCTGCCATCTTCCTTTGAGGAAGCAACATCTAAGAATGCCCTCTTGGCTCTCAGCCAAGAGAGGAGGTAAGGGCTATCTTCCTATAAGATAGATTCTAAATGTATTTTACCTTTTTAAGCCTGTCTGCCTTCTGGGATCATATTGTGATACAGAACATGAGTAAACTCTTTTATACCGTTATGAAGACTGTGTCGTGCCTTGCATTTTAAGAGGGAACAAAGGGGAAATTACCAGGGTAATTATTATAGAGGTTCTAGCGAACCTGTGCAGACGTTACCGTTGAGAACTTATAGGGGAATGTCTATAAACTCGGCTGATATTTTGGGAACTTGTTAGCACAAGTTGGATTAGGATATAATCTCACAATATACCATATTTTTTGCACCATAACACTCACTTTTTTCCTCCTAGAAAGTAAGGGGAAATGTCTGTGCGTGTTATGGAGGCAATGCCTACGGGTGGCGGGGGGTGGGGGGTGGGATCTGCTGCAGTCGTGAGCAGAGGATCCATGGTTCCCCTTCCTTCCCTCCTCCGTGGCTTGCTTTGAAACAGCAAAGCGGGAGAAGAGCCGCTGAGTGGGGAGGAGAGGGGGACAGAAAGCCTGCTTGCTTTAAAGGAGCAAAGCGGGAGAGGAGAGGAGCCTTCTCCCCTTATACCCCTCTTCTTCATTATTAGCAGCATCCTTCTCCACACACCCCACGCATGCTCCTTGTCCCTTGAGTGCTTTTCCTGTCCTCCCCACTTAAAACATGGTTAGAAAGCACAGATCCACATGGATCCTCAGGATTTTTGCACTGGGTCACCCCAAATTCACCACCAGATCACATAGCATGTCCATGGCTACATCTTGCACCAAAAAAATCACGCACCCACTGTTGCCTGGGGCTGCAGTGGTGCAAAAACGTGATTACAAAGCATGGATCCACATGGATCCTCAGGATTTTTGCATTGGGCTATTCCAAACTCACTGTCAGATCACATGTCTGTGGCCACAGCATGAACCACAAAAATCATACATCCACTGTTTCGTTTAGAATATTTTTTTTCTTGTTTTCCTCCTCCAAAAACTACGTGCGTGTTATGGTCGGGTGCGTGTTATAGAGCGAAAAATACGGTATCCTCTCCTGCACCCCAGAACATTCCCACACTGACATCCCCCTCTCTTCCTCCCAGACTGGTGTCAGGGAAAGGAGAAGCAAAATCTGCCTCACGGAGTCTCCCGCAACCAATGTCTCCCTCTGATTTCCTGGACAAGCTCATGGGCCGGACGTCGGGGTACGATGCCCGCATCAGACCCAATTTCAAAGGTAAAGGAGGACTTTGCTCACATGCTTCCCATGCTTTCGCAACGTTTCTCCATCAGGGCTGCCAAATCCAGAACATCATACACATCCCTCCAGTGCTGAAGGTCACTCCGTGTGCAAGAATATTGGAGGCTGGAAGTTTGAAAGATAGCCAGGGATGCAAAGCCCCTCCCCCCACAAAAAGAGAGACGCTAGAAGACAAGAGAGCCCTTTCCTGGGTGGAAATGGGGGAGTGTCATCCCTGGGAATTATATTGCAAGACTCCTGGTGTTGGATAGATTTAGATGAGTAGGAGAGGATATTTTATTTAGTCAACATCCTTTCTCTTTCTCACTTCTGTGAGAATGTAAATACTTATTCTTTAGCAGAGTTAAAATCACCATCTGTGCACAGCTTATCTCTAAAAGCTGTTAGGATAAGGTTGCATGACCTTCTAGAGCAATTATGATATCCAAGGATGCTCTGGGCAGAGTTGGATTATCTGCTCCTGTTCATATTTCCCTCTTAACAAAGAAATCACTCTTAGGCTATTTAGTAAAACAGGAAAATATAAGCTTTACTCACATCAAAAGTCTTGCCAGGATTCAACAAGTATGGTGATGAAAATCAGACAGGCGGTAATCCTTAAATATTACAAACACCCATAGTCTAGTGCAAAATGGAGTGTGCTTTCTGGAGGAGAGCTTACAGACAACCTACCCCATTGCAGGCAGGAGAAAAGTGTGCAGAGACAGGAAGAAGTAAATATTAAGTTTCTATTGTTCTTCCTGCCACAAAAGTTTAGAGGCTATGACATCATCATGTCCCCTGTTTGTGACTGTCTAGGAATCATGCATTTGTGATTTGGCTGCACATCCTCTCACACGTGTCTTGGGATCATTGGAAAAACAAGTGACCTGTATAAGGCAGGTGTCTCCTCCAGGTGGACCAATGCTTTGACTTGGTCGAAGGTGGCTTTGAGTTGCGCCCTGGAACCTTGTCAACTCACCTGTGCTTTCCCATTGGCTTACAGGCCCGCCCGTCAACGTGACATGCAACATCTTCATCAACAGTTTTGGTTCGGTCACCGAAACAACCATGGTGAGACTCTGACTGCTTGCCTCGCCCCAAGCACAAGGGTCCTCCTCTGCCCTGGGGCTGGCTGGGCAGCGATCCCTGGGGGTTGTGCCTGCCTCTGAGTGGCTGCTGCTCCCTTGGAGGTTGATGGGGGGCAGGGAGAGGAAAGTGGTGGGAAAGGTGGAGGTTCAGGTGATGAGGACAATTGGGAAGAGGGCAGAGAAGAGCCTTGTGGCTTGTGCATAAGAACACACAAATAACCCTGTAGCTGGATCAAGCCCATGGCCCTCCTAGTCTGGCACCCTTATTTATACGGGTCTTAGTCTCTCATAGAATTACAGAGTTGGAAGGGACCATGAGGGTCATCTAGTCCAACCCTCTGCAGTGCATGAATCTTTTGCCCAGTGCGGGTCTTGAACCCACAACCCTGAGATTCTGAGTCTCAGGCCCTACCAACTGAGCTACGATGGGCAAAGGGGCCAACAAGAAACCTGTGGGAAACCTACAAGTAGGATACTATGATCATAAGAACTCTCCCCCCGGGGGGTGGACTGGATGACCCCCAGATCCCTTCCAACTCTACGGTGTTGATTCTCCCCTCCTGTGGTTTCCAGCAACTGGTATCCAAAGTCATTAGGTTACAGGGAACCAGACAGAGGGCCTTCTCGGTAGTGGCGCCTGCCCTGTGGAACGCCCTCCCATCAGATGTCAAGGCAACAAGCAACTATCTTACTTTCAAAAGACATCTGAAAGCAGCCCTTTTTAGGGAAGCTTTTAATGCTTAACGCTGTATTGTGTTTTTAATATTCGGTTGGGAGCCGCCCAGAGTGGCTGGGTAAACCCAGCCAGATGGGCGGGGTATAAATAAAAAATAATAATAATAATAATAATAATAATAATAATAATAATAATAATAATAATTTATTATTCCTGCCCCCTACTATGCAGGGAGAGCGTAGCCTACATCAATAGCCATTGATGTGCAGGAGTTCCAGAGCCTTTCTCCAAATTTCTTCCCAGCTTGCTTGCTTGCTTGCTTGCTTCCTTATTCCCACCTCCCACCTGCCTTGCTCACTCCTGGGCCAGGATACCAGAGGCCCTGAACCAGCCCTGCACATGGATGCATGTGTGTGTGTGCAGGTGCATGCCTGTGTCATGTGGCTTGCCCCTGTGTGTGACGGCTCCTCTCTGCTCTCAAGGACTACCGCGTCAACGTCTTCCTGAGGCAGCAGTGGAACGACCCCCGCCTGGCCTACCGGGAATACCCTGACGACTCCCTGGACCTCGACCCATCCATGCTGGACTCCATCTGGAAGCCAGATTTGTTCTTTGCCAATGAGAAGGGCGCCAACTTCCACGAGGTCACCACCGACAACAAGCTCCTGCGCATCTTCAAGAATGGCAACGTGCTCTACAGCATCAGGTGGGCCCAGCGGCGCCTGGCATGGGCTCTCCCTGCTGCCACTCGGAAGCAGGGCAGGGCCCGACACAGACCCCTTTCCCCCCTGACCCCCTCCTTTCTCTCCCCTTCCCTCCTAGGCTGACACTAATCCTGTCCTGCCCCATGGACCTCAAGAACTTCCCGATGGACATCCAGACCTGTACGATGCAACTGGAGAGCTGTGAGTACCAGGGCAAAACCTTTTTGTGGTGCCAGGTGCAGGACAGTCGCCACACCTGCAATCTATGTTTGGAGGCAAGGAGGAAGGATGCTGCGCCAAATTGTTGCCAGTGAGCTGCACGGAGTGGCCAGCAGATGGGCAGTGGAAGGACTGCCAGCTGAGTCCAGGGTGGCTCCCCAAAGTCATTGTTGAGGTTCTGGAAGGCCCAACAGACTCTGGCAGTGGAAGAGTCCATTTCAAAGCAGCTCTGGTGCTTCTTCAGAAAGCAATGATGCCTTGAGTGGCGGAGTTGGAGGAGCAGGTCAAGGGGAAAGGCAAGAGCCCCTGGGGCAGGGAACATGTATCCCAACCAGCAAGGGAGGACAGTGGTGTTGGAATGTTCAGGGATGCAGGAGAGGATATATTGTCTGTTCACAATTTAGCAGAATAACATTTCCCCTTTTTAAAACTCGCAGCAGATGCGTTTGCTCAGGCTCGCTAAAGCCTCTATAATAACTGTTCTGGTATTTCCCCCTTATTCCCTCATAAAAGATAAGACATGTCACAGTCTTCTATAAAAGTATAAAAAGCTTTACTCACACATCATTCTGTTCACAATAGGATCCCAGAAGGCAGACTTTGCTTAGAAAAGTAACATACACCTGGAAACTATCTCATAAGGAGACAGTCCCTTTGTCCTTGGCTGGAGGCCAAGAGAGCATCTTTGGCTAAGCAGATGTTGTTTCTTCGATGCATGTAGTCAAAAAGAGAGAGATGTTTGCCCTGCCCTGTGCTTTTGTCGTTACCTGCACAGGTGAGGCCACACCCACCTCTAGTCACATGCAGAGGAAGTCTGTCCCAACCCAGATGGAAACAGGAAGTTTACCTGCTGGCTGGACAAACATTCCTCCCCATGTGTAAACATGTTCACTCTAGGAATGTTGTACTTGACTGCTCTTGTGTTTCACATCCCACAAGTGGAACTTGTAGTTGAGCATGATCTGGTCTGTGTTCCCTTTGCTATGGGGTGGGAAGGTGACTGGTGCTGAGCAGAGGAAAAGGCAGTGAGCAAAGGGCTGTCCCATGGAAGAGGGAGCAAGCTTGTTTCCTCCTGCTCTGGAAGGTAGGACTTGAACCAGTGGCTTCAAGTTACAAGAAAGGAGACTCCAACTAAAGACACCAGGAAGAGCTTTCTGAGAGTGAGAGTTGTTTATATTATTTTTTAAAAAAAAGAAAATAGAGAGTGAGAGTTGTTTGACAGTGGAATGGACTCTCTCAGAAGGTGGTGGACTTTGGTTCATTGGAGATTTCTAAGCAGAGGTTGGGTACAGTGTTAGAAACGGAGACATGGAAGCTAGGAGCTCAATGGCACCTTCAACCGAGGTTGTGGAAGCAACAACAGAATGTCTAGGTGCACTTTTTAAATAACAAGAATACAAAGCTGAAAACGAATGAACTGCGGCTAAAATATTATCTTCATTTTTCACATGGTCTAGTCCTTCCCCTGCCCACCCCCCTAATATTCGTAAGAGGGTCTCTTCTTGAGAGAGTAGCTGGAAGTGGGGAGGCAGAAAAAGGTCCTCCTTTCCTTCCGCTCTGCAGTTTTAATCTGAAATCAGGACTTGCTGCGCCCAGAGCTCAGAAACTGCTGGCGCCAATGAAATTCCATGGCTCAAAATGCTCCTAGAATGGGAGTTTTGAACACTGGTTAGGTGGCCACTTGTCATGGATGCTTTAGATGAGATTCCTGCATCGCAGGGGGTTGGACTAGATCAGAGGTTCCCAAGCTTATTTGGCCTAGTGCCCCCTTTTCAGAAAAAAATCCTCAGTGCCCCCTGGAAATCTACCTTCGTTAAGTGCAGAAACAGAATGATGCCGTGACAAATTTGCATTCTTTTTATGTATCTATATTTCTAGCTACGTCCTAAGCAGATAATCACTCTGACTTTAACTCTATTCTACATTGATAAGCATCATTATACAACAAATGAAACATGTACAAATGGTTTTTCAAAATTTTATTCTCTTCTCGTCTTTCTTCATGCTTTATTCAACACCCACCCCCTTGCACCCGAGGCTACTACCCGCTCCCTGGATTGTTCCAGCGCCTCCCAGGGGGTGGTATCACCCACTTTGGGAAACACTAAGCTAGATGACAAGGGACACGGGTGGCGCTGTGGGTTAAACCACAGAGCCTAGGACTTACTGATCAGAAGGTTGGTGGTTCAAATCCCCACAACGGGGTGAGCTCCCATTGCTCAGTCCCTGCTCCTGCCAACCTAGCAGTCCGAAAGCATGTCAAAGTGCAAGTAGATAAATAGGTACCTCTCCGGCAGGAAGGTAAACGGCGTTTCCGTGCGCTGCTCTGGTTCGCCAGAAGCGGCTTAGTCATGCTGGCCACATGACCCGGAAGCTGTACGCCGGCTCCCTCGGCCAGTAGAGCGAGATGAGCGCTGCAACCCCAGAGTCGGCCACAACTGGACCTAATGGTCAGGGGTCCCTTTACCCCTTTACCGTTATACACATTGCACCCAGGGAGCCAGGGGTCCCTTCCAACTCTACCATTCTATGATTCTATGAAGGCCTTGTGGTTTGGGGGAGGGGGGAGGATGCCCGACAGCACTTGTGGCTTTGTGCAGATGCCTGGAAGACTCTGGGATGCTCTCCCCTCTCGCCCTTCCTTCCTCACCCGCTGCCTTTGCCTTCTAGTTGGCTACACCATGAACGACCTGATCTTCGAGTGGGTGAAGGAACAGGAAGCTGTGCAGGTGGCCGAAGGCTTGACGCTCCCTCAGTTCATTTTGCGGGATGAGAAGGACCTGGGCTATTGCACAAAGTCTTACAACACAGGTAACCAGCCTCCCTCCGCCAGATGCTTCCATCGTCCCAGGACAGAATGAGCACCTTCCCACCCGCAACGCTGCCCACTCCTTTGCCACGGGGCTTGTGCCAATGGTGGGCATCTCACCTCCCAGATGTTTCCTCCTCTTTCTTCTTGAATTCCTGACTCTGCTTCCCCCCCCTTCTTTTAATTTTAAGGATCCCAATCTTGTACAGAGTCTTTTTAACTGATGGTATCACATCTGCATATTTGGCTAGTTTTTGCAAACCATCCAGGGGAACTTGGTTCATGGGCATTCTAGGAATGGCACAAATAAATGAAATAAAGAGGGGAACAACCTCTTTATGAGGAGGACACATGGAGGCCCCCCCCCAAACAACCTTTGTAACCTCAGCGTTGTCTCATTGGCTCTCTCTCTCTCTCTCTCTCTCTCTCTCTCTCTCTCTCTCTCTCTCTTCAGTTTTTCATCATTAACATCATTCAAACTATATGGTCATTTATGGACCTCATAGGCATCTCAAGCCATTTGCACATCACAAAATACGTATTTTATCAAAGTCATTGTTGAACTGAAATGCAATTAAGAAGAAGTATATTAATAGTGAAATACAATTAAGAAGAAGTATATTAATAGTGAAATAATTATTAAGCTCTAACTTAAAATGATTTTTTATTCATAGCAAACTTAATAATGCAAACACATTGGCATTTGGCAATAAGAAAACTTCCTTTAGAAACACAATGTACAAAGACTCATAATCTAGTCTCTAGAAACTTGCTATAACATGAAGTTATAATTGTAGATTTTATTTTATGTTTTTTATCTTATATTTTGGAAATGTACATCCAGTTTTCCCCCCTTTAATTTTTTGGGGGGCCCCCAAGAGAGTGGGGCCCTAAGCTGTGGCTTGTTTAGCTTATCCGTCAATCTGGCCCTGGGCCTGCTCTGCCTTTTCCCTTGCAGGGAAGTTCACCTGCATCGAGGTGAAGTTCCACCTGGAGAGGCAGATGGGCTACTACCTGATCCAGATGTACATCCCCAGCCTCCTCATCGTCATCCTTTCCTGGGTCTCCTTTTGGATCAACATGGATGCTGCCCCTGCCCGGGTGGGCCTTGGCATCACCACGGTGCTAACCATGACCACGCAGAGCGCGGGCTCCCGGGCGTCTCTGCCAAAGGTTGGTGCTGCCAGGTGGTTTGAGGGGGAAGGGGAGAAATAGCTCTCTCCCAAGGACGGGGGCAAGTGAGCCTCTCCAGTCCCCAAGATGGCGTCTTGCAAATATTTGTTTCATTATTGCATTCCCACTGCACCTTTCCCTAATAGGAGCTCAAAGCCTCATACGTGGATTTTGAGGAGCAGGAGAGGATGTTCTGTTTAGCCGCGCTCCTTCCTCTTTCTCACTTCTCTGAGAATGCAAATCTCTATTTCAGCAGAGTTGAAATCACCACCCTGTGCAGCTTATCTCTGGAAGCTATTAAGACAAGATTGCATAACCAAAGATACTTTGTCAGGGACAGAAAAAAGGAGAGGTTTATTATTTATTCATCATATCCACCACCCACCTTTTCTCAAGGTAGTGTACATAGTTCCTAGAATCATAGAATTTTTTATTTTTGCAGAAAAGACAATACCATTATTATAACCAGTTACATTTCCATACATTATTATATAGATATAAGTGGTATCATTATCCTAATACGTATATGCTTATTAAAAACCTACTATATTCTGTATAAACTCAAAGTCTATGTCTGCCAGCAATCCGTTCGTATGTTGAGAGTGTTGTCATGTTGTCAGTCCATTGACTGAAGATGATCAGATCTTTAGTCTTCGAATGCATCAGTATAGAATTCATCATAGAACCATAGAAATGTAGACTTGGAAGAGACCCTGAGGGCAATCTAGTTTAACCCCTTGCAATTTAAGAAGGATGATGGAAGGTGTGCAGAGGAGGGCAAGCAAGATGATCAAGGGTCTGGAAACCAAGCCTTATGAGGAACGGTTGAAGGAGCTGAGTATGTTTTGCCTGGAAAAGAGGAGAGTGAGAAGAGATTGGACAGCTGTCTTCAAATATCTCAATGGCTGTCCCATGGAAGAGGGAACAAGCTTAGAATCATAGAATCATAGAGTTGGAAGAGACCACAAGGGCCATCGAGTCCAACCCCCTGCCAAGCAGGAAACACCATCAGAGCACTCCTGACATATGGTTGTCAAGCCTCTGCTTGTTTCCTCCTTCTCTGGAGGGTAGGACTCGAACCAATGGCTTCAAGTTATGAGAAAGGAGGTACTGACTAAACCTCAGGAAGAACTTTCTAGCAGTAAGAGCAGTTCAACAGTGGAAAGGTCTCACTCGGAAGGTGGTGGGCTCTCCTTCCCTGGAGGTTTCTAAGCAGAGGTTGGGTGGTCATCTGTCATGGATGCTTGAACTGAGATTCCTGCATTGCAGGGGGTTGGACTCGATTGCCCCATGGGATCCCTTCCAATTCTAGGTGCTCCTTCCATTAGGGTGCTCCTGCTGAGTAAGGGCCCAGATCCCCAAGGGGGATGGAGTCTTTTAAGTCAGGCCCTGCCTAGCAACCCACTTCTGAGGGCCCACCCCGTTCTCCCTTCCTCCTTTGCAGGTCTCCTACGTCAAAGCCATTGACATCTGGATGGCTGTCTGCCTCCTCTTCGTCTTCGCCGCCTTGCTGGAGTATGCCGCCGTCAACTTCGTCTCCCGCCAGCACAAGGAGTTCATGCGCCTGCGCCGAAGGCAGCGGCGGCAGCAGATGGTGAGTAGGCGGATTGACACCCCCCACCTGCCCCGCCCCCCACCTTGGCTGTCTTCTTGATGGAAGGGGGCGATTCGCTGGCTGTATTCCCAGCTGCTCTTCTCAGCCCAGACACAATGGCCATGATCCTGGGTTGGGGAAAGGGAGGGGTGTGCAGGATCAGGGCCTCCCTTCTCAAGTGGCAGTAGCTGAGCCATCCCTGTCTGCTGGGTTGCTCAGCCCCTTCCTAATGGAGCAGGATTGCCCCCACTTGCCCTCCCTCCCAGATTCCTGGCCCAGCTGACCCTGAATTTTTGTTGAAAGTCACCCAGGATGTGGTGGGGAGGCAGGGGCTTTGGAGGGGGCTGTAGCTCAGACTAGCATGTTGAGAAACAGATGCCACCCAGAAGATATTTCAAGGTCTCCCACCTGTTTTGCAGGTGTTTTTCTTTCATCGGGTTCCCCAAATCTGCCCCGAGTCTCTGTAGCAAAAGAAAAACAAAACAAAACAGGTTTTGAATCTGATTTGACAACATTATCATTGGCCACTGCCACCAACTCCCAAGAGCTCTCAAGGTCTAGTTGGAGTCTTTCATTCTGAACCATGAGGACAAATCTTTATTTTGAGGGGAAGGGCTGTAGCTCCCTGCCTGCAGAAGGCCACAGGTACAACTCCCAACGGCTTCTCCAGGGAGGCCCAGGTGTATCAATGCAATTTGTTCCTTTTGCGCGTTCCTTTTCAGTCAGCTGAATCACCCAGAAAATCCTCCAGAACCTTCTTTCTCAGTCCACTTCATCTGTTGGTGAATTCCCATGTGGGAATAAACACCTCACCCATTCTAGTCCTGCTTAAAGTATTTATTGAAAAATTAACATTACAACCACTGGTGAGGAAAATAAAGTAAAACTATGCACAGAGAATCCTTCCTCCTCTCTGCTCTTTAGCTGTCTGGCCAGAGTAACAGCCAAAATTCTCTCATTCAGAGCCTGTCTAATAGAGAAGTCTGTTGCTAAGGAAACCCTGTTGCTGGGGAAGACCGGTTGCTGGGATAAAACTTGTTGCTAGGGGCAAAACTATGCAAGGATCGTTTCAAGCCTGTTTTTAGACTACACTAACAGGGAGAAGATGCTTGATCTGAGAGCTGCTGCCATTCAATGGATGGAGCTGTGAGAACATAAGAATGGGGGACAACCTGGCTTGCCAGTAGTACATGTGAGAAGAATCTAGGGGGTCTTGGTGGACTCCAAGCTTAACGCAACTCAATAGTGAGATGCAGCAGCAAAAAGAGGTTGGGTGGCCATCAGTTATGGATGCTTTAGTTGAGATTCCTGCCTTGAATGGGATTGGACCAGCTGACCCTCAGGGTCCCTTCTAAATCTGCAATTCAACAATTCTATGATTCTGTGAGCAGGATGGAGGGAGCATCTCTGAGCAGGTGCAGAGTGCAAATGGCCTTCTCTAGCTGCAGCAAAGCCAGGCACAGACCTAGAATTCAGAGGAAGCACCTTCCTGGGCATGACGGCAGGGTTCCCAGCTGGGTTTGTACCCCCAGAGATAAAGCTACTGGTCTTTGAGGGTGTCGGTGAGACTGTGTTGCTGCTGCTGCTTTCTCCTTCCACCCCTCTACCCTTCTCCTCACCCCCCTTTTCCTGAGTCATGCGCCCCAGTGCCCACCCCCACTGTAACCATCTCATGTGTAGAGGCCCACACTTTAATAATAATAATAATAATAATAATAATAATAATAATAATAATAATAATAATAATAATAACAATAATAATAATTTATTATTTGTATCCCGCCCATCTGGCTGGGTTTCCCCAGCCACTCTGGGCGGCTTCCATAGAAACCAAAAAACACTAAAATATCATACATTAAAAACTTCCCTGAACAGGGCTGCCTTAAGATGTCTTCTGAATGTCAGGTAGTTGTTTATCGTTTTGACATCTGATGGGAGGGCGTTCCACAGGGCGGGCGCCACTACCGAAAAGGCCCTCTGCCTGGTTCCCTGTAGCTTTGCTTCTCGCAATGAGGGAACCGCCAGAAGGCCCTCGGCGCTGGACCTCAGTGTCCGGGCTGAACGATGGGGGTGGAGATGCTCCTTCAGGTATACTGGACTGAGGCCGTTTAGGGCTTTAAAGGTCAACACCAGCACTTTGAATTGTGCTCGGAAACGTACTGGGAGCCAATGAATAAATGAAATCGTCAGGAAAAGCAAATGTTGAAAGCACATTTTTGAAAGGACATTTGTGTAGCTTGGCTTATTTGGCATCCATCCATTTCTGGGAGTTGCAAGGAAGGGCCAGAAATGCTGAAGGACTCTGGGCATTCCTGCTCAGCCCCTTTCCCCTCACCCTCCCATGGCCTTCTTTTGAGACGTCACCAAGCCTTGACTAAACCCTCCCAGTTCTATATCTGCAGCCTTAAAGGCTGGCCACTTGGCAAGCCGAGACGGAATCATAGAATTGTAGAGTTGGAAGAGACCCCCAGGGATGCAGGAATCTCAGCTCAAGCATCCCTGACTGATGGCCATCCAACCTCTGCTTCAAAACCTCCCAGGAAGCAGAGTCCACCACCTCCCAAAGGAGTCCATTCCATGATTCAATGGCTCTTCTGATGTTGAGATGGAATCTTCTTCCTGGTCATTTGAATCCATTGGTTCAGGTCCTACCAAGGTGTGTGTGTGTGTGTGTGTGTGTGTGTGTGTGTGTGTGTGGCTGTAATGATGCTGCCATTCCACAAGCTCCCACAAAACCTTGCCTTTCATCCTCCTCCTCCCTGCCTAAGCTGGGAGCTCCTGAATGGCTGGTTTGTGTGAATGTGCCGTCAAAGCCCACACACCATTTTGAGCCCTTCATTGGAGGCATTGAGTGTGTGTGTGTGTTTTTGTGGGAATGAGGGTTGTCCTTGGGTGGAACGGACTCCCTTGGAAAGTGGTGAACTCGCTCTCTCTCTCGTTGGAGGTTTTGAAGCAGAGCTTGGAGGGCCATCTGCTTGAGTTGAGATTCCTGCATTGCAGGAGGTTGGGCAGGTCCCTTCCAACTCCACAGCACTACGGTTCTGTGATTCCAGGCCACCCACCAGGGCCTCTAAGCCCCACTGCCCCACTGCCTTTTTGCTGCCATCCTCCAAAGAGGAGAGGGAAGGCCTGCCAGGCACCTGGTGGGTCTCCCCTCTCTGTTCTGTGCATGTGTGAGTCCACCCAGAGGACTGTAGTCAACCAAGCTCTCTAAGAGGAGACCTGTTGAGCCAGAGCGAGCCACGCCTATGGGCATCAATGGACAGACCCATTGCACGGGCTCCCGCCCAGAGTCGCTGTGCGCCAGCCGAACCCTCGGTCATCCACTCTCCTGTTTCTGTTTGATCTGCACTCCCTGCTGGATTGTAAAAGGGTCTGAACAGCCAGACGCCCAGCTTGGAGTCCCTACGGCAGCTGGAGGTCACGCCCAGCAGCGAGTCCACCTGCGAGACCCTCTCTCAATTCGGCAGCACCGACTCCAGGGTAAAAAGCAAGCACACACCCCTTCCCCACCCCCTGACCCCACCCCGCAGGTCTCCTGCTCTCCGCCTGACACCCTTCTCCACGCCAACCCTCGTGTTTTTCCCCTCCCTCCCTTGCACCGCCTTCCCCATTGCCTGTGAGAAACCCACCCTGCAGTGTTGCCCACAAATGCACAGCACCCCCTGTATGTGTGGGAGCAAAGGGGGTTTTTTGCTGGCAGTGGGGTCACCACAAAGCCCTTGGAAGCCAAAGGAGCCCAGAGGGAGAGAGGGCTGGATGTGCTGGAAGCGAGCTTAGGAGGACCGAAGGGCAGCTGTTATCAGGGCATGCATGCGTTCTGAGTGGCACAGAGCTCTTCGTCAGACACACTCTATAGAAGCTGGAAATAGAGAGGGCTGCAGCCCCTCTTCACATGCTCTCATGGGATGCGTATAGAAATAAAGAGATAATATATTTGTTAGATATTATCCTTCCTTACTCACATTTGTGAGTTCAGCAGAGTACATCCCCTTTGCTGAAAATAATAATAGGAAGAAAGCTGTTGATAAACTAGTGTTAGCCCTTTAATTTAAGCAATCCAGGATGGTTTATCACAGATTGGATTTCCTGGTATTCCCCTCCCCCCCCTTAAAACAATAAACACACAGTATTCTTATTAGTAAAGATAGATTTACTCACCCGGTTTCACAGCAGCAGTCCTGCCCCAGGCTTAAAAGGTGGTTACAGACATATATGGTAGTTTAGATTAAAATGGAGTTTGAGCTGTTTCTCATACTCAGCGCATGTCCTACATCCCTAGTCATTGAAGAGAAGAGATGAGAGAGATCGGAGATCAGGAATCAGAAAGGAAGCAGGCCAGGGACATGACCAACTTATATAGGCTGCTCACCATTACCTGGCTAGAGACAGTGGGAGTGGCTCTCCCAGGGAGGATTTCCTGTAGAGATCCAACTTCCCCTGTGTATGCCTTTCTAGCAAACACACCTTGTTGGTTTGACTGCCTTGTAGACATCCCACCTGCTCTGCTGTGGCATGTCTCCGGCGTTACCTCGAAAGCAATTGGGTCTCATTAGTTTCAGCACCCTGGTTCAAGCCACCATCCTTGGAGGAAGGATTTTGGATTTGAGCCATGATGCAGCAGGATCGAGGGCCCCCTGTCCTGTAGACAAGACAGAGAACCTTTAAGCTGTGACTACCCCTCCAAAGCAATGACCCCAGCTCCCTGGGCTGCTCCCTCCCTTTCTCTTTCCCCAGGAGGAAGAGGTTGTCCGCGAGAGCCGCTTCTACTTCCGGGGCTATGGCCTGGGCCACTGCCTGCAGCACATGAAGGACAGTGGGGCAATGGAAAGTCTTGACATCTACAGGCCACCCCCTCCCACCTCGCTCCTGAGGGAGGACGAGATGCTCCGGAGGCGCTACCTGGACAGGGCCAAGCGCATCGATACCATCTCTCGGGCGGTCTTCCCCTTCACCTTCCTGGTCTTCAACATCTTCTACTGGGTGGTCTACAAAGTGCTTCGCTCAGAAGAAGTCCACCAAGCCACACCCTGAGCTCTTACCACGACTCGGAAGCCAAGCCACAAGGACCTTGGGAGCTGCATTCTGTCTGGCGTTCACCTTGCAAAGCATTGGGATGTTGACCTCTCTCTCCCCCACGCCCTTCGTGTTTCCTGGACACAAGTTTCCCAGTGCCAGCCAAGAAAGTTGTCGAGCTGTGCATGGCATGAGAAGGCCCAAAGCAGAGCTTGCTCCCACTTCTTCCTCCAGTACCACCAGACCATGGCATTTAAGGATGGGGCGTGTTTCTCAAAGTGCTGGCCTTCCTGCCCCAGGGATTTTAAGGCCCACTGGAGGCACCAGAGCTTCTACCCTAGACCTGTGTTGATGTTCCTTCACCCCAACAAGGAGGTGGGAGAGTCAGTGGGACCCAGTTTCCCAGCTCCGTAGCACAGTGTGCTGCCACTGCCTCCCTTGCCATCTAACCCACAATCCCACCAATACTTAGCCAGCATGGTCCAACAGAGGACCTTTGAGCAGGGCATTTCCCAGTCACACAGCATGGTCCTTACATCAACTGGGCTCCTGCCCTGCATTAGTAGCATGGATATGTCTTGCAAGCAACGTCACTTCCTGCCATCTCCCCAGCACCAACACCACCCATAGATCTGGAAGACCAACCAAACCAGCAGTGGTGCAGGGGGTGGGGGTGGGGGGACTGGGACATGGTGCAGAGATGAAGGTCCTTAAGGACAAGGCAGGTGTGGTCAGTCCTTGATGGTCCAGAACCTGCCCAGAGATGGAGACAAAGGGAAGGCACAAGTAATGCAACTCTATCTCGCTGCGTGTGTGTTTATACTTTTTAGGAATGTTTAACTGCTGCTTGGATGGACTATGGGAGAAATGTTTTGGTGTCCTCATTCAACGCAGTTCAGTTCTTTTTTGGGGGGTGGGTAACATAGTTCTTATTCCTTTACATCTTTAAGCTGTTTATCATGGTTGCATTGAGATATATCTTTGTTTACATTAGAGCATATGACATGCAACAATTACATAAAATTAAAGCAACAATAAACACACAGACAAATGTTTCTGACAAGGTTGTGTCAAAGTGTGTATATAGCAAAAATATGACAATTACTACAGATATGAAATGGTGCAAAGTAACGGTGACAATAAGTAAGAGGAATTTTGTATCAATAACAATTAGAATTTATAGGAATTTATAAGAAAGGGGTAGGGGGAAAGTTAAAATATGTCCTTCATAGACTGTGCTGTAAACTTTGGGTACGGTTCTTCCATATGCCTCTTTATTTGTGTAATCAATAAAGTCACATCAGATTGCATAAAAATCATCATGATTCTTTTGCCCTCTTGCTACTTTTAATTTTTGTGGCAGTTTTTCCAATCCTGTTGTTTGCCAGATTGCATTAGACTATTGGTCCATAACCAACCATTATTTGTAATTATTTCCATGTCTTGGCCGTGGTGGTTCTTGCAGCGGTTAATGGATGTGTTATGAGTTATGTGTTTCTAACTTGCAACATATCGTGACTTACAAGATAAGTAGAGCCAGTCCTGGGGTCCTGGGGTCTGTCTGCCTTGTAATCAAAGATATGCTAGAGACACAGGGCAAGGGAGGGCGTTGCCTCAGGGTGTGTTTCCTGAAGGTTTCGGCTCTCCCCAAAACAGGGCTAGAATGAGACCATAATGAAGGAGAACACAAAAGCATAGGAATTCAGAATCCCAGTCCCTTGGCACCTAAACAGGGACAGTGTTGGCATGGGATGAGTTTTCCAGAGGAGACTTCTCCTTAACAGAATAAGGGAAAGCGAAGAAATGGAACGTTCCTAGGCCTATACTGACATCTAGGGACCATTGAGGGAAGTTCTTGAGAGCTCAGTACAGTGGTACCTTGGGTTACATACGCTTCAGGTTACAGACTCCGCTAACCCAGAAATGGTGCTTCAGGTTAAGAACTTTGCTTCAGGATGAGAACAGAAATCATGCTCCAGCAGTGCGGCAGCAGTGGGAGGCCCCATTAGCTAAAGTGGTGCTTCAGGTTAAGAACAGTTTCAGGTTAAGTACAGACCTCCGGAACGAATTAAGTACTTAACCCGAGGTACCACTGTATACGTTTCTTTTAGACTGCACAATTCTCCCCAACCAGGGGCGTAGGAAGGGGGGTGCGGTGGGTGTGGGCCGCCCCGGGTGTCACCACTGGGGTGTGTGTGTGTGACAAAATGGCAAAAATACGTGTTTTTAAAATAAATTTTAAAAAATTAAAAAATTGGGCTCACGACACTTTTTTTGGGACAAAATAATATTATTTAAAACGAGTTTGATAACTTCGCCTGACAATTAATTAACCTCAGCAATTCAACACAATACATATTGAAACTTTTTAGTTCAGTCAACAAACGCAACAAAACACGGCTGAACTCGACGCTGTATAGTGGAGAGCAAATGGACAAGGAAGGGCAGGGGGTGTTTCGTTCTGCCTAAGTCTGTCTCTGCAGTTTGTACTCGAGCGAGACGTAAACAGCCGGTGACTCATCATCACTCAACCCGCAGCCAATCCTATCTGCACCGGGTACCACCTGACCTTGCTACGCCACTGTCCCCAATATCCCGCCTCCTCCACTGAAATACCCTTCGCAGGACTCCCTGTGGAGAGTGAAGGACCACAAGCCAGTTTGCTCAGCAGTGTTGATAAAACACACTTTTAATACCCCCCCATTCTTTTAAGGATAAAGGGAGATTGTTCTGTCTGTTGTCTCCTCCAGTCAAATCAAGGGGTCTCTTCAAAATCTGCCTGTGCCCAGGCCCAAATCTGCTTTGGAAGTGGATTGTGCCCAAGCCTTGGAAAATCCTAGGCAGCCGTCTCTTGGACCAGAAGTTGTTTCATCACTGGCAACCCCGCAAGTACTTTCCACCCCAAGTGAGCTTGTGCGTCACCTGGGCAGGCCCTCTCAACTAAGCATGGAAATGTGCTCCAGTTCACATTTAAAGGTGAACCAACCTAATTCACACTTTCTCGAAGAGAAAGCAAAAACCAAAAGACAGCCATCTTTGGAATTCTCACTTCTTTGGATTTGGTAACCCAGTCCTCTAGCCAAATAATGTGCGTAAAAATGCACATGACAGGGCAAATAGTGCATATAAAAGTTTATACAGTGGTAACTTGGTTTTCAAATGCCTTGGTTCCCAAACACCAAAAACCTGGAAGTGTTTTTTTGGAAGCCGAACGTCTGATGCAGCTGTTGGCTACTGTTTCTGGGGCGCCTGCACCAACCAGAAGCCACGTCTTGGTTTCTGAACATTTCAGAAGTCAAATGGACTTCCAGAACAGATTAAGTTCGAGAACTAAGGTATCACTGTATTTGGCACTTTTGTTTTGGCTATTTATTTTGCGTTTTTGTTTTTGGGGCTTTTTCAGTTACAGTAATTTGTTTTTGTGACCAGTTCAACTACTGATTGATTGATTTATTGTGTGACTGCAGAAATGGATAAAAGCCCCCCATTCAAACAATGACTATCATCAGTGCAGGTAAGAAATGTTTTAATTTTTTTTATCATCTACAATACTGTCTTATACATTTTAATAGTACAATACATTGATTATTGCTTTCATTTTATGGATCAATGGTCTTGTTAGAGAGTAAAATTCATGTTAAATTGCTGTTTTAGGGGTTGTTTTTAAAAGTCTGGAATGAATTAATCCTTTTTGCATTACTTCCTATGGGAAAGAGTGTCTTGGTTTTGGAACGCTTTGGTTTTGGAACAGACTTCAGGAACAGATTAAGTTTGAGAACCAAGGTACCACTGTATTGTCAAAAATGGAATATAGAAATGCAATATTTTAGGAGAAATTGCTTTGCAAAATTGCGTGTTAGACAAACTTTCATTCAAATCTAAGTATATTAGGAGTAAATTGAACTAAGATGGGGTGAATTTTCAGCAGGACTTGAAACAAATATATACTCACAAATTGATGTGGAAATGTGGAGGACTGGACTTAAGAATCAAAAAATGAGAAATGAAGATAAAATTTGTCCACCCCTAACCCCAACCTAAGCTATGGAATACAGGACATCCCTAGTGGCGTGTCATGTATTTATTTATTCTTATTTAGCAAGATACGCACACACACCTATATAATTTAAAATACTGATGAAAACAGACTTTAAAAACATTAAACATATCTGAATTATCAAGATATATCTACAAACCAATAGCTTTTTAAAAGCAATGTACCCAATGAAATTCCATGTCTCTGTAGGCTTGCCTGTGGAAAGGAAGTCTAAGCAACGTTTAAAAGAAGCCTGCCCAATGAAGGAGGGAGATTATGTGGCCCTTGTGCAGGGCCGTCTTAAGCATATCCCACGCTGTGGTGCAAAGATCCCCCCCCCCTGTTTCCCAGAGCTGTCGCCCTTTTCCCAAGCCTCTGCAGGGATCGCTCTCCTCCCGAGGAGGCTTGGGAAGGAAGCTGCACGTCCACCAGCCCTATGGTTGAGGGGGCACAGCTGGCGGGCGTGCAGGGAAAGGGGAGGCAAAGCCACGCAGCTCCCCCACTCGCTGGGGTGCCCCTGAGAGGCCGGTGCCCTGGCGCAATGAGCCACTAAGCCCAATAGGAAAGACGGCTCTGCACTTGTGAAAAGTCCCAGTTCTGGAGATGGGAGTCAGGCAGGCCAATCCATCAAGTAAACTGATCCCAAGCTATGGAGGGCTTTGTATACTAATAGTCGCCCCTCTAATGTGGCTGAGTAGCAAACCAGAAGTGCAGACTGAAATGCTCTTTGATGGTGTTGAGGGGAAGGATGTAGAGAAACAAGCCTCTCCCTCTTCCTGTTACTGGAGGAATCTCTGTGAAAACGAGACCTATCACTGGGTATGTTTTTGCTAGAATGAACTTAGTTGAACATTGAGGAAGTGAGCTTCCCCCCTGCCTCATCCCCGCCCCTGCCTCCGAAACCTCAAATCGGCCTGTTTCCTGTTTCTGTGAGAAAAAACACATAAAGCTGCAAGTAAGTTTCAAATGGAAGCGAGCGTGCAGATAGAGATATCTGCTCTGCCTGCACCCAACTTGCTGCACCCCAAAAACGAACAGTGTGGACAATGAAGTCCCCTCTCCACAGAGTCCTGGTGTTGCATCTGATGGGAATCTTCACAGGAGACAATCAGGTATGAAAAGGCAGCTTGGAGGGTGGAGGAGGGGGGAAAGGTGGGCTTCAGTCCAGAATTCAATCTTAAATCTGGAGTTTGGGTTTCACCAGCCTCCTATTAACAGGACTGGAGGAACCAGTAGCTGTGGCCAGGAAGGCCAGATCTGGAAGATGAGAAGCCACCAGTGTTGCCTACAGGGTTTCAGGCAAGGGATTTTCCCAGCCCTTTCAGGAGATGCCCACCTGGGACCTTCTGCTCTAACACAGGGCTTTGGCCATTCCTCGGACTTGGTCCAGGCATTCTCCAAGGAGGTCTGTCACTGACTGCTAACCTCCAGGGTCGAGGGTGCTATCCATTGGCAAGGGCTGGCTTTTGCAAGTATCTGATTGGTCAGTGGGCACTGTAGGTAACTGGGTGCCAGACGAGAAGGAGCCTGGAAAACATAAGAGCCTGCCTGTTGGATCACCATCTAGTCCAGCATCTTGTCCACACAGCAGCCAACCAGATGGGAAGCCCACAAGCAGGCCATGAGTGCGAGAGCAACTGGTATTCAGAAGCATTACTGCGCACAGCTGTGGAGGCAGAACATAGCCGTCATGGAGAGCCTTCTCTGCCCCCTAAAGATCCAGATCTTTACTGAAGAAGTTGTTCACAGTTCCACCCCCCAACCCTCAACAACTAGGGGCAGAGGGATCAATGCCTTTGCATGGAGCTGGAGAAGTAGTCAGAAGGAAGGGTTGCTGAGAGCCCTAGAAGATACCAAGGGAAACATCGCTTCCTTGTTCTCAGTGCTAGCTGGACACAATCCTACTTCCAGGAAGCCAGACCCTCTTCACTTTGGGCAAAGATATATTTCTGTTTTTTGCACATGTGCAGTTGGAAACAGCCTCAGCACACACCCCAAACAAGGAAAGGGGGCAGTTTGTAAAGAGGTCTCATTTCCTTTTTATTGTTTTCTTAGAGCAGGTAGTGATTTGGGGAACACCTTATTTATTCATAAAAAATTATGCACTGCTTGATTTGTGAAAACTAAACAAACCTCAATGTGCTTTACAAAAAAACCAAAAACAAAACAAAAACAACAATTTATTATCTATACCCCGCCCATTTGGCTCTGGGTGGCTCCCAACAGAATATTAAAAACACAACAGAACATCAAGCATGAAAAACGTTCCCTAAACAGGGCTGCCTTCAGATGTCTTCTAAAAGTCAGGTAGTTGTTTATTTCCTTGACCTCTGATGGGAGGGTGTTCCACAGGGCGGGCGCCACTACCAAGAAGGCCCTCTGCCTGGTTTTCTTATTAATAAGAAAAATCAACAATGTAAAACTTTCAAAAAAATTAAAACAACAATAGAGTAGAAACACTGAAGGACACTCCTTTTTTGGAGGTTTCATAGCAGAGGTTGGATGGCCACTTGTCAGGGATGCTGCGTAACTTGACCTGTGATAGGAGCCTCTATCGCAAAGTCTCACCTTCCCAGCCTCTTCGTACGCTAAGCTACTTACCCATCTCATTCTTTTCTGCTTGAGGTCTCCCATAGCTCCAGCCCAAGACAAGACCGTTTTTTAGGCAACGAGTTAATGCTTGACATGGCCCTGGATTCCTTCGATGACCAATACGAGGGCTGTGAACAGACGATGGAGAAGGAGATTGCATGGCTAAACCAAACCGAGCTCCTCAAAAACAAAATTTATGCCAAAGCCTGGAAATTAGCAGCCAACTTGAGGGATGATAGTAACTGGCCCAGAAACCTCAAGCCAGAGTACGCTGCAGCAATCATGGCTTATACCCTTGAAGAACCCAAGTTGTATTCTGATTTCAACGCAGCTGTAAGAAAAGCTGGGGAATCCAAGGAACATTACCGGAATAATTTCAACTTCAAGACCTTCCACTTTCTCCTGACCAGAGCCCTTCAGGACCTGAGGACCTCCAACACCTCCTGCTACAAGGTGTTTCGAGGGGTCAGAAATATCCACTTCAGTGCTACTGTTAAGGATACGATCCGTTTCGGGCAATTCACGTCCTCATCACGGCAAGAGAGGATTGCCCGTGGTTTCGCTGCAGATCCTGAATCGAGAGTTGGACAGCCTGTGGCCAAAACCATCTTTGAGATTAGCACTTGTCATGGGGTTCTCATCAGAGAATTTTCTTCCTTCCCCAATGAGGACGAGGTTCTGATCCCACCCTATGAGCAGTTCAGGGTTGTAAGTTCCAGAAAGGATGTGGATGGTACAACCCGCATAAAGCTCCGCTCTGCTGGGAAATTCAGCAAATACAACTGTGCATATGCAAGTGGTAAGAACCCAAGGAATTACTCCTGGGATCAGAGAATAGCCAAGTTTCCTTCCTTCCTTCCTTCCTTCCTTCCTTCCTTCCTTCCTTCCTTCCTTTCCAAGAATGGAAGAGGGATAACTGTCATTAGTCATAGAGTAGACCTATAGATATCAGTAGATTTAAGTCAATTTATTTCATTGCTCCCACTCTGGATATGTCTAATGTTGGATGTCAACCCCTAATATAACGAAGTAAAAGCAGCATCAAACAGCAGAGTTAAAATTATAGTTACAAAGCAGAGGCAAAGAAAGCAAACTTCTAACAGGAAAATTATATACAGTAGTTGTTAAAACAAATTTATTTAAAGATGAACCCTATCCGCCCAATATTGGAATTGTAAAATAGCAGCTCATTTGTCTCATTTATTCACTACAAGTTAACTTCCTACCCAGATGCACTTTTTTGAAATGGTTCATCCACTTTCTCTTTTATTGTATTTCAACTTTGAATTTTCTTTTGTATTTGGTAGTTACTCTCCTTTTTATTGCAAATTAATACGATAATAAAAATCAATAAAGGAGAGTGAAAGGGGCATTTGTTTGTCACCAACAGGAAAAGGGTTCCTGGATTTATTACTTCTCCCTAATACAGAATGAGATGGGCATTGCAGGGTTGCCATATGTCCTCCTTTTCCAGGACACGTCCTCTTTTTCGTGGGTAGAGAGTTAGAACTTGAAGTTGGCAAATGTGTCCTCTATTTTGCTCTAGAAAGGTTCTTTTTAGAGGGCTAACGGTGCCCTATATCTGGGATGGGGACCCTCAGGACCAGGAGCTGAAGGAAGATGCCTCAGGACTCTCCCTTTGCCACAGCCCTTTGCCTCCTGGGCTTCACTCCTCACTGGCTCACCTCTGCAGCCTCCTCACATACTTTTCGCGGTGTGGAATGTGCTCGTGGGGTGAAATAATGCTGAGAGAGAAATGGGGGTGGGGGTGGATGTCCCCTTTTGGAGCATGAAGGATAATAATACATGAATGACTAATGTTGTGGTTCTTGTTTCAGGTGGGAACTATGAGGAAGATGCTGTGGACCAGGGGTCACCCAACGTTTTGGACCAGTGGGAACACTTTGAACTCTGAGAAAGTGCTGTGGGTGCTGGTCACCAGAGGCACCAGCTTGTGAAAGCGACTGGAGGGGCCAATGTCGTGTGTGCAACGGCACGACCTCAGGAGGAGCTGGGGGCAGAGCTGAACGCAGCAGCTGTGTGGCTTCAGTGGTCAGTGGCTCTGCCTCTCCTCCTCCCAGGGCCACCACCGACAGGAGGTGCTTTGAACCTCCTTCCCTTCCACAGCAGGAAGAGGAGGAGCCAGAGGCCGGAGCTAGGCCACCGTTGGCTCCACACTCTGCCTCCATGCTTTCTGAATGTTAGCAGGGTGTCCATACCACCCATAATATGGGGGAGGGGGACAAAAGGTCTCGGCCCCCAGGAGCTGGTGCCCCTGCCAGTCACAAAATGGCTGCTTTGGGGATATGGAGCAGCACAAAATCCGAGCCTAGCCTATTCAAAGGTGGACACCAAATCTGGTTGGACACATAACACGTTGAGATCCAACACACTCCCTGCTGTTAAAGACAAAAAGAGGACAATGGGAGCTAAGGTGATCCCCAAATGTTTTCCATAAGCCAGGAAGGTGATAATCTTGGGGACACATTGATCTCTGTCCTTGTTTGGATGATGATCATCTGGGCATTTTGTGCAACGTTCTGCACGTGAGGAAGCGGGAAAGAGTGGCTTCCGCATCACTTACATCCAGAACCACCTGAGCTCAATTACCGTATTTTTTGCACCATAACACTCACTTTTTTCCTCCTAGAAAGTAAGGGGAAATGTCTGTGCGTGTTATGGAGGGAATGCCTACGGGTGGCATGCCTACGGATTTTCCTCCTCTAAAAACTACATGCGTGTTATGGTCGGGTGCGTGTTATAGAGCGAAAAATACGGTACATTATGAGAATATATGATGCTGTGGGGGGAGGTGAGGAAATAAGAATTTGTCAGTAGGTAGAGAGAGGAAAAAAAATATTTAGTTCATTTTTTTAAAAAAGTTTACCCTTGTTACTGCCCTTCCCTCAAGGAGACAGAGGTGGTTCACAAGGTTTTTCTCATTTTGATCAGCAAAGCAACATTGTGCTCTATGATTGAGAGGCAATGACTTCTGCAAATCAGTTGCATTGAAGGATTCCTGCCTAATCCTGAAGACATGCCTCTTTACCTTTGCTTTGCTAATGCAAACAGTTTCCTATTGCTTCCATACAATGCTCCTAGTAGTTGTATTGCAAACATTTCCATATAAGGTATTGTTATTGCTGTGCTTTTACTATGTTAAAAATTTGCCACTTTTCATCATTTGCCAGTTATTCTTCATAATTTTCTAAATCATTGCCTTTTTCATGTGGCTTGGCATAAAATAGCAAAAAGGAACGCGTTGTGAGCAGTGCAAGCTGAGTCCTCTCTCTGCTGATTTTGAACTCCAGAGATGGCTTCCTTGTGGTCATTTCTTTCAACTCACTTCCTGGAATTGAGGTGAAGAAAAATACAGAAGCCAAAAAGGATCCAAATTCAACAATTTATTCTGAATTTTCACAAAAAAAGTATGAGTGAATTTCCACCATGAATTTGGGACAATAAATTCCCCCAAGGAACGCCCTCTCCCTTGCAGTTTCTCACCTTCCTGTGCCGAGAAGGTCCCTTCCACACACAGAGAACAAGCAGAGCAGCAAACAGGCTTTGCTCCACAATGCTTAGTATTCATTTCATTGTCTTATTGCATTTATAAAGGTAAAGGGACCCTGACCATTATGTCCAGTCGTGGCCGACTCTGGGGTTGCAGTGCTCATCTCACTTTATTGGCCGAGGGAGCCGGTGTACAGATCATGTGGCCAGCAGGACTAAGCCACTTCTGGCGAACCAGAGCAGCGCACAGAAATGCCATTTACCTTCCCGCCAGAGCGGTACCTTTTTATCTACTTGCACTTTGACATGCTTTCGAACTGCTAGGTTGGCAGGAGCAGGGACTGAGCAACGGGAGCTCACCCAGTCGTGGGGATTCGAACTGCTGACCTTCTGATCGGCAAGCCCTAGGCTCTGTGGTTTAACCCACAGGGTCACCCGCGTCTCTTATTGCATTTATATCCAAACCCTATTCTATTCTATCCATTACACAACAAAGACAGGGAGATTCATGCTTCATTTCAGGAGCACACAGTCTTGACAGAATAAAACAGACTAAAAATGGATCACCCACCTCCCAAGTTTGTAAAATACTGTTAAGTTTTGCTGCAGTAGTTTTGACTGTTTCAAACGGGGGCTGTATAAAGCCCCCACTTGTTCTTCAGAAGGAAAAATGAGGGTCAATGAGGGGTTTTTTGTTTTTGTTTTTAACCAAGGATGACCACTGGATAGAAAACCGGTAGCTAAACAGGTAGTTAAACAGCCATTTGAGTCCAGGTGGGGAAGCACTAAACACCTCAATATATCTTTACTTACAAATGAGGCCTGGTGGGTTGAAGGGTGTGTGTGTGTGTGTGTGTGTGTGTGTGTGAGAGAGAGAGAGAGAGAGAGAGAGAGAGAGGAATTGTGCAAACAGAGTAATAATAAATAAAATCCCTGAACCTTGGAAATGGCCAGAGTTTCATGCCATCCTCACTTCCCTCCTGCAAGTGGGATGAGTCAGAGCATCCTTTGGACCCCTGAACAGATTCATAGAATCATAGAATCCTAGAGTTGGAAGAGACCCCAAGGGCCATCGAGTCCAACCCCCTGCCAAGCAGGAAACACCATCAGAGCACTCCTGACATATGGTTGTCAAGCCTCTGCTTAAAGACCTCCAAAGTAGGAGACTCCACCACACTCCTTGGCAGCAAATTCCACTGTCAAACAGCTCTTACTGTCAGGAAGTTCTTCCTAATGTTTAGGTGGAATCTTCTTTCTTGTAGTTTGGATCCATTGCTCCGTGTCCGCTTCTCTGGAGCAGCAGAAAACAACCTTTCTCCCTCCTCTATGTGACATCCTTTTATATATTTGAACATGGCTATCATATTCCTTTGCATTACTGTGTCACCACCTTCAAAAAACAACACAGAAGGAGGAATAAGGAAATATCTTACTAAGGGAGACCCAGGAAATGAGGAAACAGAAGAGGCATGTAGGGAATCTTTTGTTGGAGAGCGCTCTGGTCTATCTGCAGCCCCCGGATCTCCAAGCGTCCTCCGGTGAGCATAGCTCTGGAAAAGGGATCCCCTTCTTCTCCAGGGCGCTCCAGCAACTTGATTTATGCACACTAATCTTCTGGCATTGCACAGCAAGAAGAATGAACCATCCGTAGATCTCAACTCCCAAATATGGGAGCGGAGCAACCTCTATGGGTTTCCTCGGGAGCAGCGTCCCCGGAATCTTACCCCCGAAGTTTTGGAGCCCAAAAAAGAAACGAAGGAGAAAGTGAGCGACACGCATTTCCTTTCGGGGCCGCGGGAGGCAGACGCAAACGCGGGGAGCAACAGCGAGGGCACTTTCGGTTTCGTTTCCATCCCCCCGGGCGGAGCTTTTGCGCACCAGCTGGGCGGGCGGGGAGGGGCGGGGGGGGGGCTCGGCAGCGGCTCTCCAGGCCCCACAATCCCCGCTTTGTCTCCCGGTCCTCGCGCATCACGCGGGGAGACTCGCGCAAGAGGACAGCGCGGGCTGGGCGTGAGGACTCCTGCTGCCCTGGGCAGGCTTCGTGCTAGGAGGGGGGACCTCGGACGGATGGACTTGGCATCGCCCATGGGCCCCGATCCCCCTTCCCTCTTGCAAGCTGGACGGGGACAGCGCAAGGCGCTCCCCACGCCCGGTCTCCCCGGGTCTCTCCTCTGGCCAGGGAATCAGGAGGGAGATGCGCGCCACGGCAGCGCGCTCAGATGAGCTTCCAGGGACCCGCCGCGCTCCCCGCCCTCCTGAAGGGCGTCTGGGAAGAAAAGGAGGCGCGATCGGGGGATGCTGAGCTCCGCATCCGTCCACCTTCAAGGCTGAGAGATTGTGGCACAGGGCCGGATCGAGGTACAAGCTCAACAAGCCAGAGCTCAGGGCCCCACTCTCTTGGGGGGGGGGGGAATTAAAGGATGCACATTTCCGAAATATAAGATAAAAAACAAATCAAATAAAACGTACATCCAGCAACAGCGTTTTGTGTTGTGTCGGCTCCTATGATGTAAGTCTTGGGCCCCGCCTGCTAACCTGCCCCCTCAAATATCCCTGGTTTGCTCCTTTCTATATACAGGGTGCCTACATTCTGCTATTTATAATTATTAGTAGTTTGCATCATATATTTACACCTATTATTATTTCATGTTATAGCAAGTTTCTAGAGACTAGATGATGAGTCTTTGTAAATGGTGTTTCTAAAGGAACTTTTGTTATTCCCAAATACCTATGTGTTTGCATTATTTTGTTATGAATAAAAAATCATTTTAAGTTAGAGCTTAATAATTATTTCACTATTAATATA
The DNA here is from genome assembly GCF_965112155.1 of Podarcis liolepis. NCBI lineage: Eukaryota > Metazoa > Chordata > Lepidosauria > Squamata > Lacertidae > Podarcis > Podarcis liolepis. The sequence goes on from NC_139563.1 coordinate 1,908,832, forward strand.
CTTCTTAATTGTATTTCACTATTAATATACTACTTCTTAATTGTACTTCACTGTTAATATACTTCTTAATTGTATTTCAGTTCAACAATTACTTTGGAAAAAACACGTATTTTGTTATGCGCAAATGGCTTTAGATACTTATGAGGTCCGTAAATTACCATATAGCATATATTAAACCCAAAAACAGTGACAATTTGTTGTTGACAAAGGACAGCTGGACATGTAAAGGGCCCCATTACCTTCAGGAGCTGAGGGCCTCATCAAACCTCAATCTAGCCCTCTTCTGGCACACGCAAAATGCATTGTGGGTGGGCAGCTTGTGCCTGGAAAGGGGCCGTTTCCCCAGCCCCCCCTCAAAGTGAGCCTGAAAGATGCGACTTCTGGAGGAGAAATGCCCCTGCGAAGTGTGGAGTATGGGCTTGTCTCTGACGCCCTGTTGTCACGCAACTCGCACTTTCCTGCAAGCAGGTCAGACAGAATGCTTGGACAGGGAGCTGGTGTTTGAAACTCCCATTTTGCGACACTTCATTCAAACAGGGAGCAGTTTCTGACCTCTGGGCGCAGTACTGATTTCAGCTTAAAACTTCAGCGCGGAAGGAAGGGAGGACCTTTTTCTGCCTCCCGACTTCCAGCTACTCTCTGAAGAAGAGACCCTCTTACGAATATTAGGGGGGTGGGCAGGGGAAGGACTAGACCATGTGAAAAATGAAGATAATATTTTAGCCGCAGTCTATTCCTTTTCAGCTTTGTATTCTTGTTATTAAAAAAGCGCACCTAGACATTCCGTTGTTGCTCCCATAACCTCGGTTTAAGGTGCCATTGAGTTCCTAGCTTTCATTTCTCAGTTTCTAACATTGCTGGAAGCAACCTTGGAGTCATTATGGGATGGACAGTTCTTTGCCTCTCTGCCTCTTCCAGGGAGGAGTTTCTGGAACAGCTGAGATGCATGTGAAGGGAACCAATCTTAGAATCACATTTTAATATCTGAGCAACTAGAGAATTCATGCAGCTTGATGAATGGAAAATATTCAAATTTAGTACAAACAGTTTGTAGCAAAACCAACTTCTGTCACTGCTGTTACCACCAAATATGACATGAATATATGGCTCCCACCATATATTTCAAAATACCAGTAAACCCCAGTTCACCCCTCAGCCCCTAGGGTAATTTCCAAGGTAATTTTACCAACCACAATGCTTGGTTAAAAGGGGAAGTGGCCTACATATAGAGAAGGAAAATGGAAATTAAAAGATTATGAGGAAATTAAAGACCATTTTTAGAGTTGGCTGCATTATAGCCAATTACATGAGATGTATAAGGAAGATAATAAAAAAGGGTTTAGTTATACAATCTCTAGATTTCAAAAGGTGGTTATAGAAAAAGATGCGAAGAAAGCATATAGTATTCTGCTAGAATGGGAAACAAAAGATGAGGAGGTCAAATCAGTTATGATCAAATGGGCACAAGATATAGGACACAATATACAATTTGAGGATTGGGAAAAGCTGTGGAAAGTGGATTTGAAATTCACTCCACACCAGTACAAATAACAAAAATGTACAAAACCGGGTCAAATATGTTGGAAATGTAAAGAAAAAGAAGGTACTATGTATCATATGTGATGGGAATGTAGAGAAGTTTTAAAAAAATTGGGAAATGATATATAATGAATTGAAAAAAATGTTTAAAATGACATTTGTAAAGAAACCAGAAGCATTTTTGTTAGGGATTTTAGGACGAGACTTGCCAAGAAAAACAAAGAATTTATTTATGTATGCCACAACAGCGGCAAGAGTCTTGTTAGCACAAGAATGGAAGAAGGAGGAAATCCCAACGAAAGAACAATGGCAAGAAAAACTGATGAGTTGTGCAGAGTTGGCAAAGTTGACACACAAACTATGTCAGAAGGACAATCGTGACTTCAAGGAAGATTGGGAACTTTTTATCAACTCTTTTTTTAAAAAACCGAAATGACTTGGACTCCTTGGCAGGTTTTGAATAAACACCCACAAATTTATTAATAGAATATATGATAGATAAGGTAGTGATATGTACAATTTTTAACATGCAGAGAATAATATGTGCAAACAAATCAGAGAGGGGAGCTGAGGGAAGTCTTTGGTGGGGGGGAGAGGGAGGGATGGGGAGGGGGATAAAAAGGGGGGAGATAATGTAATTGATTATTTGGATTGATAATTTGTTTTGTTGAAATTGTCTAATAAAAATATATTTTAAAAAAGTAAATACATGTTGATCAATCGTGTTTCTATTGTGTGCTATGACAAACTACGTAGAACTATATGAATTTCCACATAAGTAGACGACAAAGTGGAATGCTGATTTATGCAAAATTAAAGCAGTTGCAGTGGAACAGAAAACACTGGCTGAAAGTACAAGTGGAAATCAGGACAGACAGAGGCACTTTAGCACATCCCTACTGAGAGTGAAAATGTTCTGGTGTTTAAGTGGATCATTCTCACTAGATGCATTACAGTATGTTGCATATGGAGTCAGACTCCTCTTCTTTCTTTCTTCTCTTCTCTTCATGAATTTCCCTTTCCACTTCCCTTCATATTTCCCTCTTCATCCTCTCAACCTCTTCTCATTGTACTTATTAGAGTATATTACATGGTGAGCGAAATGAATATAATAAATCATTTACTTCCCTGGCAGCTGCTTCCTTTTCCACCTCCTCACGTATTTTCCTCTTCATCTTCTCAATCACTTCTTGGTCCTCCTCTAGCATGTCTTCCGTGTAGCAGGGGGCTGCCTTGTTCCTTTCAACCAGGTGGTCGATCATCCCAAGCAGTTCGGCCACCTGCTCCTCTCTTTCCTGCCCTTCCGCCTTGTTGTTGAAAGCCAGGCATCTCCCGCCACACTGAGCGATCTGGTTCTGCAGATCCTGGTCTCCCTCCGCCAAGAACGCTTTCAAAGGCCTACCTTCCAGGTCTTCCTTGCGGGTGAACAAGATGATCATGTAGTCCTTGGCTTTGCAGCTGAAGATCTTCTGGATCAACTGAGCAACGGCTTTCTCCTCCTTGCTGAAACGAGTCAGTTGCATTACTTGTATGATGACATGGGCTCCTGGGTAGATGTACTTCACACAGGTCTTGATTTCCTTGGAGGTCACATCTTCTGGAACATTTATGTCGAAAAAGCCAGGCGTATCAACCACCACAATTCTCCTACCACCAATGACCGTGTCCTCTTTCTGGCATTTTGCTGTCACTGAGGAAGGGGACGAGAAGGATGAAAACCTTTTGTCCCCCAGGATGGTGTTTCCTGTTGCGCTTTTCCCAGCTCCAGTTTTGCCCACCAGGGCGATCCTCAGTTCTGCAAGAAAGAGGCAAGAGATGGTGAGCAACTCTTCTGCATTGTCACAGAGGCCAGAGAGGAAACTGAGGGGAACATGGGCACCACCCCTCCCTTGCCCATCTCCATCACCCAGGAGCTGTGGGGAGGGAGAAACAGATTGGTCAAGTTCTCCTTCCCTCAGGTTCTCATTTCTCCAGAATTACGTTCAGTTCCCCACTTTTTGGCATGACAATCTGTACATGTTTAAAAGCGCATTTCAGCCTATACATGTTTCTGTGTGCATTTATGCCCACTATAAACATTTCTGTAAGCAGTTTCTCCTAATATAATTCATTTCCCAACAGATATAAATATATTTCTGTGGATTTCCCCCTGTTCTATGCTTTTTCATACATATTTTGATTGAACTGCATCTTTTAGCTCATGTATTTGTTTGGGTAGTGTGAATTAAGTAGGTCCGCATTAAAATAAAATACTAAAATAATAATTGGCTACCTTTCACCCTAAGGTCCCAGGGTAAGTTACAAATAAAACACAAACTTAAAAACAGGTTAAAATTACAGAAATAAGATGGGTGCCAAAGTTAGACACCTCAAGCTTCAAAAGAGGTGCATCTTCAACATTTGCCAGAAGCTGCACAATGAAGGCTCCACATGCTCCTCTCTGGGGAGGAAGTTCCACATCTATGGGGCCACCACAGAGAAGGTCCTGGGCTGCCACAATCGCTGACCTTTTGTAGGTGGTAGAACAACCAAGAGGACCCCTTCCCCCAAGAGGGTCTGCAGGGAAAGGGGGGGGGGCTTTCAGGTATTGGAGACACAAATCATTTCGGTCTTTAAACACCAATGTGAGCACCTTGAATATGGTCTGGAAACAAACCATGAATCAACCTAATGTCTCTCCCATGGTTACATTGATTCCATCCAACAAAGTCTAGGAACCTGGAATGACATCAAAACAGCTCGGTCTTACCTGTGCTTCTTCCAGCCATATTCAGACAAGCAGAAAAATTCACAAGCCAATATTCAGGATTTCTAGATCGGAAGCAAAAGGAAACAGAATCAGCCAATGGGGAGCTTTCTGTATTAGGCAGAAATGTGTGCTGCTCCCCCCAAAAACTTGCCTCACAAAATTCTTTTTACACTTTACAGAGGAATCTTCCTAAATGTCTGCTGTACCAAATATTTGGCCATCATGTGTGCTGAAAGCAAAGGATGTCTTGGGGAGAAATGGCAGGTCCCACAAAACAGGAATGGCCCTCACTGACGGCTGCCCCAGAATGGAGACTGGCCAACTGGGGCAAGAGGGACACTGCCCCACCCAGCCCAGCTGGGTTTCCCCCAGCCCCCACTTGCTCCTCCCTCCCTCCCTCCCTCCCTCCCTTCCTTCCTTCCTTCTGCTCTAGGGTGCAGCTGTGAACATCTTCTTCCTCCTCAGCCTCAGAGTTGCCTTGGTAGACGTCAGTAGGGAGGAGGATGGGGACCACAACAGAGAGAGTTGACTCCGCCCATCAGTGGTTCTGGCTCCGCCCACTCTTGGGCTCCCTGCCTCCCACCCCTCCCCCAGTCCGAATGGCCACCCCTGGGACTGGGACTTTCTTTTTCTATTAATGTTTTTTATTAACTTTTTGTTACATAACATAAACCCAAACATTAAAATATAATAACAACAGCAACAAAAACTAAAAAGAAAAACAGAGAACAGATAATGAACACATAACCATATAACAAATAACGAACATATAACCATAAATCCGTAAATTCTTGCCCACAAACTTATGTTACCCTACTTTATATTTCCCATTCTTCTTCTTTCATTTCTAATAGACTTCCTTCCTCCTCAAAGCGGGTCTATTTTCCTACTTGTTAAGCTGTTTCTTTCTCAATTCTTCATTCCTAACCTTCTCTGACCACAACACTTCTAGAGCAAATTGTGGTTTGTGAAAATTATTCAAACCAAGTCCAGGTTTTTATTTGGGGACACTGATTTTTAAAAATAATCTCAATATATTCCCCACTCTTTTTGGAACTTTTGGTTAGACTGTCCCCTAATTGTGTCCTTCATTTTTGCCATTTCAAAATATTCAAATAGTCTATCCTGCCATTCTTTTTTTGTTGGTACTATTTCACCTTTCCAATTTTTTGCTATTAGTATCCTTGCTGCTGTTGTTGCATATAAAAATATTCTTATTTTCATTTGGGATGTCTGAGTCTAATATGTCCAATAAGAAAGCTTATGGTGTGTGTGTTTAAATATTTTTTTCAGCTCTTCATATACAGTATCACAAAAATTCTTAATTTTTTTGCAGCTTCACCACATATGTAATAGTGTCCCTTCTACCTGAGTACACCTCCAGCACATATTAAATTTCTTTTTAAAAGATATTTAAGATATTTTGCTGGGGGTTATATACCACCTGTAAAACATCTTCCTCAAATTTTCCCTTAACGAGTAACAGGCCACAAATTTCCATTCTTTGTTCCACAACCTTTCCCACGCTGATAGCTGAATAGTTTTACCCAAGTCCATAGCCCACTTAATCATTACTTCTTTCATCTGCATATCTTTTCCCTCCCATTCTAAAATAAATCCATACATTCTAGAGATTACATTTTTCTTATTTTGTATTAATTCTTTGTCTATTTTTTATTCTTTATTCTTTTTATTCTTCTCTTGCAAAACCTTTTTTGATATCTATCTTAAAGACCTCATTTATCTGATGATATTGGATCCATTCTGTCAGATTATGTTTAATTCCTCATATTTTTTCAATTTCAATTTATTGTCTTCTTCCCCCAGTAGATCTTTATATGCAGCCCACTCCATTTCCAAATTCTTCCTTTTAACTGCTATCTAGGTTCTGGGTTCCAGCAAGTTTTTGTATTTTTTCCATACCTTATATAATGGCTTCCTTATAATATGGTTCACAAAGCCTCTATGGACTTTCAATTTTCTTTTGTAATTGTTATATGTTGGAAATCAATAAAACTATACAGTGGTACCTCAGGTTACATACGCTTCAGGTTACATACGCTTCAGGTTACAGACTCTGCTAACCCAGAAATAGTACCTCGGGTTAAGAACTATGCTTCAGGGTGAGAACAGAAATCGTGTGGCGGCAGCGGGAGGCCCCATTAGCTAAAGTGGTGCTTCAGGTTAAGAACAGTTTCAGGTTAAGTATGGACCTCCGGAACGAATTAAGTACTTAACCTGAGGTACCACTGTACTTATTAAAGAAAAAAATAGGACTTGCAGCTAGGTAAGTATTCATAGTGCAAGTCCCACTGAACTCTAGACCAGTGCTTTTAAAATCAAGAAGATCTGTTCCATAGAACTGGATTGGGATCAACGTATCTGCATCCTCAACGGGATTCTCATCTGTCTTGACAATCTGAAAGTGGGATAAAGTGGCTTGGAAGTTCAATTCAGGGGAAGGTTCTTATTTTATTTTATTACTGCATTTTCCTTTGCTTTCCCCAGAGCTTAATTTTCAAAATACCACCTTGCGAATGTACATTTTTCTTGCCCTTCAAGTGTCCCCTGAAAAATGAACCGTTTTGGTAAGACCCCAAATCCACACAGTACCTTATTTTAGGGCAACTCAAGGGGCGGGGAGGAAATTCTTTTTAAAAAGCTCCAAACTTTATTTGGTAACCGCACTTATCTCCAGCCCAAATAAAGGCCACCTGTGCAATTGCATTCTGTCTCCTGTGTAAAACTTTCTGGGTTGGGAGTGGGGAGGAAGAGAAAAGACCCTGATCACGGGGCAGCCAGGAGTTTTGTGGGGGGGAGGGCAGAACTGACATGATTTGTCAGTTAAGTATTTTTATTGTTTTACTTGAACTAGGTGGGGGAGCTGTGCCCCCTGCCCCCCTTAGCTATGCTCATGACCCCGATACCAGTTAAACAATGTCACCTCCCATTGATTTTAATGGAATAATTAAGCCAGCCAGTCTTTCACTAGAAAGTTCAGTACAATCCCTTGTCTATGTAGACTCAGAGGTAAGCTTCATTATATTGCACTGGTCTTACTCACATGCTAAGTGTCCCAGGATCAGGGTCTCAGAGATGCTTAAGGGCTCCTGCTTTCAGACTGCATAAACCTAATCCTGCAATTGGGTTAGTTTTGTATTTTGGTTATTATTGATCCCATTGACTTATTTCAGGACTGAAGGCTAGGTATGTAGGGTGGGGGTGTCAAGTATTTTTTGTTCCCCCACAAACAAACCCTATGCACATTTTCATGGAGTAAGCTCCATGAAAACTTAATGGGGCTTCGCGCCCCCCCCCTCCTTAAATTGTACTATTAAATTTCAAAGATATGGGGCTTCTGCTCCAGTTAGAACCACAGCATTTTAGGCTTAGAGCAGACAGCTATGCGGGGGGGGGGGGGGGTTTAACCCTGGCCATTGAGAATCCCAGCCTGTGTGTCTGTGTACCCAAATGCCGGGGGGGGGGCGTTGCCAAGCTGGGTCTTTGACCAGGGCGAAACAAAGGCTACTTTTGCACCTGAGAACAGACTTCGGAAGCCCTTGAGTCCAACCACTGAACAAATTCATAATGAGAATTGGCAGACTTCACTCCTTTAGAAAGGGTGACCATGTCTGCAGATTGCAGCCATTTCTGGTGGAAAAGAAAATCGCCCCAGAGTTCTTTACAAATGCTCTTTAAAGGGTACCCTGTGCGGAAACCGAAGTTTTCTGGGCCACCCCCTCTTGGTCCCATAAATTCATCTCCATTACCCCCTAATCTGCTGTGTAAAAATGGTAAGTAGTAACACAATTGTAACATTTTGCACGTCAGCAACCATTGCACAATCATTCAAAACTATTTCGTTTAATTCATTCAACCACGCTGGTGAACTTGATTCAGTGATACCAGCTTTTCAAAGCCATTTGACCTCCAGCCCCCCTGCCCCCCCATGGCAACCCCACCGCCCCCCAACCCCCAAGCACGGGGTGGTACCTCCCAGTTTGGGGGCCCCTGCCTGGCCGGCTCTGCCTGCAGGTTGGCAGGCGTAACTCTGTGTGCAGAGGCTCCTTCGCCTAAAAGTTTCGTGAGACGAAAGGGGAAAAGTTTGAGCGCAGAAGGGCTGGAGAGAACAGAGGAGGGAAGGGGGAGATTCCACTTTGACCGGCGAGCCGAGGTCTTGATCCCTGAATAGGGGGGAGAAGCTGTGTGCCGAAAAATCCCTGGTGTGGGGCAGAAGAAGTCATTTCCATTCCTCCCCCCTACTGATTTTTTCTTTTTCTTTTTGTACCACCCCCCCAAAAAAAAAATGGCAAAGGAAACACTACAGCTCTAATTTTGGGATTTGTTAGTCTCCATGTCTGCAAATTTCAGGCAATTCTGGCAGGGGAATAAATGGAAAGGGAAATGTTCTTTTAAAAATAAACTTTAAAACCCCTAAAAAGATGTTCCTGCAGATTGTCAGGCTCAATCCACCATGGAGGGGCTCCTTTAACTGCAAGTTTAATCAAAAGGAAAAGATTCATTATTATACACGCAAGCCAAAGTTTTGCTTCCAAGACTCAGATTTTCTTCAAAAAGTTTTTATGTGTTTTATGTTGAGATAACCTCAAATTAATTTTTAAAGGTTTTTGGTCCAAAATTGGGTGCAGGAGATATTTTGAAATTTTCGATTTTCAGGCGATTTAGGCTAATACAATTTCTGCGTCAGTATAGGAAAAACCTCCTGTTTTGCTTATTTTTCAACCGATTGGGCTTATTTTGGTATCAAAATAAAGGTAATTGTGGTCTCTTTCAAAATAAGGTATAAAAATGGTATTAACTGCCACAGAAAAGGGTCATCGACTATTCAAAGTGAATTTTTATCATTTTATTCCCGGTAGGTTCAATAAGCCATAGTGCACAAACCACAACTAACACATGTATCATACTTTTGTTGTAGAATGGGCTAACCATGTACTTGTTATAAAAATAAGGAGGGTGTTTTTTGTGGTTATAAAATAAATTGATTTTGAAGTAATTTTTTTACAAAACAAATTACTTCTATGGACAGGTTTAATGTCTCTTTGAACCTGAAATAACTCTCACATTCATGAGAATAGTTAAAAGTGTAACCTCTTACGTTACAGTGTCATCTGAAATGTTTTAAAAATTAGGTTTTATTGATTATATAATAATAAAATTCATCTCAGACCCCTTGTTCATTTTATGGTGTAAAACACTTCTGCAAGAAATTGCATTAGCCTAAATCACATGAAAACTCAAATTTTCAAAAAAATCTCCCATGTCCAATTTTGGACCCAAAAAACTTTAGAAATTAATTTGAGGTTATCTCATAGGTATCTACAGGAAAAATTTTTTTTGAAGAAAATCTGAGTCATGAGAGCACGGTCGAGTATTAAAATCAGGTTGTTTGGCGTGGAATGACCCAAGAGCTCTAACTCAGCCTCTAGCAACTTCTGCATGCAGGGCAGCTGAGCTGATTCTCCCTCCTGGCGAAAGACTCCCTTGCTCGGAGTTTGAGTGCGGATGGGATGGAGAGAACAGAGGAGGGAAAGGGGAGAGTTCACTTTGACCGGCGAGCCGAGGTCTTGATCCCTGAATTATTTTCCCAGCCCCGCCCTTTCCCGACTCCCAGTGATTTGGGAAGAGATGCCAACGAAGGATTGATTTTTCAGAGAGACCCTTTCTCTTTCCTCTCCTTTCTCCATCCAATTCAATGGAGAGATTTCTTTCTTGCAGGGAGAAGCTGTGTGCCGAAAAATCCCTGGTGTGGGGCAGAAGAAGTCATTTCCATTCCTCCCCCCTACTGATTTTTTCTTTTTCTTTTTGTACCCCCCCCCCACGACAGCTCTAATTTTGGGATTTGTCAGTCTCCATGTCTGCAAATTTCAGGCAATTCTGGCGGGGGCGGAGGGGGAAAGGACATGTTCTTTTAAAAATAAACTTTAAAACCCCTAGAAAGATGTTCCTGCAGATTGTCAGGCTCCTTCAACTGCCAATTTAATCAAAGGGAAAAGATTCATGCTTATACACGCAAGCCAAAGTTTTGCTTCCGAGAGCTCTAACTCAGTCTCAAGCAACAGGTCAAACAAAGCAGACCTTGAGCATCTCTGAGGCAGGTTGAGATACCGAAGACTTAAAGTCAGACCTTGTGGCTGCTGCTCCCTGCTCCCAAATACCAACCTGTGGTCCGTCTGAGGTGTGGGTCTCCCTCCGTGTGGGTCTCCCTCCGTGTGGGTCTCCCTCCGTGTGGGTCTCCTCCTTCTGCTGCTCTTGGGTGCTTCTCCCAGAACTGCAGGAGACCAAATGCAGCTCCTCTGAAATTTTCCTCCCAGAGGGCAGTTTTGTCCTCTCCTGTAGCCAATAGAAACAGATATGCAATTCCGGGAAGCTGTTTTGGCTTCTCAGAACATGATCTGGCTGCTAGCTATGAATGCTTTTGGGGTGGGTGGGTGGAGCTCATGCTTCCATCTCCATTTTATTCAGCTCTGAACAGAGTCTGCCATCGACAGAGAGGGAGAGAAGAAACTGCAGAGCAGAGGGACCATCGAACACGAGAGTCTTCTTCAAGCTCCAGAGGCATCACAAAGAAGGTACCGTTTCCTTTCTTGTCTTAGGAACATCCGAAGCTCCCTTTGCAAGGAGGCGTCACCTTGGTCCTTCTGGCTCAGCAATGGCTACCTGCCCCCCTGGAGATGCCAGCGCTTGAACCCGAGACTGCCTGTATGCAAACCAGATGCTCAGCTGCTGAGCTGTGCCCCCTGCCCCAAACCACATGGAGAAAATAGGAAGCTGTTTTGTACTGAACCAGACTGACTGGTCCATTTAGATTAGTATTGTCCACACTGGCAGTCAGTGGCTTCTCCAGGGCTTCTGAGTGGGGAGGTTCCGGGGAGGGGGGGCTGAAATGGTGACATTCAGCAGCAGCAGAAGGAAGCAAGTGGGAGAGAGTCCACTGGGGGGAGGCGCTGGAACTTGTTGGCATCAGCCCCCTCCCCACTGAAAAGCAGCTGCCTTTAAGAGATGGTCATCTCTGGAGGGTATTTTCATTAAGACTAGGCCCCAAGGAGCCTACAGACCATCATCCTGAGTGGCTGCAGCTGTTCAGGGCCTTCCCCAAACCAGGCCACCTGCCTGGGAGCTGCAGAAGGGAGGGTATCAGGCCAGGCTGCCAGGGACCCCCAAGGCAGAAGCAGAAGCAGGTAAGGGGGGGGGAGAGAGATGCAGCTCTGGCTGGAGGAAGGGAACAACCGGGTGCTTTCCACCCCAAGTGCAGAGGGTGGGAAGATTCTTGAAGAGATTGTGAAGGACAAAGTGTTAGGCATGTTTGTTTATTAATGCTTATACACCTGTTGGTGGTAAAAACCACATACCCTCAAATCCAAAAAGATAGAACAATGAAATTATGAAGAGGAAAAATTAGCAAACCTAATTTAGGACCAATGCATGTAAAAAAAGTCACCAGCTGCCTCCCTGGTAATTGAATCCCAAATCTGCAGGGGCAGAATATGGTGCTTTGAGGTTCTTTCAGGGTTGCGTTTACATCATAAGCTTCCTCTGGTGGTGGAGAGGAGTTTGGGCAAAGCAGGAGCTAATGAACTTCATTTTCTGGTTCTCTTCCGGCTCAGCAATCTGCCTGGACAATGGATGAATGGAGAGCGGAAGTTAGAGGTAAGTCCCTTCTCCTGACCCTCCTCTGAAAGAACCACGTGATGGGAATGGGGAAGGTTGGACCATTTGTGGGCCACAGTTGGAAGGGTGAGGTGATCCCAGGTGCTTAGGGGAATTGTTGCAGTGTATGGACCCTGGATGGTGGCAATTCAGGGGGCGAATTCCCAGGCAACAATTCTGTGGGAATGTTGAGGATAGTAGGAGAGGATATAGTGATTAAATATTATCCTTCCTCACTCACGCTAGTGAGCTAGTAGCAGAGCACATTCCCTTGCACATTGCAGGAAGTGAGTTGATGGATTCGTCAGAAGCATTTGAGTTATGCAATCCAGTCTGGCTTGTCCAGATTGGATTGTTCCTGGTAAACACCCTTTGTTCCCTCTTAAGAACAATAATGACACAACAGTCTTCTTTTAGAAGGTAATGATAAGATTTACTCACATTCAGTTCACAGTATGATCCTGAAGGCAGGCTTTTGCTTTTAGTTACAGGGAAAGGTGAGGGTTCATTCTCTAGTGAGGGATGAGCTCATGTGCTGCTGACTGAGGGCCAGGACACAGCAAAAGGGCATCAAGATGGAACAGGGTGAAAAAGCAAAAGGGAAAAAGGGAACATGGCTGCATGACCAGCCCTTTTATGGGGTCTCCCAGGGTCACGCCCATCTACCTGGTCACATGCAAGGGGAGGATGCTCCAGATCAGGTGTGACAGGAAGTCCTCCTGGCTGGAGCAACATCCTCTGTGTGTCCACTCTAGGCAACCAAGAAATGTTGATTTGACTGCCTTTGTGATGTTACATCCCACAAGGTCGGTCCTGGATGCCCAGACATCTTCCTAATTCCTTTCCAGAGACTACTAAGGCACAGGAGAGCAGAACCAAAAATCTCAGTGAAGATCTACGGATTGTTCTTGTTGGGAAGACGGGAGGAGGGAGAAGTGCCACAGGAAACACCATTTTGGGCGAAAAGAAGTTTGAGTCCAAACTCTCCCCAAAGCCAGTGACCGAGACTTACAGCATAGAGGTCCGAGCAGAGAGGTGGAAGGGGAAACAAGTCGTCGTCATTGACACTCCAGATATTTTTGATGCTCGTCTTCAAACACAGCATGATATTCCGGAAGTCCAGAAGTGCCTCTCTCTCTGTGAGCCAGGTCCCCACGCCCTGGTGTTTGTGACGCAGGCCGGTCGTTTCACTGAGGAAGACACTGTGGCCGCCAAGAGGGTGGAGGAGGTCTTTGGCCCAGAGGCCACAAAGTACATGATCGTCTTGTTCACCCGCAAAGAAGAGTTAGATGTGGAAACCTTGGAGGAGTACATACGGATGTCTGGAAACAGAGCCCTGCAGGATTTGGTGGGGAAGTGCAAGCGCCGTTGCTGCGCTTTCAACAACAAAGGGACGGAAGAGGAAAGGGCCAGCCAGGCAGAAGAGCTGCTGGTGAAAATCGAGCAGATGATGATAGACAACCAGAACAAGCCTTTCCTTGAGCTGTTTCCAAGAGGACCTACAAGAAGCGCAGCTGAAATGAAACCAGAGGAAGAGGCAATGGACACAGATGAAGGAAGACTAAATGAATTCCCTGAAGGTAGAATCCAATTATGATTCTGAAGCAGTTAGAGACCTCCCTGGGTTGAGTTTCCCGGGGTAGCCCTTCCTTAGAGACCCACCAAATACCTGCTCTTCTTCTTTGTACAAGGAAGAGCCCAAAGGAGAGCAGAATCCTGCACCTAGAAGGGGGTGGCTCTGTAACCTGCTAACATTTTGCAAACTATGGAGATGGGTGCAAGAGTTTGCTTGCTTTATGCAATTCAGCACATGAGACCTATGCAGGCATTTGATTCACACATGCATACCGTGTACCCAGCATCCCAATGGTGGAAAATTCTGGGTCATTGGGGCTCCTGGTTGTGGGGTTGCTTCTAATTGTGTTTGGCTGAATGTGCTTAGAAGCCCCTTCAGAGCCTGTTTCATAATGTCCAGAGTGGAGTCAGTGCTAGCCAGGACATAGGCAGGTGGCCATCTGTGTTCTTCCTCCTGGCTACATATGGGAGAATCTCTTACGTTTTGACTTCTCTCTGCTTCTCACTTTCCCCAGTTATTAAGCACAGCTCTCCACATTTCAACATATACTCTAGTATATGTATTTTAGTACACCTTACTTGGCTGGAAAACTGCACTAATAAATTCAGAGAAATGTGGATTTCAATGGATGAATATTGTTTCAGAAAGTTTGAATTGGATCACCAGGGAAAGAGACTCCACAACCACGTCCACACTACTGGGAAGGCCTGGCCACACCACGTCACTGTGGCACCGTGAGCCTCCCCAACCAATAGGACAGGATGAAAGGAACCCCCTGCCAATCCCAGGAGGATCTGGGGCGAATGATGGAGTGAGAGAAGCTCCAAGGAACCCCTTGGCCCCAGGTCAGTTTGGCCTTGAGAGCCAAGGATAACACCTTAAATGGGGACCAGAAAGATTCAGACAGGCCTGAATGTTGTTTCAGTTGACACTGAGAGATTATCCACACTTACATTTTACCCACCACATTCCAGGCACACATCCATGATTTTAAACTGTGTCCGAGATTGTTCATTTGTTTGTTTGTTGCCGTGAGGTTTCCCCACAACAACTGACTGTCTAAAGCTGAATCAAAGCAAATGTCATAAAATCATAGAATTGGAAGGGAGTCCCATCGCCATCTAGTCCAACCCCCAGCAATGCAGGAATCTCAGCTCAAGCATCCATGACAGACGGCCATCCAACCTCTGCTTAAAAACCTCCAGGGAAGGAGAGTCCACAACCTCCTGAGGGAGACCATTCCACTGTCAAGCAGCTCTTGCCCTCAGAAAGTTCTTCCTGCTGTTTAGTTGGAATCTCCTTCCTTGTAACTTGTAATGTCAATTCAGGTTTCCCAAGGATTGACATTTGCTCTGATTCAGCTTTAAAGAGCAGGTTTTCTTGGGGAAACCAAGACCAGGTCATTGGACACAGAGCTATAACCTGAGGGCTGTGCCTGGGAAGCATGGAGGAAAGGGAAGTGTGATTAATATGAACATCCCTTATTCCTTCCCAACAGAGCCTGGGAACCTGAGTCTCTCCCACAAGGATTCCGAATTGCGGGTCCTCCTTGTTGGGAAGACGGGAGGAGGCAGAAGTGCCACAGGAAATACCCTTCTGGGGGAGAAGACCTTTGAGTCCAAACTCTCCCCGAAGCCAGTGACCCAGACATGCAGGGGAGAGGTCCGAGCAGAGAAGTGGAAGGGGAAACAAGTCGTCATCATTGACACTCCAGCCATTTTTGATGCTCATCCTCAAACAGAGCATGATATTCTGGAAGTCCAGAAGTGCCTCTCTCTCTGTGAGCCAGGTCCCCACGCCCTGGTGTTTGTGACGCAGGCCAGTCGTTTCACCCAGGAAGACGCTGTGGCCATGAAGAGGGTGGAGGAGGTCTTTGGCCCAGAGGCCACAAATTACATGATCGTCTTGTTCACCCGCAAAGAAGACCTAGAGACAGAAAGCCTAGAGGAGTACATAGAGCTATCTGGAAACCGACCTCTTCAGGATTTGGTGAGAAAATGCAAGGGCCGTTGCTGCGCTTTCAACAACAAAGGGACGGGAGAGGAAAGGGCCAGCCAGGCGGAAGAGCTGCTGTCTCTGATTGAGAAGGTGGTTCAGGAGAACGGGGACCAGCCTTATCTCAAGTCGCGTCCGATGGAGATGTCACTGAGGTCAGATGGAAGGAATCCTGAGGAGACTTCAAAGCAAACAGCAGCAGGGGAACCAGTGGAGGATGAAATGAATGCTGGAGAAATCCCCAAAGGGCAGCAGAAGAAAAAATCAAAGAAGGTAGGGTGCAAAGAATAAGAATGGGGCCCCTGTCTTTTCCAATTACTGATGACTTACATGGTAGACAAATTCAAACTTGGAAAAGGAGGATGGAACAGGGTTGTTTTCAGTTGCTCCAGAGGTTAAGAGCTGAAGAAGCAGCTTGAAAGAACAAGGAAAAGGGATTTAGACCAAACATTAGGAAGAACTTTATGGTCCTGGGGAAGAATTTATTAATTTAATGCATTTATATCCCACCTTTATATCCGTGGGACTCAAGGTGGCACAAGTGGTTCTCCCCCCCCCTTTATTTAATCTTCACAAGAATGCTATTTCTATTTCATTAGAGGTTTTTAAGCAGAGTCTGGGGGACTCTCTATTGAGAAGTTGCAGAAGGGTTGGGCTAGATGACGTTTGAGGTCCTTCCCATGAGCTTAAGGGGGGGGGGGTAAATTCTTGCTTATTTGAGAATTCCCCCCTCCCCCTTGACATCTTTCCCCCTTTCTCTTGACTCCACAACAATCACTTACCCTGGATTTGTTTCCAACAGGCATTTAGTTCTGCCATGGGCTCCCTTCGTTTGTACCTTGTCCCAGAATCCGGAGAAGCTCCCAAAGAAGGCAAAAGAGGAGCAGGAAGATCTCATCCTCCAATGTAAACGGAAGCAGTATCATCAATAAACACAGCAGGATAATTTGCGTTCTCCCATCACTATTGCACATCCTCCGTGTGGCACTATTTCACAACCTTCATCCCCCTTGCCTTCTCAACCTCCTTAAGCCTAAAGTGGGTTTCACATTTTGGATCCAGGGAATTCTGTGGCTTATCCACACTTCCTCTTGTTTTTCTGCCTCTCCACAGGAAACCTTCTCCTTGGCGCTCAGTTGGAGCAAATGTCAACCGTCTTTCCCAGGAATTGACGTTTGCTCTGATTTGGAGCAGAAGAGGGGGTGTTCCATGGGAGAGGAGTGTGGAAAGGGGGGGAAACCACTCAGACCGGTGTTTTCTAGGGACGGGATTGAGGAAGGGTGGACAAGCCAGTGTGTGGTAAATAAATCAAGAATCCTGTTTTAAAGTCATCCATGTTGGCGGCCATCAATATGAGCTTATTCTTCATATGTTGAATCAGATATATATGGGGGCGCTAACATCTTTTAAATGCTTGGAGCCTCTAAAACCCTCTCAGGCCCTGGCAGTGGGCATGGGGAGTTCACCAGGGGAAGGTGTCGAGGGCACAATTGTGCCCCTGGGAAACATACTGGCAGCTGCTGGTCTATGAGGCCAGGCTCCAAGGCAGCTGGAACATCCTTCCCTTCCCGAGATCACTTAGCTCTTTCTGCCTCAGCAATGGACACATGGTATCCGCTGCCCACCTGATGCTTCTCATTTCCTTTTCCCCTCCCCTCTCAATAAGTTGACATGACTCCTACTTTCTTCCTCTCACTGGTAACACAGATTGACAAATGCTCCTGAGTTACCTTTTCAAGGACCCCGGAAGAACTGGGGGGGGGGGGAGTGGGTTTACACTGATCTCCTCACTCCTCTGACTGAGTCCCGGTTTTGTCATGGCAGCTTATCAAACGGCGTATTGAGTGTTGTGGCAAAGCCCTGCTACGATATATTTCTTCCTTCCGTTCTCACTGTCACCCAATTCACTTTTCCTGCTATTCTGTATTCCATCTGATAGCCTTTCCGTAGGCTGTGGGCCTAAACGTAAGCTGAACACTGTGGGGGTTCATTTTGTGGGAAGGTTTACTTTATTTTTTGAAAACAGTCTTTTTATTAAACAATTTCAACATAACAAATCATTAATCCACATAATCAATTACATTATTTCCCCCTCCCCCCTCCACCAAGGATTTCCCTCAGCTCCCCTCTCTGATTTCTTTACACATATTGTTCTCTGCATGTTATAAAATTGTACATATCCTTGCCTTATCTATCGTGTGTTCAACTAATAAATATTTGGATGCTTATTCAAAACCTGCCAAGGAGTTCAGATTATTTTGTTGTCTTTTTAGGTAATTTGTAAAAAGTTCCCATTCTTCCTTGAAGTCACAATTGTCCTTTTCAAGCAGATTGTATCTCAATTTGGCCAGTTCCTCATAGCTTATCAGTTTTTCTTGCCACTGTTCTTTCGTTGGGATTTCCTCATTCTTCCATCCTTGTGCTATCAAGAGTCTTGCCGCTGTTGTTGCATACATAAATAAGTTCTTTATTTTCCTGGGAGGTCTTGTCCTACAATTCCTAACAGGAAGGTTTACTTTAGCAGAGTTAAACAATCCCCTTTATAAGTTTATGCAGCGGTCTGAGTTCTACTAATAAAGATGCCTTCCTGGTTAAAAATCCCTTTGAATCCCTCTTAAAGAATACACACACGGATCTGATTCAGATTAATATAAAACTATTTTACTCTCAGATTCATTCAGGTTTACAGAACTGTACCTGAAGGCAGGCTTAGGTTACATAACAAGCAAATAAACTATACTGAAGGAAGGTGAGGACAGGTGACCCCACCTAGGCCCAAAGTCACCCCCCCCCAAAGCAGGCTCAAAGCTTCTCAAAATCATTTTCTCAGCAGCTAAGCATCAGAAACATTCCACTCTGCTGTAACAAAGGTAGAGAACAGTCCATTGTTTCTCAGGCCGTTCTCGTGCCTTCTGGCCTTGCTAAAGAACCACATTGCAACTTGCTTTCTGTCCAGAAACCATGCCAGAACAAGAGATTGAAACATATCTGAACACTCTGAACACTGAAAAAAGAGAGAGACTATTAAAACCCAAGGGATCCAAGAGCCCTAGGATTACAATACTGACCATTGAGGAAATCTGCAAGATAAATGCCCTCAGGGCAGCGGACAATACTGATGTTGCAATTGAGGCAGCTAAAAGTTGCAATTGAGGCAGTTTAAGCTCCACTTTGATGGTCCCGCCCCACCGAGTGTACGACCCCCTGGAGTCATCCGACGCCCAGGACCACAGGCCTCCAAGCACCCTAAATCAGAATCCTTCTTTCAAAGAGGACCTGGCCAAAATAATTAGGGGTTTGTCTTCAAACAGCCAGCAGCCAGAAAGCCAAAAACGCAATCCTGGAGCGAGCGAGGGTGTCCACGGGAGGGGCAGAAGACGCCTAGGGGAGAAGCCAGTGCGCCATCTGCAGGCAAGAGGGTCACTGGAAAATGGAATGCCCACAGGCCCCACACCTGACACACCCCACCCCCACAGGCTGGGAACAATAAGATTTCTGAAAAATGATTTCTTCTCGTCTCTGTTCTTGCTCAAAGACTGTTGCAGCTAGAAGTGAGTGAACTAACTGTTTCTCATTCACGCAAGTAACAGGACATTAGCTCCCCCCCCCCCCTTGTGCCAGGCGCTTGGAGTAGCTTATCTCTTGGCTGCTATCCCAAGAGGAAAATGCTGCCTTCTCGCCAACCAGCTACCCTGAACCTCACACTGTCTGGATTTACAGTTCAGCCACAAAAACCCAGAAGGCCAAGGGTTACCCACCCCCTGCACCCAAATACTAACCTGAAGAAATGACTTTCTTAAAAAAAAAAGCAAGTGAATGCTTTCTGTGAACTTCTGAAAAAAGAGCCGCAGCATACCATAGAAATTGCTACTTTGAGGAATTTGGTACTTTGCCAGAAGCAAGGGAACACATTGGACACTAGCAAACTTGGCAGATGAAAACTGAAATTTGCAACATGGCTTACAGGCCACGAGAGCTCTGAAAATGAGTGCGCAGAGTAAAATCTCAGCTGGCAAAACTGTTTCCTGCCAAGCATACCCTTTTGAGTTAATATACCTTATGTGCAAATCTTATCTATCAATTTGTTCTGTGCGATCGCTGCTGTCTTTGTTATCTCTTCTCTTAACAGGTGGACTTTTGCCAGAATACCTTATGAACCAGGTGATGAGGACCCAGATTGGACCCAGATGCCCAGGCGCTCCAGCCTTGTTGGAAGGGACCCAAGATGCCCAACGCCCACCAGACGACCCGACGCCCGTGAGATGACCACCCAGCCTTGCTGCATCACGCTGATGCTTTGCACGGCTCAAGAATCCAGCGTGGATCGAAAGAGGACATTTTCTCATTTTCTTTCCTTTCCTTTTGCATAACTTTATAGGAGGTTGAGGGCCCCTGGATAGCCTTACACCACCCCGGCAGAGAAGGGTATTTGTGTGGGACGTTCAATCAGGGAAATTATGCCCCAGCCTCCTTTCATTATCTTGCCACCTGGCAGAGCTCCACCCAGAGCCTCCAGAAGCCCCCCTTTGAACCACAGCACCAACTTGGTAATAACCCTGTGCACAAATGGCACAGATTAGCACCGTCTGCACTCTGGCACCTGGAGATGCTCTGAGGGGACTGCCGCTCCTCCCTGTGCCTTGGAATGAATCCTCAGTTACAGCCTTGATCATTCCATCACCAAATTACTGGCTGGCTTTGTGTCAATAAATCAAAGAGCGCCAGTGACAATCTGCAATCGTACCTTCCCAGCCCAAACCGTTACACCTGAGTCCATGCCAGGAACTTTTTTTGGCTGCAATGTGGGCTTCAGAAGGGGGGTGGGGGTTATCTGCACGCATGCTTCGCCCCCGGATTATAGCGCTGGCCCAAGTATATCAGCCTGTACCTTCCTGGGATGAGCCTTTTAAAGAAAAAAGCTGTCCAAAGATTAAGAGGGGGGGATGAAGGAAGGTGAGGACAGGTGACCCCACCTAGGCCCGAAGTCACCCCCCCCAAAGCAGGCTCAAAGCTTCTCAAAGCTTTTCAAAATCATTTTCTCAGCAGCTAAGCATCAGAAACATTCCACTCTGCTGTAACAAAGGTAGAGAACAGTCCATTGTTTCTCAGGCCTTTCTCATGCCTTCTGGCCTTGCTAAAGAACCACATTGCAACTTGCTTTCTCTCCCGAAACCATGCCAAAGCACAAGAATGAAACAACGGGAACACTCTGAAACCCCCTCACCCCCTTTCCTGCCAAGAGGCCACAATAGTCTCAAGACAGCTTTCTGTACATGCTCAGGGGAACACATCATGGGGCAGGACTGCTGAGGGAGGAGAAAGGAGTGGGGAACTGGAAAGGGGTATATATGTTTGTGCACATGATTGTGAACTCGTGCATGCTTTTTGTGACTTATCACACTTGCTCCTTCTACCAGTTCATGGATGGTAGAAATAAAAAGCCTTTTCTCCGAAACTATTCCTTGAGTGTCTGTTGACTCCCACTTCCCTTTCCCAGGCGCAATATTTTCCCCACCCGAGGGCAAAGCCTCATAAGGCTACAATACCAGAGGGAAGCTGGTCCTGAGGTGAGTGCAACTGAGCAGTTATCTTTCAAAACTACCAGAAACTGACAAACTGGTAGTCGCAGCAACCGGTTAGAACACGGAGGCCGTTAGTCCTCTGTCGGAATGTTGCACTTGACTGCAGCTTTACATCCTACAGATTTCACCAATAAGCGGCTTGGAGGGCATCACCCTTGCCTTCCCTCCTGGCAAGTAAGATTGTCTTCCATGAACACGGTCTCAACAGTGTGTCCATAAGTGACTCTGGAGGCCAATTCTGGATCCACACACAGGGGTGTAGAAAGGGGGGTGCAGGGGGTGTGACTCACCCTGGGTGTCACCCTGACGGGGGTGTGTGTGTGACAAAATGGCGGGCGGCACTAGTCACTGCAGGGCCGGCAGAGCGCACAAGCCGTGAGTCTTGGCGTCCACAGGCTCCCTCCTTTTGGCCCGCTGCCTCCCCCCCAGCTGTAGGGCGGCTGAGGCCCCACTGTGGGACCCATAGGGACAGCATGGGACAGCACGGCATGGGGCGTGTGGCACCCATAGGGACAGGGGGCATGGTGCCCATAGGGGCGGCACGGGAGGCAGAACGCCCCACCCCTTTGGGCACTGCGCCCCGCCCCTATGGGCGCCCCAGGTGCCTGAGAAGCTTCCTCCGCTGCTGTCCACACGTCCTTCCACAGCAGAGACATAGGTTTCTGGGTGGGAATTGATCACGATGAGCGTTGCCAAACCTGCCTTCCTCTCAGCTTTTTCTCCCTTTTATCCTGAGTTTGTGCTTCTTCAAAGTCCATGACGCTTTTGGTAAAGGCTGTTCTCCAAGTGGAGCTCTCCCAGGTCAGTGTTGTGGGAATGTTCAGGGGGGCAGAAGAGGATATATTGTTTAGTAATATCCTTCCTAACTTGCGCTGGCAAGTTCTATAACTTAGCAGAGTTTTAACATTCCCCTTTAAACACACAGCGGTTAGCTTGGTTGCAAGCTTGTTTAAGCTTCTCAATATAGATTCCTGGGAAGGTAGTGTCTCTGCTCACAGAGGTGTGTCTGCACCCCGTCAAAGGAGATGTTCAGCTGACCTAGCAACAATTGCAGGAGGCAGCTCCCAGCTCCCACATTTGGGGACAGCATCAGTGGCCTCAGTGGAAAGGATAGTGGTCCATTTTGGGAGGAGCCTTGAAGAAGGCTGTCCAAAGATTAAGAGGGGGGGGGGATGAAGGAAGGTGAGGACAGGTGACCCCACCTAGGCCCGAAGTCACCCCCCATGAAAGCAGGCTCAAAGCTTCTCAAAGCTTTTCAAAATCATTTTCTCAGCAGCTAAGCATCAGAAACATTCCGCTTGCTGTAACAAAGGTAGAGAACAGTCCATTGTTTCTCAGGCCGTTCTCATGCCTTCTGGCCTTGCTAAAGAACCACACTGCAACTTGCTTTGTGTCCGGGAACCATGCCAAAGGACAAGAATGAAACAACTGGAACACACTGAAACCCCCTCACCCCCTTTCCTGCCAAGAGTCCACAATAGTCCCAAGACAGCTTTCTGTACATGCTCAGGGGAACACATCATGGGGCAGGACTCCTGAGGGAGGAGAAAGGAGGAGGGAACTGGAAAGGGGTATATATATTTGTGCACATGATTGTGAACTCGTGCATGCTTTTTGTGACTTATCACACTTGCTCCTTCTACCAGTTCATGGATGGTAGAAATAAAAAGCCTTTTCTCCGAAACTATTCCTTGAGTGTCTGTGGACTCCCACTTCCCTTTCCCAGGCGCAATATTTTTCCCACCCAAGGGCAAAGCCTCATAAGGCTACAGGGTTAAGAGCTGAATTCATTCTGGAGGTCTGTTCTTAACCTTGAAACTGTTCTTAACCTGAAGCACCACTTTAT
Source organism: Podarcis liolepis (assembly GCF_965112155.1). Lineage (NCBI taxonomy): Eukaryota > Metazoa > Chordata > Lepidosauria > Squamata > Lacertidae > Podarcis > Podarcis liolepis. The sequence continues at coordinate 1,931,790 of NC_139563.1, forward strand.
CTAATGGGGCCTCCCGCTGCTGCCGCCGCGCCGCCAGAGCACGATATCTATTCTCAACCTGAAGCAAAGTTCTTAACCCGAGGTAATATTTCTGGGTTAGCGGAGTCTGTAACCTGAAGCGTATGTAACCCGAGGTACCACTGTAGTTGCTTTGGAAGCCCATAATCAGGCATCTAAACAACCTTTGCCTTCACGACCTCCTGAAGCCCAAACTGTACTATGTTTCTGTGGAATTCTATGGCTTATTCATACCATATTTTCTATCTATTAGACGTCGCCATATATACGACTCCCCCCTATTTTGAGGGACTCCGTTTTAAGAAAATGAGGGGAGATGGCCCAGAGTTGCTGAGCCTCTCCCCCCATTCAGCTGCGGGCAGCCGGTTGGCCGTAAGGCGCCTTCCCCCATGCCGCTGCGCATGGGAAACGATCCAGGGAGTGCTTCCCATGTGCAGCGGCATCGGGGAAGCTGCGCCACCAGCAAGTGCCCCCAGATGGCTCCCCTCTCTCTCCTGCATCTCCCCCCCCCCCATGCCACTATCTGTGTATTGGACGACCCTAGTTTTTTCACATGATTTTTGTGTCAAAAAACCTCATCCAATACATTGAAAAATACGGTAATTCCTCTTGTCCTGCTGCTCCTTTTGGATTATTTATAGAGGTTACTAAATGAATAATCTCACTGTTTCATGAGTATATCTGGTTCTCTTCCTGGACCAGAACTAACCCTCAGACATCTCCTTAAGGGGATCGAGGGGCCCTGTGGGCGATGCCAAGCAACATCATGACATCACCAGTGTTGGCTTGAGAGTCAACTCCCAATCGAGTCAGGTTTGATGCAGAGAATGGGAATTGCACCATCTTCTTCTTTGCCTCAGGCAGCAAAATGTCTTGGGCCGCTCCTGCCTCTGAGGATGGGAGATGGTGGCTGCAGCTGAGGGCAGCAGGAGGAGGAAGGGATCTATCTGGCCCAAGGGAGCACAGAGCCATGGACCGTCTTCTGGGCAAAGGAGGAGAGGACCTCGACCTTCAGCCGGTGGCTTTCCCAATGGGCACCTTCCGCCAACAGGCCATTTGGACAAAGATGGACCTGTGGGCTTGGGCCCCACTGACCTTTCCTTTCCTCAGGTTCAGCCCCCATTGCCCCCAGTCCACCCCCGATTCTCTCTGCAGATTGACATCCCCGGCATTGAATGTGTTGGCCTAGTGTGGGGCTCCGAGGAGAGCTTGGCTGTCTGGCTGGTGTACCAGCCACCTAGCGCACCAGCAGCCACCCTGTCAGGCCTGCTGGAGGCGGTGGCCGGCTGGGCCTTGGAGTTCCCTAACCTATTGGTATTGGGAGACTTCAACTTCCACGCTGATACCACTCCCTCCTCACAGGCTCTGGACCTGGTGTCTTCCATGGCGACACTAGGGCTCTCCCAGTTTGTTTCGGGCCCCACACATCAAGCAGGCCACACGCTGGATTTGATCTTTGGCGCCGGTATAGATGTGATCATGTCTCCTTCGATGAAGGTGCCATGGTCTGATCACTACGCTCTGAAAGCCAGGATTGACTTCCCACCCCCACCCTGCTTAGGTGGCGAGCCGATTTGGGCTCGCCCGCGGAGGCTGATGGACCCCGATAGATTCCGTCAAGCCTTGTGGGACCTTGCTCCCCCGGCGACTCATTGACTGAGCTTGTCGAGGGCTGGAATACCCAGCTCCTGGCAGCCATCGATGAGATCGCACCTAAGCGCCCTCTGCGACCCCGCAGAAACCGGGCTCCCTGGTTTACCGAGGAGCTTCGGAAAATGAAGCGGGACCTCAGACGGCTAGAGCGAGTGTGGCGGGGTGCCCGTGACGGAGCCTCAAGAACATCTTATAGGGTTTTTATGAAAACCTATGAGATGGCAGTGAAGGCCGCTAAGAAGTCTTACTTCTCGGCCTCCATTGCATCCGCTAGCTCTCGCCCGGCGCAATTATTTAGTATAATTCGGTCTTTAACGTCCCTTGAAGGACAGCCAAATTTAAATAACAATCTGACACACAGCTGTGAGGCATTTGCGAGCTTTTTTGCGGAGAAGGTCCTGTTGCTCCGCCATGACCTCCCTGCCAATTTGGATACAATAAAGGAACTGGAGGCCCCTCGACTGTCCTCGGGTCCAGTATTGGACCACTTTGACTGGATATCTCCAGCCGATGTGGACAGATTCCTCCAAGCTGGAAAGCCCACCACCTGTCCTCTTGACCCGTGCCCGTCATGGCTGATTAGAGCGTGTCCAGACGAGGTGCGGGGGCCCCTGGGGGATATCATCAATTTGTCCCTTGGCACCGGGATATTCCCAGGGGAACTGAAGGAGGCGGTGGTGCGTCCGCTCTTAAAGAAAACATCATTAGATCCCTTAGATCTATCCAATTACCGCCCGGTCTCGAATCTTCCATTCCTGGGTAAGGTGATTGAGAGAGCGGTTGCTGAACAGCTTGGTAGGTTTCTGGATGAAACATCTGCTTTGGATCCATTCCAGTCCGGCTTCCGTGCTGGTCATGGGACCGAGACGGCTCTGGTCGCCCTAACAGATGATCTCCGCAGGCAGCTGGATCGAGGCGGGTCGGGGCTGCTGATTCTTCTAGATCTGTCAGCAGCCTTTGACATGGTCGACCACGAACTCCTGGACCACCGCCTTGCCGACGTGGGGATCCAGGGCACAGTCCTTCAATGGCTGCACTCGTTTCTCTCTGGTCGGGGACAGAGGGTGGCGCTTGGGGGGGAATTGTCATCGCGTCACTCCTTGGTGTGTGGAGTGCCTCAGGGTGCGATTCTCTCCCCGATGCTTTTTAACATCTTTATGCGCCCCCTCGCCCAGCTTGTCCGGAGTTTTGGGCTGGGTTGCCATCAGTATGCTGATGACACCCAACTCTATCTGTTGATGGATGGCCATCCTAACTCGGCCCCAGACACACTGACCAGATGTCTGGAAGCTGTGGCTGGATGGTTACGTGGGAGCCGGTTGAAGTTAAATCCTTCGAAGACAGAGGTCCTCTGGCTGGGGCGGGACGATATGGGATCGAGGGGGCAACTCCCATCTCTTGCGGGGGTGCAATTAGTGCCAGCACCGTCCGTTAAGAGTTTGGGTGTAATCTTCGATACCTCCCTCTCTATGGAGGCGCAGATTACAGCTATAACAAAGGCGGCATTTTTCCATCTCCGCCAAGCTAAGCAGTTGGCCCCTTATCTCTCTCGCCCTGACCTAGCCACTGTGATCCATGCGACGGTCACCTCCAGACTGGATTATTGTAACTCGCTCTACGTGGGGCTGCCCTTGAGACTGACCCAGAAACTCCAGCGGGTGCAGAACGCCGTGGCGAGACTCCTTATGGGGTCTTCGCTGCGAGATCACATTCATCCGGTGCTATACCAGCTGCACTGGCTCCCAGTGGAGTACAGGATCAGGTTTAAGGTGCTGGTTTTAACCTTTAAAGCCCTATACGGCCTAGGACCCTCGTACCTACGGGACCGCCTCTCCTGGTATGCCCCACAGAGAAACCTACGGTCTACAAATAATAACACCCTCAAGGTCCCAGGCCTCAGAGAGGTTAGGCTGGCCTCAACTAGAGCCAAGGCCTTCTCGGCTGCAGCTCCAACCTGGTGGAATGCTCTGTCACAAGAGACTAGGGCCCTGCGGGACTTGACATCTTTCCGCAGGGCCTGCAAGACAGAGTTGTTCCGCCAGGCCTTCGGTCAGGGCGCAGCCTGACTCCCTCCTCTGGCAACCTGCACAGACTTTTGTTTAATCGGTTGCCATCAATTTGATTTTAACTAATTTTATAATGAAATATTTTTAGAATGTGTTATTATTTGATTGTTTATTTGATTGTTGTTAGCCGCCCTGAGCCCGGCTCAGCTGGGTAGGGCGGGATATAAATAAAATTTATTATTATTATTATTATTATTATTATTATCCTCATCATCTTTTAAAAAGTGATGGGGGGAGAGGCGTCAGCATGACTTAGCTTATGGGGTTCATGAAAAGCTCCACAGCCATTTACAAGAGTCAAATACAATCCTAAAAACGCGTAAGCATAATAAACATCTCCTTAAGGGGATCGAGGGGGCCCTGTGGGCGATGCCGAGCAACATCATGACGTCATGCGTGTGATGCTGTGTGAAGCTGCATGACATCATGCATGCGACATTGCTCAACACCTTGAATCTTCTGTCTTCTTTGGCGATCCCTCGTAGCTGAGTAAGATTGCCTTCCATAAACACAGTTTTAACAGTGACTTTGGAGGCCAATTCTGGATCCACACGTCCTTCCACATTGGGGACATTGGCTTCCAGGTGGGAGTTGATCACAGCATGGATTTGCCAAGCGTGCCTTCCTCTTAGCACGTTTCTCCCTTTTGTCCTGAGTTCGAGTGTCTTCCAAGCCCATGACACCTTTGGTCAAGGCTGTTCTCCAACTGGAGCGCTCGCAGGCCAGTGTTTCCCAATTGTCGGTGTTTATACTACATTTTTAAAGATTTGCCTTGAGCCTTTGAACCTCTTTTGTTGACCACCAGCATTACACTTTGTGAGAACACCCTGAATATTAGGAGACTCGTCCCCCTCAGCCCCTGCCAGGCATCATTCTGTGCACTTCTCAGTCTAGTATGGTGCTGATGATGTCAAGGCTGCAAGTTCGATGGGGCAGCTGCATATTCCTGCACTGCAGGGGGGCTGGACTAGATGACCCTCGGGTCCCTTCCAACTCTATAAGTCTCTGATTCTGCGACCCTCTCGTGCGCTCGCCTTTTCTCTAAGCTGAAAAGCGCCCGACGCCGCCACCCACCGCCCAAACCAGCTGCTGGTTCTCCAGGCATCCACTGGGGGGAAATCTTGTCCTACTCCTTCCAAGCAGAAGAGGACCTAATTCAGCTGCTACTTTCATTTTCCCTTCGGAGAAGCAGCTCGTCTCTCGCTCCCGTTCACTGCAGGAAAACTCAAACCGGCGTGGAAGGCGACGAGGGACGAGGAAGGATCTGCCGAAGCAGCTGAGGAGGTGAGGTCTGCCATCTGGGAAGGGCCGAGTGGTGGAGAGATGAGAGGAGGGAGAGAAGGATCTGGTTGCAAAGGGAGCCCCTGCTGCAAGAGGACCCGGGAGACGCCCCTTGTCCCGCAGCCCTGGGCAGCCTCTCCGCGCTCCTGGGCGCACCTTCCTCGCTCAGAAGCAGCTCCCTTCAATATGTCCAGACACACCAGGCTGGGTCCCTGCCCTCTAGCTTCCTAGGGAGGCAGCAGCTGGGTTTAGCCTGTTGCAACAAAAGGCAAGGAAGGATCCCTTAAAGGCTGGTCGACCGACTGTGGCTTAAGAGTGCGCCCGAACTGGGGCTTCTCTTCCACCACAAACAGGAACAGGGCAGTTGCAGGATTGTGTTTGTCAGGGACACTGTACTCTTTCCGGCGCTTGCTGAAACTATTCCTTACCCTCCCCAATGTTTTTCCGATGAAAATAGGGACGTCCTATCCCATAATAATATTAATAATAATAATAATAATAGTTGTATTATTTGTACCCATCTGACTAGGTGGCCCCAGACACCCAGGGAGGCTTCCAACGTGTATATAAAAGCATAACCAAACATTAAACAGCTTCCCTCTCCAGATGTCTTCTAAAGGTTGTCTAGTTACTTATCTCCTTGGCTTGTGGGTTCCGCAACTCCAGGCCCTCCAACATTTCTCTGATGATCATAGGGACATCCTAAGCCTGGATGTCTCTGTTGGTTAGAGCCAAGGTTGCAGGCTTGATCCCCGTTGGGGGCAGCTGGATATTCCTGCATTGCAGGGGGCTGGACTAGACGACTCTCGGGGTCCCTTCCAACTCCCCAATTCTATGTTTCTATGATTCTAAGGAAAAGCAAGACGTTCTGGGATCACATCTGAAACCGGAGGCGCTTCTGTAAATCTGGGACTGTCTCTGGACAAGCCTATTCAGATGCTTAGAAAGCTGGCAAGACTTTTAATCTGTTCTTAGGTCTTGTCATTTTAACTTTTTAACTCCGCTTTTAAGTCTTTGTTAATTCTTCTTAATGGTGATTTTATCTTTTGGCAAAATGCTTTGAGATTCTTTCCCCCCCTGTTTTTTACAATCAAGGGATGCATATTTTTATGAAATGAATAAATTAAGCAAAGACTCCACCAGAATATAAATTTTATTATTTGAACCCCACACTTCTGACTGGGTTGCCCCAGCTGCTCTGGGCGGCTACCAACAGATCTAAACACATAATTGATGTTTTATTATGTGGCTTTATGTCATATAAAGCCTTATATGTTTAGACTGATGTTTGCCAGGCGCTCTCTTCAGGGTGAGGGGGGTGTTCTTCTGCTTGCAATACGTGAAAATAATATTTGAAATTAATAATAATTACATTTTTAATTGAATTCTGTTGAAGTGCCCCCTGAGGAAAGAGCCACAGCGTTTGGTCACAGTTCAGAGGGCATTTCCTTTCTCATTGCTTGCAAAATATTCTGAACATTTTTATGTCTGAAATGTACTGTTTCTCCTTTGAGATACCACATGTCTGAACTAGGGGTGGGGTGCTGGGTTTGCAGATGGAAGGCTGCCTGAGAAGATCATCTTGATTTCTTGCCATTTTTTTCAGGGGAAGATGGACTGGACCAGAGGAGGTAAGGAAGGGTTCCAGTGACTCAGAGGCAGATTGACTGCTTGGGGTGGGGTGGATTATTCCAGATCTATTTCGCAGGAGTTTTTCACGGCACCCCCAATGACATTTATTTTATTTATTTGCAGAAAAAATATTGTTATACCAATGTGTAATATTTTGGGGATTTGGGAGGTGGGAGGTGCCTGGGTGGGATGACGCACATCTGCAGGAACCTAGAAAGATGCCCTCGGCTGCATCAGGCCACTGGTTCGCCCGGCTCATTCTTGACTGCACTGACCAGAGCTGGGAAAAGGAACTACGTAGTGCTTGTTCAAATTCAAGATGCATATCATAAATCCCTGCCTATTTTCCAAAAAACTAAACCATTCAGTATTCCATTATTGCATCCATCAAAACTTATTTACACTGTTGAATTTATCAGGTGTACACAAATGTTTCCCAATCTGTTCCTCTTCTGCTTTTATTTATACATGTGTACGCTTTATATAAGGGACGCGGGTGGCACTGTGGGTTAAACCCCAGAGCCTTGGACTTGCCGATTAGAAGGTCGGCAGTTTCCGTGCGCTGCTCTGGTTTGCCAGAAGCAGCTTATTCATGCTGGCCACATGACCCAGAAGCTGTCTGCAGACAAACGCCGGCTCTCTCAGCCAATAAAGCAAAATGAGCAGTGCAACCCCAGAGTCGGTCATGACTGGACCTAATGGTCAGGGGTCCCTTTACCTTACGCTTTCCATATGCATTCAGTCTCTCTGAGGATCAGAAAACAATATAATTCTCAACAATCACATATTAAGAGGGATCCCACCAGAAGTGGTTGCTCTGATATTTTTGCTGACCAGCTCTTTGCTGTCTTTCAAAACCCGCAGGAAATAGGAGAGAACTGAGGATCGTCCTTGTGGGCAAGACTGGAGGCGGCAAAAGCGCCACAGGAAACACCATCCTTGGCCAGAAGCTCTTTGATTCGAAACTTCAGGCCAGGACAACCACCTTGTCCTGCCAAAGGGCGTCTTGCACTTGGAGAGGCCATCCTGTGTCCGTGATTGACACAGCGGATATTTTGGGCACAGGAGATTGCGATGAAAGGCTGGACCAGGAGACCAAGCGCTGCCTTGACCTCTCTCAGCCTGGCCCTCATGCGCTCGTGTTTGTGACCCAGGTGGGCCGCTTCACCGCGGAGGACGAGGAGGCAGCCCAGCGAGTCCGGGAGATGTTTGGGACAGAGGCCATGAAGCACACCATCCTCTTATTCACCCGCAAAGAAGCCTTAGAAGGCGACTCCTTGCGGGATTACGTGATGCAGTCAGATAACGAGGCTGTCCGGAAGCTGGTCCAAGAATGCGGGGGGCGCTTCTGCGCTTTTAATAACAGGGCGGCATTAGGAGAACGGGAGGACCAGGTCTCTGAGCTGATGGAGATGGTCCTGGAGATGGTCGAGGGGAATGAAGAGACATACCTGGAGACGCCAATCATGGAGCCAGAGCTTGGATCTTACATCTGCAGGAAAAGGGCCAAGGAAGAGGGGGAAGGGAAAGCTCACAAGGGTGTCAGCTACAGAAAAGTATTTATCTTCATATGTGTGTGTGGTGCAGGGCTTTACTTTTTTCTTTATAATCGTTCCTCTTAATATCTCCCCTTTAGCAAAGCTGGGGATTTTTAAAGCCAGCCCACCTGCTTCTTATGAGGTGCCAGGAGAAAAACAAATAAACTAATGAACAAACCGGATTGTCTGGGTGCAATGTCCTAAGAATCACCTGCTTAGTATTTTATTTGTCATTGTATCAGTTGCAATGCCCCTGTGACTCTGGACAAATAGGAACAACAGAGCATGTGCTTCTCCACTTCCTATACTATAGAGACTTTTGTATTAGCCTCCTCTCCCCATTACACCATAAGTACTCCAAGGTGCACAGGACAATTTTATGCCTCGCTGCTGCTGTCAGATCCCAACCCTGCTACAACATACGACGTTGCCAGGTTCTGCACAGCAGCGCTCAAGATCCATCGGATGATGACCTGCACCACAAACTAGATTTAATGAACACTCACATGATAGTGCTCTCTAAACTGATAGTTGTAGTCTTTTATATACTAATCTTTTATTCTTCTCCACATCCATTTAATGCTCCTAACCCCTCTTTTAATTTCTTTTAGATTCTTATAGTCTTTTAGATATACCTTCTGTTTTAATACTTTTTAGCTTTCCAAAATGTTTTACAGATTCTAAATGATTGTACCCCACCCTACTTATTCTGGTCTATGGCCGTAATCAAGATTTGATTGATTGATGATGGATTGCATCAGTTCATTCCATTTCTGAATTACATGTCAAACCAACTGAACAGAACAAACGTAACAATAGATGCACATATGAAACTGTTCCACACACACAGACAAGGAAAACGACCTCACATATATGAACCTTACCAAAGCCAGTACTAGGGCTGGGCGATATATTGTCTGAAACTGGTTTGAAGTCTGTATCTTGATATCGGTTTCATAATATTTGAGCAGGCAATATATCGCCAATCATGATGTGTGTGTACTATGCAGAAATCACAATGTGGGGAAAACCGTGAAGCCAGTCAGTGCCTCTACACAGCTCCATCCATACATCAGACATTGTGATATATCGGTATATCATGGTGTTTAGCTGGTGATATATGGCCATATTGAAAACCAGGTATCTGTTCCCATCTATAGCTCCATCCTTATTTCAGACATTGTGATATATAAATGTCATTGCAATGATGAAAACCAGATATCGCCATGCCCTAGCAAGTACAGATCAAAATCCCCACTTGTTAATGGGGAGGATTTGATCTGGGTGGCAAACCATAATTATTCCCACTTAACAAATAGGTGACTGGGGCTGACTGCACACAGGACATTTAAGTTGCATGATTTCCCACAGAGAATTCTGCGAACTGGAGTTTGCGAAGGGTGTCTGGGATTGTTGCTCTCTGGGAGGTGAACTACAGTTCCCAGGATTCCTTGAAGGAAGTCATGAGCTTACTGTTCTTTCAACGTGTGACACCGACCACTGACGGAGTCTCAAACAAGCATGAATGAATGTCCATAAAGAAATTTTGAAAAGAGGAAGAAAAATGGTTTTGGGGAGGGGGGTATTCAGAATACAGAGAAGCCGGTGTTTAACCCTTTGCCTGCACACAATTTCCCCTCTCTAAATTCTCCTGATGACAAACAAACATGGTGCTGATAGAAATATATGGCAACCTGTACTGTGGAATGCCTTCCTATCGGATGTCAAGGAGATAAGTAAATATACAATGTTTAGAAGACATCTGAAGGCAGCCCTGTATAGGGAAGTTATCCATGCTTGAAGTTTATTATATTTTTGTATATGCTAGGAGCCGCCCAGAGCGGCTGGGGCAACCCCGCCAGATGGGAGGGATACAAATAATAAAATTATTATTATTAATTATTATCTTTTCCCTTGACAGGGACTTAAGGCAGCTTAGAGCTAAACTTTTATTTCATCATCATCATCATCATCAATTTTATTTATATCCTGCCCTCCCCAGCCGAAGCCGGTCTCAGGGCGGCTAACAACAATAAAACAGTTCAACAGTACAACACAACACTCATTCCATTTATCTATTGAACGATCCCTTTCCTCACATACTCCAGAGCTCAAAACACACCAGAGCTCAAAACACATGTACAAAAACATGCACCCCAAATTTTTATCTCAAAATGATCTTTGGCAAGTTCTGGGTCCCCTTGTCATTGAAGCGCCTGGTGCCTTCTGCCTGCTCTGCCCAACCCAGTGACCCAAGTCGTCACAATCCCATAAGCCAGAGGTTTTCAACCTTTTGGGGTCCATGGTTCCCTGGACCAACTGCATTCTTTCTGTGGCCCCCCTGTGGGGCTCAGGAGCCCAGTTATGCCACCCCTTGCCTGCAGAGCTGGCAGCCCCTCACCCTTTTTCGAACACCCTCCCTTGTGGAGGGTTCCCTCAGCCTCCTCTCCCCTCTCCTTGGGAGTCCTCCGGGTGGCCTCTGCCCCTGGTCTCTGAGCTGCCCTCCTGCCCCATAGAGAGGTGGCTCCTCACACTGCCCCACAGGGGCCTGGGAAGAGGGTGCCCCCAGCTTTAGTGGCCTGACGGAGACAGGCCAAAGGTGAACGTGAGACCAGCACCTTAGTCATCTTGGGCGGCAGCAGCGGGTACTGCCAGGCCAGCATGGCGGAAAGGCTCCCCTTTGGCACTGGGCACTCAGCTCCCAGGCAGGCCTTGCACACAGCAAGCACAAGGAAGGCCAGCACAACGCCTGCCTGCCTGCCAACTTGTCTGTCCATTCCCAACAGCAAGGGCTGGCGGACTGGCTGGCAGGGCTCCCTCGCCCACTTGCTTGCTTACTCTGAGGCGCCTCAACTCCTGGCACCCAGCACCGCCTGGCCAGCCCCAGAGGCACCATTCACCTGGGGAGCTTGTAGCCAGGGCTGATGCAACAAACAGCCATGCAAGTCTTTGGGAGGGAGAGGTGTGAGAGGGCATCTGAGGAGGGAGGGAAGGAAAGAGGGACAGAGGCCAGGGTTGCCCATGGCACCCCTGACCATCATTCAAGGCGGCTCAGCTGGCCGTCCGCCTGGCCGGTGGCTTCTCGCTGCGTGTCCCGGCTCCACTCCAGGCAGGCAGGGTTAGCAGTGGCGGCTACCCAAGGAATGCGCTGAAGATGGCGGCCGGCCAGGGAGCTCCAAGAGCGGCTTGCTGGAGCTGTGGGTACTGGGCAAGCAGTGGCTGCGGGTGCTCATCACCCTTTCTGACGACTTATTGAGCATCAGCCCCAGCAGCAAGGGCACCGACGAGCCGCTGCAGCTGCCCACTGCCCCCAGCCCCGTGCAGCTGAATGGTGGCGAGCCAGGAGCCCCTGTCCTGGACTCCCTTGCCAACATCAAGCGCACCATGTGGATCGTCAAGCAGGACATGGAAGGGCTTGGCATCAGTATCAAAGGCAGCCAGGAAAACAAAATGCCCATTCTGATTTCCAAGATTTTTAAGGGCATTTGTTTGTCACCAACAGGAAAAGGGTTCCTGGATTTATTACTTCTCCCTAATACAGAATGAGATGGGCATTGCCGGGTTGCCATATGTCCTCCTTTTCCAGGACACGTCCTCTTTTTCGTGGGTAGAGAGTTAGAACTTGAAGTTGGCAAATGTGTCCTCTATTTTGCTCTAGAAAGGTTCTTTTTAGAGGGCTAACGGTGCCCTATATCTGGGATGGGGACCCTCAGGACCAGGAGCTGAAGGAAGATGCCTCAGGACTCTCCCTTTGCCACAGCCCTTTGCCTCCTGGGCTTCACTCCTCACTGGCTCACCTCTGCAGCCTCCTCACATACTTTTCGCGGTGTGGAATGTGCTCGTGGGGTGAAATAATGCTGAGAGAGAAACGGGGGTGGGGTGGATGTCCCCTTTTGGAGCATGAAGGATAATAATACATGAATGACTCATGTTGTGGTTCTTGTTTCAGGTGGGAACTATGAGGACGATGCTGTGGACCAGGGGTCACCCAACGTTTTGGACCAGTGGGAACACTTTGAATTCTGAGAAGGTGCTGTGGGTGCTGGTCACCAGAGGCGCCAGCTTGTGAAAGCGACTGGAGGAGCCAACGTCGTCTGTGCAACGGCACGACGTCAGGAGGAGCTGGGGGCAGAGCTGAACGCAGCAGCTGTGTGGCTTCAGTGGTCAGTGGCTCTGCCTCTCCTCCTCCCAGGGCCACCACCGACAGGAGGTGCTTTGAACCTCCTTCCCTTCCACAGCAGGAAGAGGAGGAGCCAGAGGCCGGAGCTGGGCCACCCTTGGCTCCACACTCCGCCTCCCTGCTTTTTGAACATTGGCAGGGTATCCATTCCACCCATAATATGGGGGAGGGGGACAAAAGGTCTCGGCCCCCAGGAGCTGGTCCCCTGCCAGTCACAAAATGGCTGCTTTGGGGATATGGAGCAGCACAAAATCCTAGCCTATTCAAAGGTGAACACCAAATCTGGTTGGACACATACCACGTTGAGATCCAACACACTCCCTGCTGTTAAAGACAAAAAGAGGACAATGGGAGCTAAGATGATCCCCAAATGTTTTCCATAAGCCAGGAAGGTGATAAATTTGGGGACACGTTGATCTCTGTCCTTGTTTGGATGATGATCATCTGGGCATTTTGTGCAACGTTCTGCACGTGAGGAAGAGGGAAAGAGTGGCTTCACCATCACTTACCTCCAGAACCACCTGAGCTCAATTACATTATGAGAATATATGATGCTGTGGGGGAGGTGAGGAAATAAGAATTTGTCAGTAGGTAGAGAGAGGGAAAAAAATATTTAGTTCATTTTTTAAAAAAAGTTTACCCTTGTTACTGCCCTTCCCTCAAGGAGACAGAGGTGGTTCACAAGGTTTTTCTCATTTTGATCAGCAAAGCAACATTGTGCTCTATGATTGAGAGGCAATGACTTCTGCAAATCAGTTGCATTGAATGACTCCTGCCTAATCCTGAAGACATGCCTCTTTCCCTTTGCTAATGCAAACAGTTTCCTATTGCTTCCATACAATGTTCCTAGAAGTTGTATTGCAAACATTTCCATATAAGGCATTGTTAGCGCTGTGCTTTTACTATGTTAAAAATTTGCCACTTTTCATCATTTGCCAGTTATTCTTCATAATTTTCCAAATCATTGCCTTTTTCATGTGGCTTGGTATAAAATAGCAAAAAGGAACGCGTTGTGAGCAGTGCAAGCTGAGTCCTCTCTCTGCTGATATTGAACTCCAGAGATGGCTTCCTTGTGGTCATTTCTTTCAACTCACTTCCTGGAATTGAGGTGAATAAAAATACAGAAGCCAAGAAGGATCCAAATTCAACAATTTATTCTGAATTCTCACAAAAAAGTATGAGTGAATGTCCACAACGAATTTGGGACAATAAATTCCCCCAAGGAACGCCCTCTCCCTTGCAGTTTCTCACCTTCCTGTGCCGAGAAAGGTCCCTTCCGCACACAGAGAACAAGCAGAGCAGCAAACAGGCTTTGCTCCACAATGCTTAGTATTCATTTCATTGTCTTATTGCATTTATAGAGGTAAAGAGACCCCTGACCAGTATGTCCAGTCGTGGCCGACTCTGGGGTTGCGGGGTTCATTGGCCAAGGGAGCCGGCATACAGCTTCCGGGTCATGTGGCCAGCATGATTAAGTCGCTTCTGGTGAACCAGAGCAGCGCACAGAAACACCGTTTACCTTCCCGCCGGAGCGGTACCTATTTATCTACTTGCACTTTGATGTGCTTTCGAACTGCTAGGTTGGCAGGAGCAGGGACCGAGCAATGGGAGCTCACCCTGTCACGGGGATTCGAACCGCCGACCTTCTGATCTGCAAGCCCTAGGCTCTGTGGTTTAACCCACAGCGCCACTCACATCCCTTATTGCATTTATATCCAAACCCTATTCTATTCTATCCATTACACAACAAAGACTGGGAGATTCATGCTTCATTTCAGGAGCACACAGTCTTGACAGAATAAAACTGACTAAAAATGGATCACCCACCTCCCAAGTTTGTAAAATACTGTTAAGTTTTGCTGCAGTGGTTTTGACTGCTTCAAACGGGGGCTCTATACAGCCCCCACTTGTTCTTCAGAAGGAAAAATGAGGGTGAAGGAGGGGTTTTTTTGTTTTTGTTTTTAACCAAGGATGACCACTGGGAAGAAAACCGGTAGTTAAACAGGTAGTTAAACAGCCATTTGAGTCCAGGTGGGGAAGCACCAAACACCTCAATATATCTTCACTTACAAATGAGGCCTGGTGGGTTGAAGGGGTGTGTGTGTGTGTGTGTGTGTGTGAGAGAGAGAGAGAGAGAGAGAGAGAGAGAGAGAGGAATTGTGCAAACAGAGTAATAATAAATAAAATCCCTGAACCTTGGAAATGGCCAGAGTTTCCCTCCTGCAAGTGGGATGAGTCAGAGCATCCTTTGGACCCCTTTGGACTCCTTTGCATTACTGTGTCACCACCTTCAAAAAACAACACAGAAGGAGGAATAAGGAAATATCTTACTAAGGGAGACCCAGGAAATGAGGAAACAGAAGAGGCGTGTAGGGAATCTTTTGTTGGGAGAGTGCTCTGGGCTATCTGCAGCCCCCGGATCTCCAAGCGTCCTCTGGTGAGCATAGCTCTGGAAAAGGGATCCCCTTCTTCTCCAGGGCGCTCCAGCGACATAAACCAACTTGATTTATGCACACTAATCTTCTGGCATTGCACAGCAAGTAGAATGAACCATCCGTAGATCTCAACTCCCAAATATGGGAGCGGAGCAACCTCTATGGGTTTCCTCGGGAGCAGCGTCCCCGGAATCTTATCCCCGAAGTTTTGGAGCCCCCAAAAAAAGAAATAAAGGCGAAAGTGAGCGACATGCAGTTCCTTTCGGGGCCGCGGGAGGCAGACGCAAACGCGGGGCGCAACAGCGAGGGCACTTTTGGTTTCGTTTCCATCCACCCGGGCGGAGCTTTTGCGCACCAGCTGGGCGGGCGGGGAGGGGCGGAGGGGGGCTCGGCAGCGGCTCTCCAGGCCCCACAATCCCCGCTTTGTCTCCCGGTCCTCGCGCATCACGCGGGGAGACTCGCGCAAGAGGACAGCGCGGGCTGGGCGTGAGGACTCCTGCTGCCCTGGGCAGGCTTCGTGCCAGGAGGAGGGACCTCGGAGGGATGGACTTGGCATCGCCCATGGGCCCCGATCCCCCTTCCCTCTTGCAAGCTGAACGGGGACAGCGCAAGGCGCTCCCCACGCCCGGTCTCCCCGGGTCCCGCCTCTGGCCAGGGAATCAGGAGGGAGATGCGCGCCACGGCAGCGCGCTCAGATGAGCTTCCAGGAACCCGCCGCTCTCCCCGCCCTCCTGAAGGGCGTCTGGGAACAAAAGGAGGCGCGATCGTGGGATGCTGAGCTCCGCGTCCATCCACCTTCAAGGCTGAGAGATTCTGGCACAGGGCCGGATCGAGGTATAAGCTCAACAAGCCAGAGCTCAGGGCCCCACTCTCGGGGGGGGGGGGAATTAAAGGATGCACATTTCCGAAATATAAGATAAAAAACAAATAAAATAAAACGTACATCCAGCAACAGTGTTTGTGTGTTGTGCAGGCTCCTATGATGTAAGTCTTGGGCCCCGCCTGCTGGCCTGCTCCCTCAAATTTCCCTGCTTTGCTCCTTTCTATATATAGGGTGCCTACATCCTGCTATTTAATTAATAGTAGTTTGCATCATATATTTACACCTATTATTATTTCATGCTATAGCAAGTTTCTGGAGACTAGATGATGAGTCTTTGTAAATGGTGTTTCTAAAGGAACTTTTTTTATTGCCAAATGCCAATGTGTTTGCATTATTAAGTTCATTATGAATAAATCATTTTAAGTTAGAGCTTAATAATTATTTCACTATTAATATACTTCTTAATTGTATTTTACTATTAATATACTTCTT
Organism: Podarcis liolepis; assembly: GCF_965112155.1. NCBI lineage: Eukaryota > Metazoa > Chordata > Lepidosauria > Squamata > Lacertidae > Podarcis > Podarcis liolepis. Next base: position 1,947,908 of record NC_139563.1, read on the forward strand.
AATTGTATTTCAGTTCCACAATTACTTTGAAACCCCCCACGTATTTTGTTATGTGCAAATGGCTCTAGATACCTGTGAGGTCCATAAATCACCATATAGCATATATTAAACACAAAAACAGTGACAATTTGTGTTGACAAAGGACAGCTGGACATAGAAAGGGCCCCATTACCTTCAGGAGCTGAGGGCCTCATCAAACCTCAATCCGGCCCTCTTCTGGCACACGCAAAATGCATTGTGGGTGAGCAGCTCGTGCATGGAAAGGGGCCATTTCCCTAGCCCCCCCCCAAGTGAGCCTGAAAGATGCGACTTCTGGAGGAGAAATGCCCCTGCGAAGTGTGGAGTATGGGCTTGTCTCTGACGCCCTGTTGTCACGCAACTCGCACTTTCCTGCAAGCAGGTCAGACAGAATGCTTGGACAGCGAGCCGGTGTTTGAAACTCCCATTTTGCGACACTTCATTCAAACAGCGAGCAGTTTCTGACCTCTGGGCGCAGTTCTGATTTCAGATTAAAACTGCAGAGCGGAAGGAAGGGAGGACCTTTTTCTGCCTCCCGACTTCCAGCTACTCTCTGAAGAAGAGACCCTCTTACGAATATTAGGGGGGTGGGCAGGGGAAGGACTAGACCATGTGAAAAATGAAGATAATATTTTAGCCGCAGTTTATTCATTTTCAGCTTTGTATTCTTGCTAATAAAAAAGCGCACCTAGACATTCCGTTGTTGCTCCCATAACCTCGGTTTAAGGTGCCATTGAGTTCCTAGCTTTCATTTCTCTGTTTCTAACACTGCTGGAAACGACCTTGGGGTCATTATGGGATGGACAGTTCTTTGCCTCTCTGCTTCTACCAGGGAGGAGTTTCTGGAACAGCTGAGATGCATGTGAAGGGAACCAAACTTAGAATAACATTCTAATATCTGAGCAATTAGAGAATTCATGCAGCTTGATGAATGGAAAATATTCAAATTTAGTACAAACAGTCTGTAGCAAAACCATCTTCTTTCACTGCCGTTACCACCAAATATGACATGAATATATGGCTCCCACCATATATTTCAAAATACCAGTAAACCCCAGTTCACCCATCAGCCCCTGGGGTAATTTCCAAGTGGTTGCAAAATAGCACACCTTCCTTTTTACAATAAATAAAACATTGGAAGAGTTTGTTTTGTTTCCAAAGGGCAAGTCTTAGAAGCGGATGGTTCTGCTGACTCAAAAGGAGGGTGCAGAAGACACTCACTCCCCCCCCCCCGCTGTGTGTTTGTTACCAATGAGAGGAAGCAGGAGAAAGTAGGAGTCATGTCAACTTATTGAGAGGGGAAGGGGAAAGGAAATCTGCCCAAATGGAAATGAGAAGCATCAGGTGTGCAGCGGATACCAGGTGTCCGTTGCTGAGGCAGAAAGAGCTAAGTGATCTCAGAAAGGGCAGAAAAGGATGTTCCAGCTGCCTTGGAGCCTGGCCTCATAGACCAGCAGCTGCCAGTATGTTTTCCAGGGGCACAATTGTGCCCTCGACACCTTCCCCTGGTGAACACAAACAGCCACTGAACTCCCCATGCCCACTGCCAGGGCCTGAGAGGGTTTTAAAGGCTCCAAGCATTTAAAATATGTTTGTGCCCCCATATATATCTAATTCAACATATGAACAATAAGCTCATATTGATGGCCACCAACATGGATGACTTTAAAACAGGATTCTTGATTTATTTACCACACACTGGCTTGTCCACCTTTCCTCAATCCCACCCCTAGAAAACACCGGTCTGAGTGGTTTCCCCCCTTTTCACACTCCTCTCCCATGGAACACCATCCAAATCAGAGCAAACATCAATTCCTGGGAAAGACGGTTGACATTTGCTCCAACTAAGCTCCAAGGAGAAGGTTTCCTGTGGAGAGGCAGAAAAACAAGAGGAAGTGTGGATAAGCCACAGAATTCCATGGATCCAAAATGTGAAACCCACTTTAGGCTTAAGGAGGTTGTGAAAGCAAGGGGGATGAAGGAATAGTGCCACGCGGAGGACGTGCAATAATGATGGGAGAACGCAAATTATCCTGCTGTGTTTATTGATGATACTGCTTCCGTTTACATTGGAGGACGAGATCTTCCTGCTCCTCCTCTGCCTTCTTTGGAAGCTTTGCCGGATTCTGGGACAAGGTACGAACAAAGGGAAACCGTAAATGCCTGTTGGAAACAAACCGTAAGTGATTGGTGTGGAGTCAAGAGAAAGGGGAAAAGATGTCAAGGGGGAGAAGGAGGGGGGGAATTCTTAAATAAGCAAGAATTTACCTTTCCCCCCTTAAGCTCATGGAAGGAACCTCAAATGTCATCTAGCCCAACACTTCTGCGGTCTCTCGATAGGGAGCCCTCCCCCCCGCCTCTGCTTAAAAACCTCTAATGAAATAGCATTTGGGGGGGGTGTTAAATGAAGGGGGGAGAACCGCGTGTGCCACCTTGAACTTGGAAGAAAAGGTGGGATATAAATCCATTAAATTAATAAATTCTTCCCCAGGAACATAAAGTTCTTCATAATGCTTTCATTTTTTGTTTTACTTTTGAGCTGCTTGTTCAGCTCTTACCCTCAGGAGCAACTGAAAACAGCCCTGTTCCACCCTCCTTTTCCAAGTTTGAATTTGGCTACCATTTAAGTCATCAGCAATTGGAAAAGACAGGGGCCCAATTCTCATTCTTTGCACCCTACCTCCACCACCCGATGTTTCGATTTCTTCTTCTGCTGCCCTTTGGGGATTCCTCCAGCATTCATTTCATCTTCCACTGGTTCCCCTGCTGCTGTCTGCTTTGAGGTCTCCCCAGGATCCCTTCCCTCTGACCTCAGTGACATCTCCATCAGACACGGCTTGAGATACGGCTGGTCCCCGTTCTCCTGAACCACCTTCTCAATCAGAGACAGCAGCTCTTCCGCCTGGCTGGCCCTTTCCTCTCCCGTCCCTCTGTTGTTGAAAGCGCAGCAACGGCCCTTGCATTTTCTCACCAAATCCTGAAGAGGTCGGTTTCCAGATAGCTCTATGTACTCCTCTAGGCTTTCTGTCTCTAGGTCTTCTTTGCGGGTGAACAAGACAATCATGTACTTTGTGGCCTCTGGGCCAAAGACCTCCTCCACCCTCTTCATGGCCACAGTGTCTTCCTGGGTGAAACGACCGGCCTGCGTCACAAACACCAGGGCATGGGGACCTGGCTGACAGAGAAAGAGGCACTTCTGGACTTCCAGAATATAATGATGTGTTTGAAGACGAGCATCAAAAATGTCTGGAGTGTCAATGACGACGACTTGTTTCCCCTTCCACCTCTCTGCTCGGACCTCTCTGCTGTAAGTCTCGGTCACTGGCTTCGGGGAGAGTTTGGACTCAAAGGTCTTCTTCCCCAGAAGGGTGTTTCCTGTGGCACTTCTCCCTCCTCCCGTCTTCCCGACAAGAACAATCCGTAGATCTTCATTGGGGTTTCTGTTCTCGTGTGCTTTGGCGGTCTCTGGAAAGAAATTAGGAAGATGTCTAGGAATCCAGGACTGAACTGTTTTAAAGGGATGTCAGTTTCATGGCATGTTGCAGTAGCCCAACTGAGAGATTACCTCGTAGAAATACTACCCAGGTTCTTATTCTCAAGAAAGACCCTAAGCTGGCATGTCAGTCAGGAGTGAAAACAATATTGACCTGGCCACACTCACACCTTGGAGACCCAAGTCAACAACTATTCCTACAGTACCACTAAGTCTTGTTCCTTAAGGGAGAGTTTGCTGCTCATTCCAGATTTGTGGACCTGCCTTTTGCCTGGGAATTCGCCCCCTGAATTGCCACCATGCAGAGTCCATACACTGCAACAATTCCCCTAAGCACCTGGGGAGTATAGCATCTAGATCAAGGGAAGTAATAGTGCCACTGTATTCTGCTCTGGTCAGACCTCACCTGGAGTACTGTGTCCAGTTCTGGGCACCACAGTTCAAGAAGGACACTGACAAACTGGAACGTGTCCAGAGGAGGGCAACCAAAATGGTCAAAGGCCTGGAAACGATGCCTTATGAGGAACGGCTAAGGGAGCTGGGCATGTTTAGCCTGGAGAAGAGGAGGTCAAGGGGTGATATGATAGCCATGTTCAAATATATAAAAGGATGTCATATAGAGGAGGGAGAAAGGTTGTTTTCTGCTGCTGCAGAGAAGCGGACACGGAGCAATGGATCCAAACTACAAGAAAGAAGATTCCACCTAAACATTAGGAAGAACTTCCTGACAGTAAGAGCTGTTCGACAGTGGAATTTGCTGCCAAGGAGTGTGGTGGAGTCTCCTACTTTGGAGGTCTTTAAGCAGAGGCTTGACAACCATATGTCAGGAGTGCTCTGATGGTGTTTCCTGCTTGGCAGGGGGTTGGACTCGATGGCCCTTGGGGTCTCTTCCAACTCTATGATTCTATGATTCTAAATTTACTAAGATTATTCAGAGGTTTGATCCAACTCCCCAAGCTTTTGATGATATTACAAATATATCATTCTTATTATCATCGCTTGGACCAAAATTTAACACATTTGTAAGCCTCATGGACCACAGAGAAGGTCTAACTTTTAAAGACTTGATCAGTCATTTAAAAGAGGAATGCAGAGATAGAGCTGAATCTCCAGTGATGAATGCTAGAAGCAAGGACAGTAATTATGCATCTAGGCAATTTACAAAGTCCAGAGAGATGCCCAAGAAAGTGGTTTGCTTCAATTGCAACAAAGAAGGGCACATTGCAAAGAACTGCAGAGCTCCTAAGGCAAAGAAACCCCAACCCTTTCAGCCAAAAGGGGAAAAGAAGGGGAAATGTGAATGCACATGGCTACTGCAAGAAAGGAATTTAACTGTCCAGAATCGTGAAAATAAACGTAATAAATGGATCATAGATTCAGGTGTGAGCTCTCATTTTTCATATGAAAAGGACTATTTTAATGAGATAAATGATGTAGACAGATCTGAAATTGAGATTGCAGATGGCAACATTGTTAAAGCAAAAGGTGCAGGTTCCATGAACTTGAAATGCAATATAAACAATGAATCCATTGAGAACACAATCTCTAGAGTTTTGTATGTACCAGAGCTGAGCTGCAATTTTATCAGTGTGTCCACTTTAGACAAGAAAGGTTTCCAGATCACATTTGGAAATGGAGAATGTAATGTGACTAAAAATGGCAAAGTGTTTGCTCAAGCAAAGCTAATAAATGGTGTATATGAGATTAATCTTTCAGAGAACCAGTCTGCAAAAGTGGCACATTTCAGCCAGAAGGATGAGGCAGATCTGGACCTATGGCACAGAAGGCTTGGACACAGAGACACCAGCGTTATTCTGGATCTACAGAAATGAGATCTTGTAAGAGGTTTGGAGGTAAAGCAGAGCAACAAAGCTCCAGCAAAGTGCATAAGCTGTATTACTGAGAAGGCTGTAAAACCTTCATTTCCACGTTGTGCAGACCAAAGAAGCAACAAAGTTCTTGACATCGTGCACACTGACTTATGTGAACCCATGAATGTTCCCTCACTGGGAAAGAATAGATATATTTTAATATTTCTGGATGATTTTACAAAGTTTTGTGTTGTATATTTCCTCAAAGAGAAGAGTGAAACAGTGGACAAGCTCCAGGAATACATTGCCATGGTCAAGAACAAATTCCAGAGAGCTCCAGCTGTGTTAATGAGTGACAATGGAGGTGAGTACTGCTCAAATGAAATGCAGGCTCTCCTGGCCAAGGAAGGAATTGCACACGTAACCACAATTCCTTACACACCACAGCAGAATGCCATAGCTGAGAGAAAGTTTAGGTCCATTATGGACATGACAAGGTGCATGCTAAAGGATGCATGTTTGCCACAGAAGCTGTGGGCCGAAGGAGTGTACACGTAGGTCTATTTGCAGAATAGACTGCCAACAAAAGGAGCAGAGCACACACCATTTGAACTTTGGCATGGGAAAGCTCCCATACGTGTGTTTGGAAGTCCGTGTTACTTCCACATGCCCAAAGAACACAGACACAAACTTGACTCCAGGGCAAAAGCAGGTATCCTTGTGGGATACGCTTCTGGAGGCAAAGGATACAGAATTTTGGACTTACAAACTGGTAAGACAAATGCACACCATGTGGTTTATTTTGATGAATATGGAAAAGCCGACACTAAGAATAGTGTTGTGGACTCTTCTGATGCGTTAGAAAGGACTCAAGAGTTTGCATATTTCCCTTCTGAAACCCCACAAACTACTAATCTGCCTTCGAGTGTTACAGCGCCCCCTACAGACGCAGAAGACCAGAACCCTAGCGGCACCAGAGATGAAGAGGAGGACTCAAATGGGGACATGCCTGCGTTGGAGGAGGATGAGGAAGCTGATGTGGTCGCAGAACCAGAGGTCAGGCGCTCGTCCAGAACCAACAGAGGTGTCCCACCATTACGGCTGTCCTACTTTGCAGGGTCGGCGTTTCCACAGGAACCTTCCACTTGGGAAGAGATACAGGAGATGCCAGCTGCTGAAGCCAGTCTCTAGAGGAAGGCTGCGCAGGAGGAGATGGATGCACTGCATCAGAACAAGACCTGGACACTCACTGAGCTGCCTCCCGGTAAGAAGGCTATTGGCAGTAAATGGGTTTTCAAGGTTAAGAAGGGGTCAGAAGGAGAAGTGCAGCGCTACAAAGCTAGACTTGTAGCACTGGGATTTCCACAACGTTTTGGTGAAGATTATGGTGAAGTTTTTGTTTTGTTTTTTTTATAATATTTTTTATTGCTTTTTTCCAGGGTCAAATACATAGTCAGTAACTCATCAAAAGCGACTTTACAGAAAAGAAAAAGAAGAAATTAAAAAAGAAAATATTCATATTTTCCAAACAATTTTTCATAATCTATTGGACTTCCCCACATCCTCCACCCCCTGCATTCTTTACAATAAAAATAACAGCAAATTGTTACCTTGTTTCATGTGTTTTTTGTACTTTCATCTAATTATATTTTAGATTTAGGGTACTTGTTGTTAAGTCACTTTTTCCCATCATCAGTCCTAAAAGAAAAACATTACTCTAAACTTTGGTCTTTTCATGGTTATAACTTAGTTTCCACCATTTTCAAATTTAATTGCTGAAGCTAATTTCACCAAAACTTAGCAAATTCTCAACATTCATATAACTTATAATGTTTTTGTAAATAGTCCTTAAATTTTTTACAGTCCTCTTCTATTGTTTCTTCTCCCAGATCTCGGATTCTGCCAGTCATTTCGGCTAACTCCATGTAGTCCATCAGTTGCGTATGCTATGATGAAGTTTTTGCACCAACTGTGAGGTACAGCAGCGTAAGAATGCTTTTGAGCATTGCAGCCTCCAAGCAAATGAGGGTGAAACACATTGACATTGCTACTGCTTTTCTTCATGGGCAGATTTCAGAGGAAATTTACATGAAACAGCCCAAAGGTTTTGTGAAACCACATGAGGCACATTTAGTGTGCAAACTCCAGAAAGGACTTTACGGACTTAAACAGGCTGCTAGAGCCTGGAACCAGAAGTTGCATAAAATGCTGACGCAACTTGGGTACAAGCAAGGCGACGCTGACAAGTGCTTGTACAGCAAGTCAAATAATGGACAATTTTCATATATCCTAGCATTTGTTGATGACCTGATTATTGCCACAGCAAGTGAGAGGGACTATACACAGATAGTAAAACACCTTAGCAAAGAGGTGGAGGTCAAGGAGCTAGGAGATGTTCAATGCTACCTCGGGATCCAAGTGGAGAGAGAAGAGGACGGCTCATTTCTTCTCAGCCAGAGACAAAAGATCCACGAGCTAATTGAGCACATGCAGATGCAAGACGCACACCCAGTTGCTACACCAATGGCTACTGACTTCTTGAAGAATCAGCAGGATTCGAAGCAGTTGCCAGACAACAGTAACTACAGGTCGGCGATTAGTAAACTTTTGTATTTAGTTACCACATGAAGACCAGACTTAGCTAATGCTGTGGGGATTCTTAGCAGAAAAGTGAATTCTCCCACTGAGCATGATTGGGCAGGTGTAAAAAGGGTGGTGCGGTATTTGAAGGGTACCATGAATTGTAAATTAAGGTTACCAGCCATCAGAGACCCTAAGTTGGTTGGGTATACTGATGCGGATTGGGCTGGGGATAATGCTGATTATAAATCAACAAGTGATCATGTTTTTATGTTTGGGGATGGACCTGTTGCATGGGGCAGTTATAAACAGAGCTGTGTAGCATTATCTTCCACAGAAACAGAATATGTTGCAGCAACAGAAGCCTGCAGAGAGATCGCCTGGCTTGATCAACTCATAAAGGACTTTGGGTTGGTGAGAAAAGGGCCTGTCAGCTTGCTGGAGGACAATCAAAGTTGCCTGAAGCTGACGCAGAGTGAGAAGTTCCTGGCCAGAACAAAACACATTGGGGTTAAATACCACTACATACGCCAGATGATCCAGGATGGACTTGTGACGCTATCCTACTGCAGCACCCAAGAGATGACTGCTGACATCCTGACGAAACCCCTACCAAGAGAGAGTTTCCAGAATCTACGTGTCAAGCTGGGACTCTGGGTGGTTGAATAAAGTTGTTTATGTTTTGTGTATGTTGTATTGCCTGAGAAGGGGTATGTGGGATGTAAACACAGGAGCAGTCAATGACAACATTCCTAGAGTGTACATGTTAGAACATGGGGATGGATGTCTGTCCAGCAAGCAGGTAAACTTCCTGGGGATGGACTTCCTCCACATGTGACCAGAGGTAGGTGTGGCCCCACCTGTGCAGGTAATGACAAAAGCACAGGGCAGGCAGCCACTCTCTCTCTCTGTCATCTTCCTTCGATGAGGAAACATCTAAGGATGCTCTCTTGGCTCCCAGCCAAGAGAGGAGATAAGGACTATCTTGCTACAAGATAGATTCTAAATGTATGTAACCTTTTTAAGCTGTCTGCCTTCTGGGATCCTATTGTGAACAGAACGTGAGTAAACTCTTTTTATACTTTTATAAAAGACTGTGTCGTGTCTTCTATTTTAAGAGGGAACAAAGGGGAAATTACCAGAGTAATTATTATAGAGGTTCTAGCAAACCTGAGCACACGTTACCGTTGCGTATTTAAAAAGGGAATGTCCTACTCTGCTGATATTTTGGGAACTTGTTAGCACAAGTTGGATAAGGATATAATCTCACAATATATCCTCTCCTGCATTCCTGAACATTCCCACATGGAAAACCTGAATTGACATTACATGTTACAAGGGAGGAGATTTTGACTAAACAGCAGGAAGAATTTTCTGAGTGAGAGCTGCTTGACAGTGGAACGGTCTCCCTCGGGAGGTTGTGAACTCTCCTTCCCTGGAGGTTTTTAAGCAGAGGTTGGATGGCCATCTGTCAGGGATGCTTGAGCTGAGATTCCTGCATTGGAGGCGGTTGGACTAGATGGCACTGGGGTTCCCTTCCAATTCTATGAGTCTATGACATTTGCTTTGATTCAGGTTTACACAGTCAGTTGTTGTGGGGAAACCTCACGGCAACAAACTGTGGGAATGTTCAGGGATGTAGGAGAGGATATATTGTCTGATTATATCCTTATCCAACTTGTGTTAACAAGTTCCCCAATATCAGCAGAGTAATACATTCCCCTTTATTTTAAGTTTGCAACGGCAGCGTTTGCTCAGGGTCGCTAAAACCTCTATAATAACTATTCTGGTAATTTTCCCTTATTCCCTCATAAAATAGAAGAGACGACACAGTCTTTTACAAAAGTATAAAAAAGAGTTTACTCACATTCTGTTCACAGTCAGATCCCAGAAGGCAGACTTAGGCTTAATGAAGTAACATTCACTTGGAATCTATCTCTTAAGAAGACAGTCCCTTTGTCTTCTCTTGGCTGGGAGCCAAGAGGGCATCTTTCACTCAGTAGATGTGGCTTCTTTGATGCATGTAGTCAAAGAGAGAGAGGTGGCTGCCCTGCCCTATGCTTTTGTCGTTAACTGCACAGGTGAGGCCACACCCACCTCTAGTCACATGTAGAGGAAGTCTGTCCCAGCCCAGAGGGAAACAGGAAGTTTACCTGCTGGCTGGACAAACATCCCTCCCCATGTGTAAACATGTTCACTCTAGGAATGTTGTACTTGACTGCTCTTGTGTTTCACATCCCACACAAACAAACAAACAAATGAACATTCTCAGACACAGTTTAAAATCATGGATGTGTGCCTGGAATGTGGTGGGTAAAATGTAAGTGTGGATAATATCTCAGTGTCAACTGAAGCACAGGCTTGACAACCATATGTCAGGAGTGCTCTGATGGTGTTTCCTGCTTGGCAGGGGGTTGGACTCGATGGCCCTTGTGGTCTCTTCCAACTCTATGATTCTATGATTCTATGAACATTCAGGGCTGTCTGAATCTTTCTGGTCCCCATTTAAGGTGTTATCCAGGGCTTTCACGTCCAAACTGACCTGGGTTCCTTGGAGCACTTCTCCCTCCATCGGCCATCCCAGATTCTCCTGGGATTGGCAGGGGGTTCCTTTCTACCTGTCCTGTTGGTTGGGGAGGCTCAGGGTGCCCCAGTGACATGGTGTGGCCAGGCCTTCCCAGTGGTGAGGATGCGATTGTGGAGTCTCTTCCCCTGGTGATCCCATTCAAACTTTCTGAAACAATATTCAAACCAAAACAACCATCCATTGAAATTGACATTTCTCCATGTCAGAGCAGCCAAGTAAGGTGTAGGAAAACGTATATACTAAGGTATATGTTGAAATGTGGAGAGCTGTGCTTAATTTGTGGGGAAAGTGAGGAGGAGAGAGAAGTCAAAACTTAAGAGATTCTCCCATATGTAGCCAGGAGGAAGAACACAGATGTCCATCTGCCTGTGTCCTGGCTAGCACTGACTCCACTCTGGACATTATGAAAGAGGGTCTGAAGGGGCTTCTAAGCACATTCAGCCGAACACAATTAGAAGCCACCCCACAACCAGGAGCCCCAATGACCCGGAATTTCCCACCATTGGGATGCTGGGCACATGATATGCATGTGTGAATCAAATGCCTGCATAGGTCTCATGTGCTGAATTGCATAAAGCAAGCAAACTCTTGCACCCATCTCCATAGTTTGCAAAATGTTAGCAGGTTACAGAGCCACCCCCTTCGAGGTGCAGGATTCTGCTCTCCTTTGGGCTCTTCCTTGTACAAAGAAGAAGAGCAGGTATTTGGTGGGTCTCTTTAAGGACGGGAAACTCAACTCAGGGAGATCTATAACTGCTTCAGAATCATAATTTGATTCTACCTTCAGGGAATTCATTTGGTCCTCCTTCGTCTGTGTCCATTGCCTCTTCCTCTGGTTTCATTTCAGCTGCGCTCCTTGTCGATCCTCTTGGAAACAGCTCAAGGAAAGGCTTGTTCTGGTTGTCCATCATCATCTGCTCAATTTCCACCAGCAGCTCCTTCACTTGCTGCTTCTGCTCGTCTCTTATTGCTCTGTTGTTGAAAGCACAGCAACGGCCCTGGCATTTCCTCACCAAATCCTGGAGAGGTTGGTTTCCAGACAGCTCTATGGACTCATTTAGGCTTTCTGTCTCTAGGTCTTCTTTGCGGGTGAACAAGACGCTCATGTACTTTGTGGCCTCTGGGCCAAAGACCTCCTCCACCCTCTTGGCGGCCACAGTGTCTTCCTCGGTGAAACGGCCGGCCTGCATCACAAACACCAGGGCGTGGGGACCTGGCTCACAGAGAGAGAGGGACCTCTGGACTTCCAGAATATCATGATGTGTTTGAAGACGAGCATTAAAAATCTCTGGAGTGTCAATGACGACCACTTCTTTCCCCTTTCACTTCTCTGCTTGGACCTCTCTGCTGCAAGTCTGGGTCACTGGCTTCGGGGAGAGTTTGGACTCAAAGGTCTTCTTCTCCCCCAGAAGGGTGTTTCCTGTGGCACTTCTTCCTCCGCCAGATTTCCCAACAAGGACAACCCACAGTTCGGAATCCTTGTTGGGTCGACTCACATTCCCAGGCTCTGCTGGAAAGGAATAGGGAACATTAACCACACTCCCCTTTTCCTCCATGCTTCCCAGACACAGTCCTCAGGTTATAGCTTTGTGTCCAATGACCTGGTCTTGGTTTCCCCAAGAAAACCTGCTCTTTACAGCTGAATCAGAGCAAATGCCAATCCTTAGAAAATCTGAATTGACATTACAAGTTACAAGGAAGGAGATTCCAACTAAACAGCAGGAAGAACTTTCTGACACTAAGAGCTGTTTGACAGTGGAACGGTCTCCCTCAGGAGGTTGTGGACTCTCCTTCCCTGGAGGTTTTTAAGCAGAGGTTGGATGACCATCTGTCATGGATGCTTGAGCTGAGATTCCTGCATTGCAGGGGGTTGGACTAGATTCTTCTTTGGCGATCCCTCGTAGCCAAGTAAGATTGTCTTCCATAAACATGGTTTTAACAATGAGTCCATAAGTGACTGTGGAGACCAATTCTGGATCCACACGTCCTTCCACAGTGGGGACATTGGTTTCCGGGCGGGAGTTGATCACAGTGTGGATTTGCCAAGCGTGCCTTCCTCTTAGCACGTTTCTTCCTTGTGTCCTGAGTTTCATTGTCTTCAAAGCCCATGACACCTTTGGAAAAGGCTGTTCTCCAACTGGAGCACTTGCAGGCTGGTATTTCTTAGTTGTCAGTGTTTATACTACATTTTTTATATTTGCCTTGAGACAGTCTTTAAACCTATTTTGTTGACCACCAGCATTACTCTTTCCATTTTTAAGTTCATAATAGAGTAGTTGCTTTGGAAGATGATCATCAGGTATCCGCACAACATGACCAGTCCAATGAGGTTGATGTTGAAGAATCATTGCTTCAACACTTGAAATATACTCGGAGTTGAGAGTGGATTTCATGCTCTTTATTCAGCTCATAGTGGTGAGGAGGAATGGAAGTTCCCCCAGAATGTCTGCTTTATATACATTATTTACACAATGGGCTGCACATGATTGGCTAATTCTGGGATTCTCCTGTAGCCAATCATGTTGTGGATTCACTTCCATCTGGAGCTGGATTGGGTGGCTACTGCAGACCAATCATACTGCTGCATTGTTCTAGCACCAATCAGACTGCTCATTCTGAATCCTATTGTTCTAGGACCAATCAGACTGCTGCATTTTGGATCCTATTGTTCTAGGACCAATCAGACTGCTGCATTTTGGATCCTATTCAACTCAGTACATAACAACACTGGTGATCTTTGCTTCGGCCAGTACACTGATATTATTTTCCTTGTCTTCCCAAGTGATGTGTGAGATTTTTCAGAGACACTATTGATGGAATATTTCGAGGAGTTGGAGATGGTGTTTATAAGTGGTCCATGTTTCAAAAGCATACAGTAAGGTTGGTAGTAGAACAGCTTTTTTGTTTCCCTGTAATGTCCCGGTCCTCAAACACTGCACTTCAATTGGAAGAAAGCCGCACTCGCAGAGTTTAGGCGATGCTGGATTTCGGCATCAGTGTTGGCCCTTGTGGAAAGATAACTGCCTAGGTAGGAGAAGTGATCGACATTTTCCAACGTTACACCATTGAGTTGGATTTGTGACACTGCAGAGAGGTTATTTTGTACTTGTTGGTACAGCACTTTGGTTTTTTGGATGTGGAGTGATAGGCCAAGCTTTTCGTAAGCTTCTGCAAAGATATTTAGGATGGTTTGGAGGTCATCCTCTGAGCGTGCGCACACTACGTTGTCCTCCGCATACTGAAGCTCTATGATGGAAGTTATGGTAACCTTACTCTTTGCTTTCAGCCTGATCAAATTGAAGAGCTTTCCATGGGTTCAATATATGATTTCTACTCCAGTGGGGAGTTTCCCTTTGAAAAAGTGTAGAACCGTGGCAATGAAAATAATGAATAGAGTTGGGGCAATAACGCAACCCTGTTTAACAGCTAATCCCACTTTGAATGGTTCACTTTGAGAGCCATGGTTATCTGCGATTGTTGCTATCATATTATCATGGAGGAGTTGAATGATGTTTACAAATTTATCTGGGCAGCCAATTTTGAGAAGGACAGTCCACAGGGCATTACAATTTACAGTGTCAAAAGCCTTAGCCAGGTCAATAAACACCATATACATGGGTTGGTTTTGCTCTCTGCATTTTTCTTGAAGCTGTTGAGCGGTGAAAATAATGTCCACTGTCCCCCTAGAAGGCCAAAAACTTTGCTAAGATGCTTTGCTAAGACCCTTCCAAGAATTTTGCCAGCTACAGCTAATAGAGAGATGCCTTGATATTTTCCACAATCAGTTCTGTCACCATTTAAAAGAGATTGATAATTTTGGCATCCCTAAAATCTGCTGGGATCTCTTTTCTTTCCCCGATTTTTTCAATGAGCTTGTGAAGTTGTTGTGTAAGTTCAATTCTGCCCACTTTGAAGATTTTGGCAGGTATCCCATCAGGTCCACTGGCTTTGTTGTTTTTCATTTGGTTAATAGCTGTACACAACTCTCCCAGATTTGGAGATACTGCAAGCTCATCTCTAACTTGTTTTTGCGAAATTTGAGAGAGGACCTCAGCAACTACGGGGGAGTTGCGGTTAAGGAGATCTTCTTTCCAGCGCAGTGCAAGAGCTTCTTTATCTTTTAGAAGTGTGATACCGTCTGCTGAACGTAGGGGGCATATGCCATGATTTATTGGCCCATAGATGGTCTTTGTGGCTTTAAAGAAACTCTGTGCATCATGAGTGTCAGCTAAGTGCTGGATCTCTTGAGCTTTCTTTACCCACCAGGTGATTTTTAGTTCTCTGGTTCTTCTTTGAACCTCAGCCTTAGGGTTGGCATAGGTTTTTTTCTTGGTGGCACAGTTTCTATCTCTTTGCCAGATCTGAAATGCCTTCCTTTTCTTGTCAGTTGTGCGCTCAATCTCACTGTCATTCTCATCAAACCAGTCCTGGTGTTTCTTGGTTTGGTATCCAATAGTTTGTTCACAGGCTGCAATAATGGATGTTTTTAGCTTGGTCCAGTGTTCCTCGATGTTATCAGGGAATTCTGAAAGCTGATGGTCCTTCAGAGTCATTTGGAAGCAATCCCGCTTAATGGGATCTTGAAGGGCTTGAGTGTTCATTTTGCGCCTTGGTTTCCTTCCCTGAAGCCTGCGTTGAGGTATAATCTTGATAGCCATCGTGGAGCGTATTAGTCGGTGATCTGTCCAGAAGTCGTTGGCACTCGTCATAGCTCTGGTAAAGAGCACATCATGTCGATCTTTAGCATGGAGAATAACATAGTCTAAGAGGTGCCAGTGGTTTGACCGAGGATGCCTCCACGAAGTTTTAAATTTATTTTTCTGTTGAAAGAGTGTATTGGTAATAACAAGGTTGTGCGCTGCACATATCATCAAAAGTAAGTTTCTGTTCTGGTTGCTGTTGCCAACTCCTTCTTTCCCAATAGTTCCAGGCCACAAATCGAAATCTCACCCAACTCTTGCATTAAAATCACCCGGGAGGATAATTTTATCTTCCTTAGGTGTCTCTGATAGGACGGTATCCAGCTGAGAGTAAAAAATTCCTTTAATGTCTTCATTGGCATCCAGCGTTGGTGCATAAATGCTTATAATAGTAGCTGGTTGATTTTTGGTGAGCTTTATTCGAAGGTTCAGAGTCGCTCATTAATGCCGGTAGGGACTTCTGACAGGAGCTTCACAAGGTCGTTTTTGATAGCGAAGCCTACCCATGTATTCAATGTTCTTGTTCAGATAGACCTTTCCAGAAGAAAGTGTAGCCTCCTTTTTCTTCCTTCAGTTGTCCCTCGCCTGATCTTCAAGTCTCTTGAAGCGCTGCAATATCGATGTTAAAACGTTGCAGCTCTCTTGCAATGATGGCAGTTCTGTGTTCAGGATGCTTGTCCGTATATTCCATGTTCCAAAGTTCAATTGTCTTTTACGACTGCTAGGTGGTGACCCCACTGGGCACGGTAATCCAGTCAGGGAAAAAGGGAGGCAGACTATGTTCAGGGCACCTTTTCTAGCCCCTTCCCCTTTTCAGGGTGAGCAGAGTGGATCCTAAAAAGAGCTGCTCAGTCATGGACACAGCTGCCGAGCTGCTCAACTGCCTCATTCCTTGAGTCAGAACAACTGAATCTGTATCCATCACCCATGTGCCGGTTCATGACTAGGGGCTTCCAGATTTCAACATCCTGCCCCCGTTACCATTTGCCAATCGCCATGGGACTTTTGGGTTTTGGGTTGGGTTTTTGGAAGATGCCTGTGCGTGAATTTGTTTTATGCGTGTAGATCAGTGCACTCTGACCAACGCACAGTCTTCACAGTAGGGCTCTGTTCCGATGGCATGAAGTAGTCACGACAAACTGGTAGATTCCTGTCTGCTGCAACCTTCATCCGATTCACAGCCATTGTAACATACCGCTTGTTATCATCCGCCTGTTCTGCCGTTGAAAACTTATTAGATCATTCTCTGTCTAGCTCCTTCCCTTTGACTGTACTGCCTTGGGTGACCCTGCTGGGAGCATACGATTCCCGACAGATTCGCTCACAAGGGTCATAGGAACATGCAAGCCCACTCACCACGACAAGGTGATGATCCACTCGCAAATGTTTCCACAGCCACCTTCACCCAAGTACGCACACAGAGCAAGAGACTCTGGTCTGAATTACACTCACAGAACCTGAGCTCTCTGCTGGTAGCGAAAAGCAAACAAAGGGTGCCTGAAAAGCTATATATGATCCCCTTACTTAAGCTGGTTTACAACAGCTGCAATCCCTTTCTTAATTTTGCCTCCTAGAGAGGACTTCTTTTCTTCAATTTGATCATACAGCTTCTGCTCTCCAGGCAGCAGAGGCTACTTGTTGGCAATTTTCTGTATTTACTCAGCTACTTTCCTCACTTCCTTCAGGGACCAGATTCGCTGCTGATATCCAGGCTTCAGCTCCTGTTCTTCGGACATGATGAGCAGATCAATGTACTCTGGGGTAGAGAGTGGGTTGGGCTTCAGTGCAATCACCTGAAGGCGCTGGAGGCTTTGAGATGTGAAATATACTCGGAGTCGCATAGTGATTTCATGCTCTTTATTGCAGCCCGTAAAACAGTGATTGAATTTCCTCACAGACCTCTGTTTTTATATACTATTTACACAATGGGTTCCTTCCGATTGGCTGATTCTGCTTCCCTCCTGTTGCATTCTAGGATCCTACCTGCCTAATAGGCTGATTAACTTCCTCCTGGGGTCTGATTGGGCTGCTCCTGAAGGCCAATCAGGTTGTTGCATTCTAGGATCCTACCTGACTATTGTTCTAGGCTCCAAGCTTAGTACATAACACCCCTCCCCTCTAAGTTCCCATTGCACCCGGAAGGTTAGTATTCATAGTCATCAAGGTATGCCGGTCACCTACATATGCATTGTGGTCTGGGTGAAACCCTTGTGAGCTTTCCCTTCCTCCTCTCCCTTGGCCCTTTTCCTGCAGATGTAAGATCCAAGCGCTGCCTCCATGGATGGCGTCTCCAGGTATGGCTCTTCATTCCCCTCGACCATCTCCAGAACCATCTCCATCAGCTCAGAGACCTGGTCCTCCCGTTCTCCTAATGCCGCCCTGTTATTAAAAGCGCAGAAGCGCCCCCCGCATTCTTGGACCAGCTTCCGGACAGCCTCGTTATCTGACTGCATCACGTAATCCCGCAAGGAGTTGCCTTCTAAGGCTTCTTTGCGGGTGAACAAGAGGATGGTGTGCTTCATGGCCTCTGTCCCAAACATCTCCCGGACTCGCTGGGCTGCCTCCTCGTCCTCCGCGGTGAAGCGGCCCACTTGGGTCACAAACACGAGCGCGTGAGGGCCAGGATAAGAGAGGTCAAGGCAGTGCTTGGTCTGGTCCAGCCTTTCATTGTAATCTCCGGTACCCAAAATATCTGCTGTGTCAATCACGGACACAGGATGGCCTCTCCAAGTGCAGGACGCCCTTTGGCAGACCAAGGTGGTTGTCCTGGCCTGAAGTTTCGAATCAAAGAGCTTTTGGCCAAGGATGCTGTTTCCTGTGGGGCTTTTGCCGCCTACAGTCTTGCCCACAAGGATGATCCTCAGTTCTCTCCTATTTCCTGCGGGTTTTGAAAGACAGCAAAGAGCTGGTCAGAGGAACCACTTCTGGTGGGATCCCTCTTAATATGTGATTGTTGAGAATTACATTGTTCCTTTTCCAACTAGTTCCTTTTCCAAATAAACTCTCCAAGCTCTGGCCAGTGCAGGCAAGAATGAACCGGGTGAACCAACGTCCTGGTGCAACTGAGGGGATCTTCCTAGGTTCCTGCAGATGTGCATCAGGATGGCATCCCCACTCAGGCACCTCCCAAAATCCAATGAAGAAAAGAGTGGAAGGATGGGCATCACATCCGAACTTCAGGTATCATCGGCCCAGTCCTGTGGAACTCCCTGCCACTGGAGATTGAGCTGGTGCTGTCTATGCCAACTTTTGAACACCTGCTGAAATGCCCTCCCATCAGATGTCAAGGAAATAAACAACTACCTGACTTTTAGAAGACATCTGAAGGTAGCCCTGTTTACGGAAGTTTTTAAGGATTGATGTTTTATCACATTATTATTATTATTATTATTATTAATAGAAGATCAGTCTACATCCTAATTCCAAAGAAGGGCAGTGCCAAATAATACTCCAACTACCGCACAATTGCACTCATTTCACACACTAGCAATACTTAAAATTGAGTCTACGGGAAGAAGTAGACTCCACCGTGGGAGCAGGGCCAGGGCGGGAGAGTGCTAGAGTCCTGTCTAGTCAAGTTGCGTGGGATCAATTCCAACCTGTTACCTCCGAGGATGTGGACAGGCTGCTTGGACGAGTGAAGCCAACCACCTGTCTCCTGGATCCTTGCCCATCCTGGCTTATAAAAGCTAGCCGGGAAGATCTGGGCGATGGGCTTTGTGGGGTGGTGAATGCTTCCCTCCGTGAGGGAGCCTTCCCAGACCTGCTGAAAGAGGCAGTTATTAAACCGCTTCTTAAAAAACCATCTTTAGATGCGGCCACGATGGCCAATTATTGCCCAGTCTCAAATTTACCATTTTTGGGCAAGGTGATTGAGCGGGTGGTTGCCAGACAACTCCAAGCACGCCTGGAAGATGCGGACCATTTGGATCCCTTCCAATCGGGATTCAGGCCTCACCATGGGACTGAAACTGCCTTGGTCGCACTGGTTGATGATCTCCGGCGGGCTAGGGACAAAGGTGAGAGCTGTTTCCTAGTTCTGCTGGATCTCTCAGCGGCGTTTGATACCATCGACCATAACATCCTTCTGGACCGTCTTGAGGGGCTGGGAGCTGGGGGCACTGTCATACAGTGGTTCCGCTCCTTCCTCCTGGGCCGTGTTCAGAAAGTGGTGGTGGGGGATGAGTGTTCAGACTCCTAGGCTCTCACTTGTGGGGTGCCTCAGGGTTCTGTCCTCTCCCCCATGCTTTTCAACATTTACATGCAGCCACTGGGAGAGATCATCAGGAGGTTTGGGCTGGGTGTTCATCAGTATGCGGATGATACCCAGCTCTACCTCTCTTTTAAATCAGAACCAGTGAAGGCGGCGAAGGTCCTGTGTGAGTGTCTGGAGGCGGTTGGAGGATGGATGGCGGCTAACAGATTGAGGTTGAATCCTGACAAGACAGAAGTACTGTTTTTGGGGGACAGGAGGTGGGCAGGTGTGGAGGATTCCCTGGTCCTGAATGGGGTAACTGTGCCCCTGAAGGACCAGGTGCGCAGCCTGGGAGTCATTTTGGACTCACAACTGTCCATGGAGGAACAGGTCAAATCTGTATCCAGGGCAGCTGTTTACCAGCTCCATCTGGTGCACAGGCTGAGACCCTATCTGACCGCGGACTGTCTTGCCAGAGTGGTGCACGCTCTAGTTATCTCCCGCTTGGACTACTGCAATGCGCTCTACGTGGGGCTACCTTTGAAGGTGACCCGGAAACTACAACTAATCCAGAATGCGGCAGCTAGACTGGTGACTGGGAGCGGCCGCCAAGACCATATAACACCGGTCTTGAAAGACCTACATTGGCTCCCAGTACGTTTCTGAGCGCACTTCAAAGTGTTGGTGCTGACCTTGAAAACCCTAAACAGCCTCGGCCCAGGATACCTGAAGGAGCGTCTCCACCCCCATCGTTTGGCCCAGACACTGAGGTCCAGCTCCAAGGGCCTTCTGGCGGTTCCCTCCCTGCGAGAAGTGGGTTTACAGGGAACCAGGCAGAGGGCCTTCTTGGTGGTGGTGCCCGCCCTGTGGAACGCCCTCCCATCAGATGTCAAGGAAATAAACAACTACCTGACATTCAGAAGACATCTGAAGGCAGCCCTGTTCAGGGAAGTTTTTAATATGTGACATTTTAGTGTATTTTTCATCTTTGTTGGAAGCTGCCCAGAGTGGCTGGGGAAACCCAGCCAGATGGGCGGGGTACAAATAATAAATTATTATTATTATTATTATTATTATTATTATTATTATTATTAAAATTCTACAAGGCAGGCTTAAGCAGTATGTGGACCGAGAACTCCCAGGAATGCAAGCTGGATTTCGAAGGGGCAGAGGAACCAGAGACCAAATTGCAAACATGCACTGGATTATGGAGAAAGCTAGAGAGTTCCAGAAAAACATCTACTTCTGCTTCATTGACTATGCAATGACGGTGTCAACCACAGCAAACGATGGCAAGTTCTTAAAGAAATTGGAGTGCCTGATCTGTCTCCTGAGAAATCTCTGTGTGGGACAAGAAGCTACAGTTGGAACTGGATAGGGAACAACTGATTGGTTCAAAATTGGGAAAGGAGTACAACAAGGCTGTATATTGTCTCCCTGCTTATTTAACTTAACAAGCCAGAATTAAGATTGCTGGAAGAAATATCTGAGGAGATTTCACCCCTCCCATATCCAAGAATCTGCTGATGAGTCTGGTGATTTTCCAGAGAGGAGGGGCAGTTTTCTGCTCTCTACTTATTTCGCTCCAGCACCACATCAAAGTGTCAGTCAGTGTCGGAGAGAGAGAGACTGAGTGTTAGAGAGAGAGTGTGTGTTATCTCTGTAAGGTTGCTGCTAAGAGCAGCTGCAGACACTCAGTGCAGTTCAGCATTCATTTTACGTTTAGACCTCATTTAGCTGTGTATATAGTTGTATTATAGTTATAGATAGAATAAAGAAGATATTCTACAGAGCTGCTCTCCGAGTGGTTTATACTCTGCTGTACTCTGCTGTGCAATGACTGTCTTGTGGAAGTGAATCCGGTGCTCACAACTCTAAGCTGTGAGTCCACAGCACTTTGACCTGTTCCTGTGCAGAAGGCGGTCTCTGGAAGTGCTACCCAGCTCGCCGAGCCCAGTCGGGGCTGAAGTGGGTGAGTCCAGTTGGTGACACTGGCTCAAGGGCGATGCTGACAATATCAACAACCTCAGATATGCAGATGACACAACTTTTATGGCAGAAAGTGAGGAGGAATTAAAGAACCTGTCAGGGAACTGCCATCAGAGGGAAAAGGAGAGGAAAGTCGCTCCAGCGATGCAGGGGAGGGAACTAGCAAGGAGGGAGAGAGGGTTCCCACAGGGGAAAGAAATCCAGGGGACACCAGGGAGAAAGGGGAAGCCGGGAGCAAGGTGGAGGGGAGGCTCAGAGACTCTTCCAGTGAAATCAGCGGAGAGAGCACAGGACCTCCGCTTGGCACGCCCACGCTGCACAGAAGGCTTTCACACAGAGAATCTAGGAGGAGACTTGGTGTCAAGCAACTTTTATGTTGAAAGAAATTTAGGTCCCGCCCACTGATGGATTCTGCCAGTGACTAAGACAGCCGCGTTTCAAGGGCTGTCAACCGGGGAAAGTTTTAGCTACACAGCTAGCTTGGAGCAGTTTGCAGTTTACGCACAAGCAACCCCAATCCCCATTACAGCAATCCGTCAGTCCTCGTTGCTTGTGCGGAGAGCAGCAGAGACAGCGTCATGAGTCAAACTGGAGGGGCAGGCTCCGGAGAAGGGGCCAGGAAGGAACCAACGCTCGAAGAGAGAAACAGAGAGTTGGAGCAGCAACTGGCTATACTAGCGGCGCGGCTGGATGAAAGGAGGACTCAGGACGCTGGGGGAAAGCCCACCCCCATCGCAAGGAAGGTACCGGGACTTGTACAGAAGTTTTCAGGCAACCCCAGAGACTATAATGCATTTAAGACAGAAGTGCAATATGCGCTGGACTTGCAATATGGGGATTTTGAAGACGATGGGGGAAGGGTCGCTTTTGTGATAGGGCACCTGGAAGGGGGGGGGCAGAGAATGGATTAGGCCCTTAATGGCATCGGAGAATGCCGCCTTAAAGGACTTGAGGAAATTTTTTAGCGCGATGGACCACATGTTTTCAAGTGATGTGGAGCAAAGTGTGACACGCAAAGAGCTGATGACGTGCAAACAAGGGAACCAATCAGTGAGAGAGTACTGGTCACGATTTGCAATGCTAATCCACAAACTCGGGTGGGAACTGGGTTCCGAACCAGTACAAATGCTATTTGAGGAGGGCTTATCCTCTTGGGTAAAAGATGAACTTTCCCGCTCGCCCCGCCCGCAATCGATGGACCAACTGACTAAAATGGCGCTATACTATAAGGGAGCATTGTACATACCAGAAGGGGACTTGAGGAGAAAAGTACTCAAACAACTCCATGATAACCCCACGGCGGGACATTTTGGTCAACATAAGACCATGTTACTAGTCACCAGGCAGTTTTGGTGGCCAAGAGTGAGGGAAGATGTTCGAGAATACGTACGGGGGTGCCAGCGCTGCCAGAGGGCTAAAGGGGAGAGGGCACCACCCGCGGGGTTACTGGAGCCCTTACCCATCCCGGAAAGCCCATGGGAGGTGGTATCCTTAGATTTTATGACCGATTTACCCAAGTCCAGGGGGAAAACAGCAGTCATGGTGGTAGTGGACTTGATGACCAAAATGTGCCATTTTATTGCTTGCTCGCATGCAGTGACAGCAGAGGAGACAGCTAGGCTGTTTATAGATCACGTTTTCAGGTTGCATGGCGCTCCCTTGAGGGTTTTGTCCGACAGAGGCAGACAATTTACTTCCAGGTTCTGGAAGAAACTCATGGGTCTGCTGGATATCGAAGTGAGCTTCTCGATGGCCAGACACCCGGAGACCAACAGACAAGCAGAAAGAGCTAATAGCGTACTTCAGCAGTATCTTCGGTGCTACGTCAATGAAAGGGGAAACGATTGGGTGGAAAAGCTAGCGCTGGCCGAATTTGCATACAATAACGGTGAACATGTGTCCACGGGAATGAGTCCCTTCATGGCCAATTACGGGTGTCACCCCAGGGCCTTCCCAGGGGAGGGGGAGGGGAGGGGGAGTGTGCCGGCGGCCGAACAATTTGTGGAAGAAATGGAAGCTTTACACCAACAACTTAAGGTTAACCTGGAGAGAGCTAAAGAAGTATACAAGAGGCAGGCAGACAAGCACCGGAGAGAAGGGGAGACTATAAGAGTGGGAGATCAGGTGAGGTTGTCAACCAAAGGGTTACCGTTCAAAGGGGGGTGTAGGAAATTACAGCCGAGACGGCTGGGACCCTTTGAAGTAACGCAGCAGGTAAACCCGGTAACCTTTAGGCTGAGATTGCCCACCAACATGAAGCTACACCCGGTGTTCCACAGGTCCTTGCTTTCACCGTACCGGGAGGGGTGGGAATGGCAGGGAGGAGAAAGAGAAATCCCCAGGCATCCACGGGTGGAGGAAAGGGAATTCAGTGGTCAGGCAGCGGAAATCCTCGATTCAAGGTGGAGAGGGAGAAGGGTGGAATATTTGGTGGCCTGGGAAGGGGAACCAGAGTCGGAAAACGCTTGAGTTCCTGCGGAAGAGATCAGGGATGAGTATCTGCAGGAGGAGTTTCATAGCAGGTTCCCAAGGAAGCCCAAACCCCTTGGCAGGTTCTGGAGAGAGCAATTTGGCACCACGGAGGATGAAGAAGAGTTTGAGGGGTGGCCAGCCTCAGAAGAGGAGGAAGGAGGGGAAGCCGAGGAAGAGGAATCCGACTGGGGAGATTGGGCAGCGGAAAGAGATAGCAACAGATGGAGAGCGGTGTTTGAATCCTCCGAGGAAGGGGAGAGCTCCTTCCAGGGGTTTCCCGCGTCGCCGTCCGAGGAACGGAGGGGAGAGGGGGAGGGCCCTGGGAGGGAGGTGGATGTCAGGGAACTGCCATCAGAGGGAAAAGGAGATGAAAGTCGCTCCAGCGATGCAGGGGAGGGAACTAGCAAGGAGAGAGAGAGGGTTCCCACAGGGGAAAGAAATCCAGGGGACACCAGGGAGAAAGGGGAAGCCGGGAGCAAGGTGGAGGGGAGGCTCAGAGACTCTTCCAGTGAAATCAGCGGAGAGAGCACAGGACCTCTGCTTGGCACGCCCACGCTGCACAGAAGGCTTTCACACAGAGAATCTAGGAGGAGACTTGGTGTCAAGCAACTTTTATGTTGGAAGAAATTTAGGTCCCGCCCACTGATGGATTCTGCCAGTGACTAAGACAGCCGCGTTTCAAGGGCTGTCAACCGGGGAAAGTTTTAGCTACACAGCTAGCTTGGAGCAGTTTGCAGTTTACGCACAAGCAACCCCAATCCCCATTACAGAACCTCTTAAGGAGGGTGAAAGAGGAGAATGCAAAATATGGTCTGAAGCTCAACATCAAAAAAACAAAGATCATGGCCACTGGTCCCATCACCTCCTGGCAAATAGAAGGGGAAGAAATGGAGGCAGTGAGAGATTTTACTTTCTTGGGCTCCATGATCACTGCAGATGGTGACAGCAGTCACGAAATTAAAAGACGCCTGCTCCTTGGGAGAAAAGCAATGACAAACCTTGACAACATCTTAAAAAGCAGAGACATCACCTTGCCAAGAAAGGTCTGAATAGTTAAAGCTATGGCTTTCCCAGTAGTGATGTATGGAAGTGAGAGCTGGACCATAAAGAAGGCTGATCCAGTGGCGTAGCGTGGGGGGTGCCAGGGGTGCTGGCCGCACCGGGCGCAATATCTGGGGGGGCGCGAGTCCAGAGGGAAGGGACAAGTTCCTTCCTCCGCCGGGCTCCCCGCCACCACCGCCAGCCTTGCGCCCTAGCACGCGCGCGCCCCCCGCCGCCGCTGCGGCTGCGCTCCACTCACTGCTCGCAGGAGGAGCAGCCGCTGCAGCCGCGCCGACGCCGCCACCGACGCCTGGCCGGGCACGGGCAGCCTCTGCACCCTGCCGCCGCCGCCATCCCCTCTGCCCAGCCACAGGCGGCGGCTGCTTCTGCCTCCATCCTCCTTCGGGCAAGCAGCGTTGTTTGCGCGGCAACTCGCAGGTTAGGGGTTGGGGGGGCGCAAATTACTTGCCTTGCCCCGGGTTAGGGGGCGCAAATTACTTGCGTTGCCCCGGGTGCTGACAACTCACGCTACGCCGCTGGGCTGATCATCGAAGAATTGATGCTTTTGAATTATGGTGCTGGAGGAGACTCTTGAGAGTCCCATGGACTGCAAGAAGATCAAACCTCTCCATCCTTAAGGAAATCAGCCCTGAGTGCTCACTGGAAGGACAGATCCTGAAGCTGAGGCTCCAATACTTTGGCCACCTCATGAGAAGAGAAGACTCCCTGGAAAAGACCCTGATGTTGGGAAAGATGGAGGGTACAAGGAGAAGGGGACGACAGATGACAAGATGGTGGGACAGTTTTCTTGAAGCTACCAGCATGAGTTTGACCAAACTGAGGGAGGCAGTAGAAGACAGGAGGGCCTGGCGTGCTCTGGTCCAGGGGGTCATGAAGAGTCGGACACGACTAAACGACTAAACAACAACAACAAATGTTCAGGTATATACTGAATTTCCTAAAGCGTATATGTGGTTTATTGAAATTTCTTTACTAAATCACAGGAATAGTCGGTCAGGAATTGTTTGAGAAACAATTATGATATCATTTTGTAATTGATGATATATATTTAGTATGTCTGCTGGTATGAATGGAGGTATGTCTGAAACATGAATGAAAACCTGATGGTTGGAGGCTCTAAAGAATCAATGGATAAAAGAAGTTATTGAATCAAAGATAAAGAACTGATTAAATTAATTTACAAAGTACTATTGAGTTGAAGTTGGAAAACAGGATGATGAGCAAAAATGGACTGAGATAAAGAACCATTATCAGACTATTAAAATAGGATGGATGAAAATAGACTGAGATAACGAACGATTATCAAACTATTGACTATTGAATAGATGGAGGAACAGTGAACCAGTTACTGGACTGTGCAAGACAGGATGAACAGTATGATAACATGTCTGGGTGAACCAAAGGATACATTGAGAACATGGTTGAGATAAATGACTTCTTAAAAACGACATGTCGAAAGAAACATGCTGTTCATAAAGACAGTATGACAACATGACGGAAACCAGACTGTTTCCAACTATCACTATTCATATCTATTTGAGGAACCAGCATGACGACAGCTATCATTTAGTCCTACCCCTTCAATACAAGACAATGTAACTATACGGGGACCTGAGACTATATAAGGACCTGGAAGGCCTTGGGAACTTTGTGTGCTGTCCTACCTGCAGGAGGATGCCATCCGTTGACTCTTAAAAGAGACTGGCCATCTCTTTTAATGGGTTCAACTATCTGGCTAGTATGAATGAGAGGAGTGAATGGATGAGTTCTTATTACTTGTTAAACAATAAAGGGTTGTATTCTCGTGAGATTTGTGTCATTTTGTCTTTCTTGAAAATGCTCTGATAAAGTTAAAAGGTACTTAACTGTTATTTTCATAACACAGGCGCTGGGCCGGGGCTGGTGTCTGGTAGTTGCAGTCTGCTGAGGGTCTCCGCATGGCCCATTGCCTTCCCAGGCTGGTGGAGCTCTGCATCTCTTCAATAGCAGCTTCAAGCTCTTTTCGCTTCCTGAGCACTTCCTTTGTCAATGTTAAGCTCTTGCTTTCTAGCGTGTGGGATGAATCAAAGAAGGTCTTCATGCTCATGGTGCCCATTTCCCAAAACATTTTATCAAAATTGAAGTTGCCTCCGGGCTCCACTGGATTGTTGGCAAACAGTGCTGAATTGTTGAATTTGAAGTGCACAGGGGTGCCCTTGGCATCCTTAGCACATGGTACATTGGCTTCCTCAATGGCCTCGAGAACAGGAGGGGTCTGTCCATCTGCAAATGTGATCAGGACTTGGATGTTGTCCTTTATATCTTTGCCAAAGATGGAGAGCACAGAGTCAAAGATGTACTTCTGGGCATGAGTTAAACGAGCAGAAGAGGCCTGGACGACAATACAGATGGCGTCTATATGATCAGTGCCCCCTGGGGAGGAGAAAAACTCCCGGATCTGCTTTGCTATCAACTTGTCATGCTCTGTTCCTCTTGTGTCTCCAAATTCTGGAGTGTCAATAATGGTGAGGGAATAGGGGACTTGGAAACCCTTGCAGTAGTGGACAACGTAGGCAGTCACTTCTGATGTTTGGCTTTGAGCTTGGCTTCTGTTGGTATTTTCATGAATAAGTTTGAATCGGAATTTATCTCCCCATTGCACACCCAGGACATAATTGATCATTCCATTGATGAGAGTGGTTTTCCCTGACCCTGTTGCCCCCATCACCATAATCACATTGTTGGGGACCTGAATGTTCTCTTTCCCTAGCTGGTATGTTAGACAGGATCCAGAGACATCCTGTATGGGCTTCAGTGGCAGAGCATACACTGCTGGTGGCCCATCCTCCACACAGGTGCTGTCTTGGAGGTATTGACAAGCTGCTCTCTTCTCGTCTCCTTCCAATGATGTGGAAACCTCAATCTCTTTGCTGGGCTCACTCTCAGCCCCACCGGCACACATGGCTGAGACTCTGAATCTGTAGGGTGTCTGGGGCTTCAGACCATCAATCTCACAGAACTCTGTTTTCTTCCCTGTTCTTTTTTCAGCCCATTCATCTTTGTCCTTGCTTTTTGCTTCTCCTGCCTCTTTACTGTAGTCCACTTTGTATTCCTTTATAACAGCTCCCTGGCCAATGATCTTTGGGCTCTCCCAGGCTATACTGATTTTGGAAGACTCTGCGATTATCACTCTCAGTTCCCCAGGAGGGCTGGTAGGAAGTGTCTGTACAGATTTACTCAAATCACTAGTCTCACTAAGTCCTGGTTTGCTCCTAGCACTGTATCGAAACTGGTATTCTGTGTTTGCGCTCAACCCTCTCACTTGGAATGTCTCCTGACTGTCCTCAGTATTCACAATCTCCCAGTTTCCTTCTCCTGCAATCTTGTACTCTACTTGATAGCTGGAGATTGAAGCCCTCCCATACTCAGCTGGTTGAAATGTCAGCTGCACACTCTCATGTCCAATTCGGCCAATCAGTGGAGGGAGAGGATTTGAGGGCAGCTCGAAGTTGCTGCTGAGCATTTCCCCATCTTCATAGAGGTAAATGGAAGCTCCTGGGCTGTTCTGGTCTGGGACAGAAGCCACAAGGAACCGGGTCTTCCCATTGGATTCATTGACTTGGGCAAAATCAACAATGGACTTGGCAGCTTTCCGAGCTTTTCTCTGTCTGTCTTTTCGCTCAAACCAAGCATTCCAGTCCTCAGGTGCATTCTGGA
This sequence comes from Podarcis liolepis, assembly GCF_965112155.1. Classification (NCBI taxonomy): domain Eukaryota; kingdom Metazoa; phylum Chordata; class Lepidosauria; order Squamata; family Lacertidae; genus Podarcis; species Podarcis liolepis. Next base: position 1,976,511 of record NC_139563.1, read on the forward strand.
CTCCTGTAGGATCTGCTGATCGTTTCTGAAGAAAGTGTTGTAAGCTGGTTAAAAATGGTTCCTCATCATGTAAAGAGGTGAATGTAAATGAGACAACAAATTCATTCTGGTGGTTAAGCACTACCTCTTCCAGTTTATTCTGGGAGGAGATGGTTTCTAATCCACTCAGGATACCAAGGTAAGACTTGACCATATTTATCTCTCGTTCCTTGGTGTCCAAAAATTCATTGAGTCTTTGGCCATTGAAGGGTGATTGATTCACGGATGTTAAGATGTCTACCAGAACTCTTTCCTTTTTCCCCCCTCCCCGGATCAAAGGCAGGATTCCTGCCAGATCTTGCTGGAAAGTCTGCCTGTGTTGCTTGCAGAAATCCTGGAATCTCTTGATTTTCAACTTTATTTCTGGGAAGGTGCTAGCAATGGGATTAGCAGCCAGATCATTGCATCTCATATCAATTTCACTCAGTTGCTCCATGACGGTTTGGGCATCATAGATGAGTGCTAAGCTGATCTCACGCACCATCTTAGCTGCTTTGGAATCCAGCTTGGTCAGTGGGTACAGCCAAACTCTGACAGGCACAGCCTTGTCCCCATTGGTACCCAGCATTTTGGGCAGAGCAGTGTAGACTTTCATGGCATCTTGAAAAGTCACTGGATTGCTCTCCAGAGAAAAATCTCCATAGAACTTGCAGTTGAACTGACTGGCATGCTTTCTTTCCTGGTCGTTCATGTGGAGGGCTGCCTCGCCTTCAATAGTGACCATCTTCTGTATCATAACTTTGAGGCTTCCTTGTATGTCTTGCATGGACTCGGAAGAAGAGACATTTCGGTCAAACACAAAGAAAGCCTGGGCTCCATACAAGATGGCAGTGACAACATGGGTGGCTGTGCCATGCTGAAAACCAGCTGGATAAGTGATATTTCGGATCCCCAAATGGCTCATGGTCAGCTGTGAATACTTGGTGGTAGCTTTGTACTGCAGAGTGACTCTGGCCTGTTTCATGGACTTCTTGGTGTCTTGAAGGAATTTGCCTGATCCACCCACTTCAACCAATCCCACCAAAAAACTGGCCTTGAGTGATGGTGAGACATTGAGGGCAGAGGCCTTATCATCGATGGAGTCAGATGCAATGATTTCATATTCAGTCTTTGGTTGTGGTTTGATACACAAGTCCTTCTGAAGTGAGGCCTGGTCCCAAAGGGTGATTCCTGGGATAAAGCAGAGAAATATGCAATGCTTGAGTATGTTCACGCAAATGTAGAACACAATTAGCCTAATGCCCAAGGTTGTACAGAGAAAGAAGGAGTTAAAATAGACCTATCATTGCCCACAATGTCTGCACTCATGAATTTTGTCCCACTGTCATCCCCAACGAAAGAGGTTTGTGCAGTTTTGTAAAACTTTGCAAAAGGCAGAGAAAATATTTGACCAGATATGATAGTGGAACAAATTTTACAGAGGTTAAGTACCATCTATACATCATTTTCATAATATTTTCCTTTAACACTGTACATGCAGTGAACTTGACCCCTTTCCTTCACAACCTTTCCCAATCTTCAAACATTATGTTATGTCCCACATCTCTTGCCCAATCTATCATCACAGATTTAACTTGTTCATCCTTTGTATGCCACTCCAACAACAGATTATACATTTTAGACAAATTTTTAACTTTAGAATCTAACAACTCCATTTCCAGTTTGGTTTTCCCCAATGCAAAACCATTTTTCTTATCTAATTTATACAATTCATTGATCTGGTGGTAATGTAACCAATTTATTTTATCCTTAATTTGGTCAAATGGTTTTAATTTAATTTTTTTATATAATATTTATTAAGTTTCATAAACAAATTTTAAGCAGGTTTTAAACATAAAATACATTGTCAGGGAACTACCATCGGAAGGAAGGGAGGTGAAAGGGCTCACACAGGTTGGGAGAGACTCAGCAGCTGAAGAGGGAACCAGCAGGGGGAGAGGAGGTGAGCTGAGGGAAAGTGAGCAGGAGGGATGGCTCAGAGACACCTCCAGCGAAAACAGTGGGGAGGTTTCAGGACCTCCTGTAGGGACACCCACTCCTCGCCGGAAACTGTCACGCAGAGAGTCCAGAAGACGTGTTTCCGTTAAGGAGCTTTTATGTTGGAAGCGATTCCGAAAGCAACCACTGTCGGAATCTGCTAGCGACTGACGGAGCCATGTTTAAGGGGCTCCGTTACAGACAGAGGTTTGCAAACTTGACCAAACTCTGAGGGACTTGGATTTTACGCACAAGCAGCTCATTGTCCCATCACAGCATTCCGACAGTGGTTGCTTTCGGAACTTGGCCTCCATATTGAGCTTTTTCTGAGCCTTCGCCTCCATTGGTGACAACCACCTTGGGATTCTGTTTTCAAGTAAGTCTTTGTATCTTGTCCAGACATTAAACAATGCTTTCTTGGCATTCTTGGTTTTAATTTAAATCCTTCTTTATCTTCCACTAACAAATCTGAATATCTCAACCACTTGGATTCCATGTTTGACTTTTTCTGGGCCTTTGCCTCTATTGGCGAGAGCCATCTGGCTGTTTTCCTCTCTAAAAGATCTTTGTATTTTATCCAAACATTATACAGAGATTTTCTAATTACATGATTTTTAAAACCATTATGGGCCTTTACCTTGTCATACCATAAATATGCATGCCATCCAAACACATTGTCAAATCCCTCCAAGTTTAAAACATCTGCATCTTCTAGTTGTATCCATTCCTTAACCCAGCAAGGAGCGGCAGCTTCAAAATAAATCTTCAAGTCTGGCAGGGAGAATCCTCCTCTTTCTTTTGAATCCATTAATAATTTGTATTTAATTCTGGGTTTTTCCCCCTGCCAGATGAATCTAGATAACGCTTTCTGCCATTCTTTAAAGCATTTCACATTATCAATAATTGGTAGGGCTTGGAACAAAAACAGCATCTTTGGCAATACATTCATCTTAACCACAGAAAATCGGCCCATTAATGACAATTTCAAATTCGACCAAATCTTCAAATCTCTCTTAATTTCATTCCATAATTTCTCATAATTATCTTTATATAAGTTCAAATTTTTCACTGACACATTAACTCCCAGATATTTAACTTTTTCACAAAGACTAGGCCCGTCTTTTCTTGTAATAATTTCCTTTCCTCATTATCCAGATTTTTCTCTAATACTTTGGTTTTGCTCTTATTTAACTTAAATCCTGCTACCTGCCCAAACTCCTGTATCATCTCCAGTGCTTTTACTGCACTGGGGTCTGGATCTTGAAGTGTCAACACCAAATCATCATCAAAGGCTATTAATTTCTATTGTTCTATACCTATTACTATACCTTTAATTTGTTCTTCTTTTCTTATCATACTTAACAAGACCTCAAGGACCGAAATAAACAGCAGAGGGGAAAGTGGGCACCCTTGCCTGGTACCTTTCTCAATTCTAATTTCCTCCGACACCACATTATTTACTATAATTTTAGCTTTTTGTTCATGATAGATCGCATTAATACCATTTAAAAAATCCTGACCCACGCCAATACTTTCTAAATTTTGTGTCATAAAACTCCAAGATACATTGTCAAAGGCCTTCTCTGCATCGATAAACATTAACATTGCTTTGCAATTTTTTCTTGCTTCTAACTTTTCCAGAATATCTACTATATTTCTTATGTTGTCTTTCATATGTCTACCAGGCAGAAAACCTGCCTGTTCCTTATGAATATATTCTGACAAAACCTTCTTCAGCCTATTGGCCAATATGTTAGCAAAAATTTTGTAATCCACATTGAGTAGGGAGATTGGTCTATACTTTTTAACATTGGATCTGTCTTGACCTTGTTTTGGAATCAGAGTAATATAAGCTTCCTTCCAAGTTTCAGGTGCTTTGTCCCCTCCTATACTCTTGTTGCATGTAACCCAAAGTGTTTGTAACCTGAGGTGTTTGTAACCTGAGGTACCACTGTATTGGTAACTGACAGTGTTCATAAGTATAAACTTTGGTATTGGTATTGGCATAAATTTGTTGATATTGAGTGGGAAATCTGTGGGGATAAAATTAATTGAGGGAATAATAGAGAGTACGAAAGGTATTTTATTAAAATAAATCTTGAAATAAATATTTAAGGTTACCAAAAATAAATAACAAGGGTAAAATGGCAGGATAAAATAAATTATGATTAATTCAGCTGAGTTTAAGAATGGGGAAAAGAAAAGAGAAAGTAGAGATTTCTAAATGGGCAAAGGAGGAATGAATTATTGAGAAATTAATTAATAACTTTCATGGAATTCCAAAATAAATCAGAGCCAGTCTTTTGAAAGGCGGGAAGGAAAGACCAATAAAAACTGATCAAAAGGATATTTGGGACATTAAAAAAATATGAGATAAAGGATTATAAGATGGTCTCAAAGAAAATACAGACAACAATAGGATTAACCTTGACACCAGGCATGCAAGTGAGGAGACCCTCAATGGCAGGTGACCCAAATGCAGACATTTAGGAATTAATTTTATTTATGAGGAAAGAACCTTGTGACATTAAATCATTAGATTACAATATTAAAGCACTAGATGATAAAGTGGAAGCAATGGGGAGTAAAATAGAGAAAAATTCAATTTAATATTAGACCTTTCACAACAAGTGAAAGAATTGACAACAAAAAACAAAGAGCTAGACAAGGCAGTACAAGAACTTAAAACCAGTTTTTATTAACTTTGTTTCAACTTTGGGGAAAGTTCTGCAAGTTAAAAAGGAGCTGAAGGATCCTTTCATTACATCTGAAAACTTTTCTTTGAGACACTGCTATACTCCCTCTAGAGGATTGTGGATTTATGAGGACTTCCGGTTAGCGCCATCGTCTAATGGCGGGTTTCCCTCGGGGCTCCTGAGGGAGATCTGCTTCGCGGGTTCGGGTCTCGCAGCTACGGCGAAGCGGGGACCCCTAAGAATTACAGGCACGAAGCCTGTGAACCGGAGACTCGGCGGGCACCTTTGCGCCCCCCCGAAGTTGCGAAAGAGCCTTTTTAAAGGCTCCGGAGCGGCAGCGGGTGTGTGGCGCGGTGCTGAGAGTCGCTTGTACCCAGCCTGCGAAGTGAAGCCGCGTCGCCATTGACGGAGAGTGCTGACTTCTTCCTTCAATTTGGAGCTAAAAGAGACTACTATCCGTGAGTAGGAGAAGGACAATATAATTTGAATTTGGAACTAAAAAATTGAATTCGGACACTGAGACGGGAAAGGATTAAAAGGAAGTCTGCCTTCCCGCTCTGCAGCAAGATCAAAGCAGAGGACTAGTAAGCTTTAACTTTGAAGTTTTCTTTTGGAATAAGAGATCCATCGTGTTAGAGACTGAGACCTTCCCCCCACGGGCAGGAGTGGGGGGAAAGAAAGACATTGAGTTGGAATCCTGCCTGTTTTTTAAAGCTATTGACAATATATTGCAGTATCTTGACTCTGGAACGGACTGCCGGAGAAAGAAAGCCGGCTGTGAACTGTGGCAACAAAGTAATGAGGTGTTTCAAATTGAGAGACATTCTTTAAGTACGAAGATACACTTTCTCTGGAATTGTGAGGATTAAGTGGACTTTGTTTCAATCCGGTGAAACTAATATTGTGGTCCTTTGCAAAGACTTGGAAATTTGTGGGACTTTTCTTTTTAAAAGAAAATCCTCCATATTAGAACTGCACGGACAGTAATAGATATTTTCGCCCCCTGGAGGAGATTTGGTTGGTTTCAGCAACAAGTGAAGTTTAGTCTGCTGAATTACTGGGAAAGAGAATTCGGACTGTGGGAATGACCTTGGCTCTAAGATAGTGGTATGGCAAATGAGCAAGACAAAGGAGAGCCACAGGAGAAAACTCTGAGATCTGGCAGACAATACAAAATAGACACATTTATGAAAAGAAGGGCTTCTGCATCTGGGCCATCTGGAGCAAGTGCTAACCCACAGGAAAAGACAAAAGTCATGTCTGAGGAAGCACTTTCGAAAGCACTGAGTAAAATCAATGAATCTTTGGACCAGTTAAAAAAGCAAGGAGCGGAAACAAGTAAACAAGTTGCTGAAACAAATAAGACTGTTGCTGAGATATCAGGGAAAATAGACTTAAATACTAAAAGTATAATTGATTTGGGAAATAAAGTTAACACCAACACAGAATCAATTGGGAAACTACTTGAGGAAGCATCAACTACTCGAAAGATTGCTGAAGAGGCGAAAGAAATTGCAACGGCTACTGACGAAAAATTTTCCCCAGTTTTTAGGAAATTGGGAGAACATGATTTGGCATTGTCCATGATTGAAATGCAGAGGAAGGAGAGGAATCTTAGGATCCGGGCAATACCTGAGAGTGAAGGAGATAACTTAGTGGAATTTCTAACAAAAGAGTTCTCCGATTTCTGGAAACAGGAACTGGAACAAGAAGAATTTAAGATAGAGAGTGCATTCAGATTGGGTGCAAGACAAAGAAAGAACAAAGTAAGAGACTGTCTGGTAACGCTAAGATCTAGAGAAGAGAGAGATAAAATTTTGAATCTGCACTACCAAAGAACTCTGCGAATTGAAGATTCCTTTGTGGAAATTTTTAAAGATATCCCTAAACATATTCTGGATGCAAGAAGTCAATACAAAGATTTAGTGATACTACTGAAAAAGAACAGCGTGCCCTTCAGGTGGGAATACCCTCAAGGCCTTTCCTTTAAGTACAAAGGGAAAAAAAGGAAAATAAAGGCTGTAGAGGAGAAAGATAAATTTCTAGAGCAACACGAAGAGGATCTCTATAAAGGGGCGGAATCAGGACAAGACTACCCAGGAGGAGGAATTTTGGACAAAGGCAAGCCACGGTTGAGAGGGACACCACCGACAGAGGAAGAAGAGCGACTTGGGGCAGTAGGAGGAGAAGATAAATAATCCCATCATGGCATTGCGACTGTTAAGCTGGAATTGTAACGGTTTGAACATCCCCCGGAAAAGAAAAAGTGTCTTTCACATTTTGAAAAAAGAACAATTGGACTTGATATGTTTACAGGAGACACATGTGACGAGGTCACACAGGAAATTACTTATAAATAAAAGACTGGGTCAAGAATTTATCTCCTCAGATAAGGTAAAGAAGAGAGGAGTGGTGATTTATGTAAAGGAAAAATGGCAACCGAAATTGATTTTCAAAGACGACCACGGAAGATATATAGCTGTTGAAATTCAAGTTCAAGGAGAAAAATTTTTGATTGTGGGAATTTACGCACCAAATGAGGGGAAAGTGGAATTCTTTAAGACACTTCATGAGGCTTTGATGGACTTTATGGACTTAAATTTAATTTTGATGGGAGACATGAATGGAGTTGTTTCAACCAATATGGACAAATCTCAAAGACAGATAGTTACTAAAGAGGGAAGACTACCAAAAATCTTATTTGAAATGACTGACAATATGGATTTAGTGGACATTTGGAGGATAAAACACCCACTTGAAAGAGAGGGAACCTTCTTTTCGGAAGCTAAAATGACTTGGACACGAATTGACCAAATTTGGATAACTAGAGGAACGGCGCCAAGGATAAAAAAAGTGTAAATCTGCCCAAAAACTTGTTCCGACCATAACGCGGTAAAGATGGTAATGAACTTAACAACAACTGGTACCTTCAGATGGAGGATGAATGACACTTTGTTTAGGGATGAGGAATTTTGTAAGAAGGCTCTGAAAATTTTGAAGGACTATTTTGAAATTAACATGAGGACCAATGTAGAAAAAAGAATAATCTGGGACGCAAGTAAAGCAGTCATGAGAGGATTTTTGATACAACAGAATGTAATTAAAAAGAAAAGCCAGAATGAGAGGAAAGAAAGAATCCTGGAAAAAATAAGAGATGGAGAAAAGAAATTAAGATCAAAACCAAAATCACAGGATATTTTGAAAGAAATTAAATTATATCAGACACAATATATGGAGCTGACAAATCAAGAAATAGAATGGAAAATTAAGCAAATGAGACAAAAGACTTTTGAATCAGCGGATAAATGTGGGAAACTGCTGGCTTGGCAAATAAAGAAGAGACAAAAACTAAATACAGTCACACACCTAGAAGTGGAAGGAAGGATCATCTATAAACCAACAGAAATTAGAGATTGCTTCCAGAGATATTTTAGTCAACTGTATAAACAAGGTCCTCAGAGTGATGCAGAAATAGAACTGTTTTTGGAAAAAAACGGACTGAGAAAGATTTCAAAGGAAAACAAAGAAATTCTGAATCACAGAATAACAGAACAAGAAATAGAAGGTGCCATTCAAAAGATGACATTGGGTAAATCTCCAGGACCGGACGGGCTTACTTCCAGATATTATAAGACTCTGAAGGAGGGATTAATACAGCCTTTGATGGAAGTTTGTAATGAGATTTTGGAGGGAAAAAAGGCACCTGACACGTGGAAAGAGGCATTCATCACACTTATACCAAAGACAGAGACGGAAAAGACTCAACTTAAAAACTACCGCCCTATTTCCCTACTAAATGTGGATTACAAAATTTTTGCAGACATTTTAGCAAAAAGGTTGAAAATAGTTTTGATGGAGGAGATTCGTAGAGATCAGGCAGGCTTTCTACCGAGAAGACACTTATCAGACAATGTAAGGAACATAGTAGATATCTTGGAAATGCTAGAACTGAACATTAATACTAAAGCAGTCTTGATATTTGTGGATGCTGAGAAAGCCTTTGATAATATATCTTGGGATTTTATGATGAAGAATCTCCGGGGGATGGGGGTAGGTCAAGGGTTTCAAAATGGTATAGGTGCGATATACTCTGAACAAAAAGCAAAACTTATTGTAAATAACGTGGTTACAGATGAACTAAAGATAGAAAAAGGGACACGTCAGGGGTGCCCAATCTCTCCATTGCTTTTTATATCGGTCCTGGAGGTGCTGTTGAACATGATTAGGAAGGACCAATTGGTCAAAGGTGTACAGGTCGGAGCGAAACATTATAAACTGAAAGCATTTGCAGATGATCTAGTACTTACTTTACAAGAGCCTGAATCTAGTACAAAAAGAGTTTCAGAGCTAATTCAAGACTTTGGTCAGGTTGCAGGATTTAAGCTGAATAAATCAAAAACGAAAGTATTGGGAAAAAATCTAACATCATTGGAAAAAGAAAGGTTCCAGAATGAGACAGGGTTAACTGTGGTTAAGAAAGTGAAATATTTGGGTGTTAACATGACTTCAAGAAATTTGAATTTGTTTAAAGATAATTATGAGAAATGTTGGAATGAAATCAAGAAAGATTTAGAAATTTGGTCAAATATGAAGCTTTCCTTGTTGGGTCGAATAGCAGTTATAAAGATGAATGTGTTACCTAGAATGTTGTTTTTGTTTCAAACTTTGCAAATATTGGACAAGATGGATTGTTTCAAGAAGTGGCAGAAAGATATTGTTAAATTTGTCTGGCAGGGCAAAAAGCCAAGAATAAAATTTAAGATACTAACTGATATAAAAGAAAGGGGCGGATTTGCCCTGCCAGACTTAAAACTTTACTATGAATCAGCAGCTTTTTGCTGGTTGAAAGAATGGCTCCTTCTTGAGAATACGGACATTCTGGATTTGGAAGGGTACAACAATAGGTATGGGTGGCATGCATATATTTGGTACGACAAGGTTAAAGCGCATAAAGGGTTTAAAAACCACATTGTCAGGAAAGCACTATACAATGTTTGGAATAGATATAAAGATTTGTTGGAAAGTAAAACTCCAAGGTGGCTGTCACCGGTGGAGGCAAAGGCTTCTAAAAAAGTTAATATGGAGGCCATATGGCCAAGATATGGAGAAATTTTGGAACAAGAAGGAGATAGATGGAAATTGCAAAGTTTTGAAAAACTAAAAGAGAAAGTGAGAGATTGGTTTCAGTATTGTCAAATAATGGAAGTGTTTAAAACAGATAGAAAAATTGGCTTCCAGGTGGAAAAATCAAAATTAGAGACAGAGTTGCTAGAACCCAGCACTAAGAATTTGTCAAGAATGTACAGCTTGCTGTTGGAATGGAATACACAAGATGAAGTGGTTAAGTCTGCAATGATTAAATGGGCACAGGATATTGGTCACAATATTTTGTTTGCTGACTGGGAAAGGTTGTGGACCACAGGTATGAAATTCACGGCGTGTAATGCCTTAAGAGAGAACATTATGAAAATGATATACAGGTGGTACATGACCCCAGTCAAGCTTGCAAAAATTTATCACTTGCCTGACAATAAATGTTGGAAATGTAAGGAAATTGAAGGAACATTCTTTCACCTTTGGTGGACGTGCCCAAAGATCAAGGCTTTCTGGGAAACGATCTATAATGAATTGAAAAAGGTACTTAGGTACACTTTCCTTAAAAAGCCAGAGGCCTTCCTCCTGGGCATTGTCGGCCAATTGGTGTTAAAGAAGGACAGAACTTTTTTCATGTATGCTACAACAGCAGCAAGAATACTCATCGCAAAGTACTGGAAGACGCAAGAATTACCCACCGTGGAAGAATGGCAACTGAAGGTGATAGACTATATGGGACTGGCGGAAATGACGAGCAGAATCCGTGACCAGGGAAGAGATACAGCACAGGAAGACTGGAAGAAATTTAAAGAGTATTTAAAGAAATATTGTAAAATTAATGAAGGTTAGGAAAATGCTGGATTGGTTATTAAGGGGTTAAAAGCGGCAAGGGATAATTAGAAGAAAACAATTTTCTTTTTCTTTTTTCTTTTTTTTTAAAAAAAATTAAGTTAAAACTAGGGCAAGGATTTGCTGACAATTGAATTTGAAATTGGAATACAGAAAGGGAAGGTACGAGGAAGTCGTGAAAGTAAGTTAAAAGAAAGTAAACTCTGGAGTTATACATGTTTGTTTTTCTTTTTGTTTATATATGTGTGTATTTGTTAGTATGTTATTGTTATGGTATTGTTACTGTTGTTGTTATTGTATTGTGGTGACTTGTTAAAACTTCATTAAAAATTTAATTAAAAAAAAATAGAGGATTGTGGATTTATAACTGTCTGGGACTTGCCTTTTGTTTTGATTCTCTGCTGCCTTATTGTTTACTCTTTGGAACTGTCTTTCCCATGGGACTGCATACTGCCTGACCTTGGCACGTAGACAGGATTGGAATGAGTGGTACGGGGAAAACAAGACTGGCTAAAACGAAAGCTAAACAACTGGTACAAACAACTTTGACATCTCAGCCACGCAGATCATCTGTCCCAGCTGTTTTAGGGGCACAAGAAGAAGAAGTTGAGCAGACATCTTTAGATGATATGGCTACAGGAGGATCTGCAGCAGTTCTAGAACAAATTTTGGGACAATTGGAAACTTTAAACAAAAAGGCAGATGAGCACTCGGCCAAAATTGACCAAGCTACAGCCAGTATTAGTAAATTGATCGAACAAGTCGCTCAACACACGCAAGCAATTGGGAATCTTCAGGAAGCAAGTGCAGAAAACCGTAAATTGGCTGAGGAAGCCAACCAAAAAGCCGTGGAAGCCAATCAGAAAGTCGATGCGATACAGGCGGATGTAAAACCCTTGCACAAACAAATCAGTGAACAGCAGGCCTACCTGTCTATGATTGAACTGAGAAATAGGGAAAACAATCTCAGATTGAGAGCCATCCCAGAACTTGAACAGGGGGACTTGATTGGCTATTTGACATTAGAATTTTCAAAGTTCTGGGCTATTGAAGAAGATAAGGATTTTAAAATTGTAAGTGCATTCAGACTGGGAAGAGTGGTGAGGAAGGACAGAGCCAGAGATTGTTTGATCATTTTGAGATCCAGGCAGGAGAGAGACAAGATATTGGGCCTCCACTTTGAAAAATACCTGGTTATTCAAGGCATCAGAGCAGAAATCTACAAAGATATTCCGAAACAACTCTTGGACCTCAGATCTACATATACAGAACTAACAAGATTGTTGAAAGGCAACTCAATTCCCTTTAGGTGGGAATTTCCTCAAGGATTATCCTTCAACTTCAAAGGAAAGAAAGTTAAAATTAAAACAGCAGAAGATCAACAAAAATTTGTGAACGACCACGGAGAGGACCTTCAGAAAGGGGTTGCAGGACCAGGGTCTTGGCCACCACCACCGCCCATACCTATACCCTCGGGTCAAGAAGATCAGAAGGAGACGCCACCACAAGGTTAAAAGATTCATCCAGGATGTCTCTGCAGATTCTTAGCTGGAATATAAATGGAGGAAATTCCCCGGAAAAAAGGAAAAGAATATTTCATATATTGAAGAAAGAACAATTGGACATTATTTGCTTGCAGGAAACTCATGTGACTAGGCTCCACAGAAAGGTGTTAATTAACAAAAGACTAGGCCAAGAATTTATTTCATCGGAGTTAAGAAAAGAGGAGTGGTGATCTATGTAAAGGAGAGCCTATCACCGAAGTTTTTATTTAAAGATGAGCAAGGAAGAATTTTGGCAATCGAGATTCAGACCCAAGGAGAAAAATTTTTGATTCTAGGAATATATGCACCGAATGAGGGGAAATCAGATTTTTATAAGAAACTGCATGAGACTATGCTGGAATATTTGGACTATAGCAACATCATTATGATGGGAGACATGAATGGGGTGGTCTCCACAAATATGTCACAAAATCAAAACTTAACAAAAGACGGCAGACTACCTAAAACTTTTTTTGAACTAACTGACAATATGGATCTGATTGACATCTGGAGGACAAAGAACCCCCTAGGAAAAGAAGGAACATTCTTTTCTGAAGCCCATCTGTCATGGACAAGAATCGACCAAATATGGATAACTAGAGGACTGGCACCTAAGACCAGAAAAGTGGAAATCTGCCCAAAAACCTGCTCCGACCATAACACGATGAAAGTGGAGATGAGACTAACTCCAATCGGTTCCTTCAGATGGAAAATGAATGACACCTTGTTCAGAGACCAGGAGATTGTGAAGAAGGCCCAAAAGACTTTAAAAGACTACTTTGAAATAAACTTGAATACTACAGTGGAAAAAAGAGTAATCTGGGACGCAAGCAAAGCTGTTATGAGAGGGTTTTTGATACAACAGAACACGATAAAGAAAAGACTTTGGAATGAAAAAAAGGACAAGATCTTAGAGAGGATAAGAGATGGTGAGAAAAAATTAAGATCAAAGCCAAAATCACAGGAGATTCTGAGAGAAATTAAATTCTACCAAGCACAATATGCTAAATTGATAAACCAAGAAGTTGAATGGAAAATTAAATTAATGAAACAAAGATCATTTGAATCAGCAAATAAGTGTGGGAAACTGCTTGCATGGCAGTTGAAAAAGAGACAAAAATTGAACACGGTTACAAATTTAGAGATAGAAGGGAGAAACATCCAGAAACCTGAGGAAATTAGAAAGTGCTTCCAGAGATACTTTAAACAACTTTATACCCAAGGGTCGCAGAAAGAGACTGAGATAGACCAATTTTTAAAAACTAATGGACTACCAAAATTATCCCAGGAAAAGAGAACAATCCTGAATTATAAAATAACACAACAAGAAATTGAGGGTGCCATTCAGAATATGCAACTAGGCAAATCTCCAGGGCCAGATGGACTAACCTCCAAGTATTATAAGACATTGAAAGACTTTTTGATACAACCACTAATGGAGGTGTGTAACCAGATTATGGAGGGGAAGAAGGCACCGGAATCATGGAAAGAAGCTTTCATCACATTGATACCTAAATTGGAAACTGAAAAGACTCAACTTAAGAACTACCGTCCCATCTCACTCCTAAACGTGGATTACAAAATTTTTGCAGATATTTTGGCAAGTAGACTTAAAAAAGTGTTAAATGAAGTAATTCATAAAGATCAGGCAGGCTTTCTCCCAGGCAGACATTTGTTTGATAACACTAGGAATATTATTGACATTTTGGAACTTTTGCAAACTAATATCAATACAAAAGCAGTGTTAATTTTTATTGATGCGGAGAAGGCCTTTGACAACATTTCTTGGAAGTTTATGAAGAAAAATTTGGAAGGGATGGGAGTGGGACGGGGGTTTGAAAATGGAATAGAGGCAATTTATTCAGAGCAAAAAGCTAAATTGATAGTTAACAATGTGGTGACAGAAGAGTTCAAAATTGAAAAAGGAACACGACAAGGTTGCCCTATATCCCCCCTGTTATTTATTTCAGTCCTGGAGGTGCTTTTGAATATGATTAGGGAGGACTGGTTGGTGCAAGGAATACAGGTCGGAGTGAAACAGTACAAACTTAAAGCTTTTGCAGATGACTTGGTTATAACATTACAGGAGCCAGAATCTAGTACGAAAAGAGTTTTAGAATTGATTAATGAGTTTGGTCGGGTGGCGGGATTTAAACTGAACAAGCAAAAAACTAAGGTTTTGGGGGAAAAATTGACACCTTTGGAATCAGAAAGTTTTCAGAAAGAGACAGAGTTAAATGTGGTTAGAAAAGTGAAATACCTAGGGGTTAACTTGACTGCTAAAAACTTGAATTTATTTAAAGATAATTATGAAAAATGTTGGTCAGAAATTAAAAAGGATCTAGAAACTTGGTCAAGATTGAAACTTTCCTTGTTGGGTCGAATTGCAGCTATAAAGATGAATGTATTGCCAAAGATGTTGTTTCTGTTTCAAACCCTACAGATTGTGGACAGAGTGGAATGTTTTGGAAAGTGGCAGAAAGATCTTTCTAAGTTTGTCTGGTAGGGCAAAAAGCCCAGAATAAAATTTAAAATTCTAACTGATGCAAAGGAAAGAGGGGGATTTGCCCTGCCGGACTTAAGGTTATATTATGAAGCTGCGGCTTTCTGTTGGATGAAGGATTGGTTACTTTTAGAGAACACTGATGTCCTAGATCTGGAAGGGTTTAATAATGCTTTTGGATGGCATGCATATTTGTGGTACGACAAGGTAAAGATTCATAAAGGGTTCAAAAACCATATTGTCAGGAAATCAATATTTACTGTCTGGACAAAATACAAAGACTTACTAGAAAATAAGACCCCAAGATGGTTATCACCAATGGAGGCTAAGGCCTGAAAAAGACTCAATATGGAGGCCGGCTGGCCGAAATATTGGGAAATAATAGAAAAAATCGGAGACAATTGGAGGTTGCAGAGCTTGGAGAAATTAAAGAATAAGGTGCGAGATTGGTTACACTATGCTCAGATTAAAGAGGTTTTTAATTTGGATAAAAAGACAGGATTCCAGGTGGAAAAATCGAAATTAGAGATAGAATTGTTAGAACCAAAGACTAAGGTACTTTCAAGAATGTATAACTTGCTGCTTAAATGGAATACTCAGGATGAGACAGTTAAATCAACCATGATAAAATGGGCTCAGGACATTGGGTATAACATCATGTTTGAGGACTGGGAAAGGTTATGGACCACCGGAATGAAATTCACGGCATGTAATGCCTTGAAGGAAAATATTATGAAAATGATATATAGGTGGTACATGACCCCAGTCAAGCTTGCAAAAATATATCACCTGTCTGATAATAAATGTTGGAAATGTAAGGAGGCTGAAGGGACATTCTTCCACCTCTGGTGGACTTGTCCAAGAGTGAAGGCCTTTTGGGAAATGATTTATGATGAATTAAAAAAGGTATTTAAATATACCTTTACTAAGAAACCAGAAGCCTTCCTCTTGGGCATTGTCGGCCAGAAAGTGTTAAAGAAGGACAGAACTTTTTTTATGTATGCAACTACAGCAGCAAGAATACTTATTGCAAAGCATTGGAAGACACAAGATTTGCCCACACTGGAAGAGTGGCAGACGCAATTGATGGACTATATGGAACTGGCTGAAATGACTGGCAGAATCCGAGATTTGGGAGAAGAAACAATGGAAGAGGATTGGAAAAAGTTTAAAGATTATTTACAAAAACAGTACAAGCTGTATGAATGTTAAAAAGTGCACGACTTAGAAAAATATGGTTCCAGTAATTTGACTATGAGATATAGAAAATTAAGTGATATGAAAGAAAAGATCGAAACTTAAAGAAATATTATGTTTAATCTAAGTTACAACTAATTGACAAAACCACTTTAAGTTTAGAAATACAACATTCGAGAAGTGTTAAATAAGGAATTGAAAAAAGGTAACAATTTGCTGGTATTTTTATTACAGAGAACGCAGGGTAAGGGAGATGTGAGGAAGTCCAGTTAGTCATATAAAAAATGTTATGAACAGTTGTGTTTTTCTTTTTTCTTCTTTTTATTGTTTGTTGGTGTATTTGTATTTGTGTTTTTTGTTTGTTATTTCTTTGGTGAAGGGATTTTGTGTATTTGTTATGTGATTTCTATTTTATGGTTGAAAATCTAATGAAATATTTATATATAAAAAAGGCAAAACACCGAAGCAAGAGGAAATGATTAAAAAAGTGGTGAATGAGCAAAAAGAGACCAAAAACATCAGAAAAAAATAAAAGAAGAGATTATAGAGCTGAAGAAGATACAGGAGGAAACATGGGATGCAATCACTACTCTGGAAATGAGACAACGGGAAATGACTTTGAGGTTTAGAGGTATCGCAGAACACCAGGATGAAAATATAGGGGCAAAATTGATAAAAGAGCTAGCAGCTTGGCTAGGAGTGCAAGAAGATGAGTTGGCATTAGACATCGACAAAGCCTTCAGAATAAAATAAACAGAGCTAGAAATAAAAGATGGCCAGGAGACTGCCCTGTATTTTTTAACTTGAGACTGCTCAAAGACAAAATTTTACAAAAAAGCAACACTGACAAACTAAGAATAGAGGAGAATAATATTATAATATTAAAAGAAATCCCGGCTCATTTATTGGAAAAAAGAGCTAACTATAAAGTACTTGCTGACACTCTAAGAAAAAAATGACATCACCTCCAGGTGGGAATTCCCAGAGGGGATCACATTTACCTACAAAGAAAGAAGGAAGTACTTTAGAATGGTACAGGAAGCAGAAATGTTTTGGAGAAAATATAGGAAAGAACTGGGTGGTGAAAGTGTACAGGAATTAGAAGCGGAAAGAACAGAGTAGAGAAGGGTAGTAAAAGAAAGAGAAAGGAAGCATAAGGAAAAATCAGATTGAAAGAGTTAGTTAAAATTGTTTCTTTTTTGCTGAAATTTTGTACATTCAAAATAAAAATTTATGGATTTGAAATGTATCTCCTGGAATGTGAATGACTTAAATGAGAAATTAAAGAGAATTATAATAGAGCACATACTAAGGGGGGAAATGGGACATTATATGTTTGCAGGAAACCCATGAAGCCAGAAAGCGCAAAAGAGTGTTGATTAACAAAAAATTAGGTTCAGAATTTATCGCCTCAAGAGGGAAAGAAGGGGAATTGTGGTGTATGTAATACCTAAATAGAACCAAAACCGAAGGCAGAATCATAAGGGTTGAAATATCATATGAAAGGGAAAAACTAATTACCATTGGAATTTATGCACCTAATGATAAGGCAGAATTCTACTTTAAAAAGAGGGGGAAATGATGGATTACTACAGCGAAAACATAATACTAATGGGCAATTTTAATGGGGTGATGTCAATAGAACTGGATGGAACAATCAGAGAAAATTAATCAAGGGAAGATAGGGTGCCACTGTCTTTTTTTTCAAATGGTTGAAAACCTAAATTTATTTGACACATGGAGACTCAAGCATTTGAATAAGAAATAATTTACCCGTTTTTCAGAAGCCAAACAATCAGGAGGAAGAATTGATGGGATCCAGATAAACAAAAAGCTAACATTAAAAATAAGAAAGCAGAAATACAACCCCGAGTACTATCAGACCACAACCCAGTAATGTTAGAATTGACATATAATAGGAGAACTAGAGAAAGATGGAAAATGAATGAGGATATACTAAATGATGAATCATAGAATCATAGAATCATAGAGTTGGAAGAGACCACAAGGGCCATCGAGTCCAACCCCCTGCCAAGCAGGAAACACCATCAGAGCACTCCTGACATATGGTTGTCAAGCCTCTGCTTAAAGACCTCCAAAGAAGGAGACTCTACCACACTCCTTGGCAGCACACTCTTCACATCAAAAAAATATAAACATTTAATGATAATTAGTATAAAAAATGGAAAGAAAATTAGGGACGTTTTTGGAAGTTTGTAATGACTGGTGTTTTAATGTATTTTTAATCTTTTGCTGGAAACTGCCCAGAGTGTGGCTGAGAAAACCCAGCCAGGTGTGTGGGATATAAATAAATTATTATTATTATTATTAGTATTAGTATTAGTATTAGTATTAGTATTAGTATTAGTATTAGTATTAGTATTATTTAAAAGATTTGGAAATCTGGAGTAGGTTAAATCTATTGTTATGGGAGAGGATAGCTACGATTAAGATGACTGTGCTACCGAAAATGCTATTTTTATTTCAGATGATCCCAATAATAAGTGGAACAAATTGCTTCAAGGAATGGCAGAAAGAACTGGCAAAGTTTATATGGCAAGGCAAAAAACCAAGGATAAAGTATTAACTACTAACAGAAATAAAGGACAGAGGAGGATTTGCTTTGCTGGACCTTAAATTATATTATGAAGCGGTTTGTTTGTGGTGGCTTAAGGAGTAGATGATCCTTAAAAATACAAGCATACTAGACATAGAGGGCTGGGACAATAGATTCGGTTGGCACAGCTATCTGGGATATAATAAAGTTCAGGTACACAGAGGATTCCTTAATCATATAATTAGGAAATCACTACTCACAGTTTGGGAAAGAAATTAAAAAATATTGGAACCTAAAACCCCTTGGTGGTTGTCACCCATTGAGGCAATAGCGATTAAAAAGAAAAGTATCGGCAGAAACTGGTTAACATACAAAGACATTTTAGAAGAAGAAAACATCCGATTGAAAATAAAAAAATTCAAAGATCTTAAACAAATAGGTGTGTACTGGCTACAATACCATCAGATAAACGAGGTTGTCTGACAAAAGAACAAATGGATTTGATACACAAATATCCAAATTAGGAAAAACTCTTATTAAATAATAATAAGATATTATCGAAAACCTACATATTATTACTAGACTGGAATCTAAAAGATGAGGAGGTGAAAGAGGTGCAGGTTAAATGAACACACAATTTCCTCAATGGGAATATGGGGAAAATTTAAAATTTACTGCATGCTATCTGATAAAAGAAAATTTTAAGAAAATGGCTTATAGGTAGTATTTAACCCCCAAGTAAATTGACCAAAATATACAAAAGCAATAGTAATAAGTGTTGGAGATGTAAACAAATAGAAGGAACCTTATTTCACATGTGGTGGACATGATCAATGAGGAACTAAAGAAAATGCTTAAACAGACTTTTATGAAAAAAATCAAATCATTCCTATTGGGCATTCTTACAGTAAACATCTCAAAGGAATGTAAAAGGGTATTTCTGTTGGGATACTGCCAGGGAGATATAGTCCATCATGGCCCCAAGCCGGCTGCCGGACGATCCATCGATCCCTGTAGTCACGCAGTATCAGCAATAGTGACATGAGTTTCTTCTAGAGCTCATGCACGCTCTATATCAACAGATAAAGCACAGCCAAAAGTTGCACTGCAGGAGAGCATTATTTACAAGCTTTATTCAGTGTTGATCAGAACAAAGAGAGACATGACTGTTCTGCGTCAGAGTCTCCAACAGACTGAGAAATCGAAAGGAACAGCAAAACATAAACATCCTGTGAACAGGAAATATGCAGGCTGTGACACAAACATCCTGCTCCCTTTTAAGGTGGAACGGAAATATCCTAACATCCTCCCCCTTTCCATGTAACCTGTAGTACCTGTGGTTCAACCCAATTGCAACCTTTGTACATAAACCTTAAGTTGTTCTCTGTTAACAACCTTAGACAACAGATCAGCAGGAATTTCATTTCCTGGCATGTAGGACACCTGAATAAGTCCTTTCTGAATACACTCCCTTGCACAATGTAGCTTAATCTGCAAGTACTTGGTTCTTTGCTTGCAACTCTCTGAGTTCAGCAAAGCCAAACACGATCTATTGTCTTGAAACACTTGTATAGGACATTTCACAGACATTCTGATGTCCTTAAACAGTTGCAACAACCATTCACAATCCATGAGTGAAAATGACAGAGCATTGAGTTCTGCTTCACAGGAACTTAGGCTCACTGTTGTCTGCTTCTTGCACAACCAGTCAAACAGGCAGTGGTTGTACATGTAGCATACTCCAGAAGTGCTCGTACCATCCGTGGTGTCACTTCCAAAACTTGCATCTGCAAAGATTTCAAGACCTCCAGTCTTCTGACTGGTGAACCTCAGCCTGTAGTGCATAGTCCCTTTCAAATAGCGGGCTATGCGCTTCAGAGCTTTCCAATCCTGAACCGTAAGATTGTTGGCATGTCTGCTAAGCAGATTACAGCTTACAGCTATGTCAGGTCTTGAACATCTGGCAATGAAATTCAACTTGCCTAGAATGCATCTGTACAGCGTTGTGTCAGAAAACGCTTCAGCAGTACTGTCTACCTGGTAACCTGTCACCATCGGTGTGTCTGCTGGGTTTGCATCAACCAAATTCAACCTGGTTAACACATCAGCAATTTTCTGTGTTTGGTGTACCAGAAAATTACCTGCTTGGTCCCTCTCCACCTGCAGAGAAAGATAGTTGGACACCTCACCAAGATCCTTCATGTCAAAGTGCTCCTTCAGCTGAGCTAGGGTGCTTTGGTAGAAAGCCTGATTCTTCCAAAACATCAGAAGATCATCAACAAAACATAAACAATACAGTTTGTTTTGCCCCTCCTCCTTGACAAACACACATGGATCAGCTTTGCCCTGGTGAAAAGCTAGAGAAAGCAATGTCCCAGTGAGTTTCGTGTTCCAACACCTGGCACTCTGCTTGAGACCATATAAGGATTTCTTTACACGACAACAGTGGCTAGAATGTTAATTGCCAAATACTGGAAAAGTGATAAAATATCAACAAAAGACTAGTGGCAAATGAAGGTGTGTGAATATATCGAGCTAGCCAAAATGACAGAAGCTATAAGAAATTACTCAGGAACAAGGATTAAAAAAGAATGGGATAGTTTTAGAAACTACCTGATCAAACATGGTTCCAAATGCAATACTTGGTTGTGCCTAGATTGCATTTCACAAATACAAAGAAAAAATGAATTGTATAAAGGAATACAGAGTATAGGGGAAATTAAAGAGAAATTTTGAAGCTGTAAAAAGGCAGAGGGAAGTCAATTAGCTTATTAGGGATACGAACAATGTTTAGATGAACAGAGAGAATCTGAATGTAAAGAAAGAAGAAATGAAGAAGTATTTATGTGTATTTTTTCGTATTTTTCTGTGTTGAGTATTATTTGTATTGGTTTTTGTGTTTATTTGTATTTTGTTGTTGTTTATCTGTAATTTTAAAAAATGCAATAAAAATTATTTTTAAAAAAGAAAAAGAAAGTTGTTAAATTTGTTAAGTATCATTCGTCACGAAACAGGAAAAGGGTGCAGATAACTTTAAGGACGTTTTCTATGAGTTCTGGGTGTGGTTTTCCAGGATAATTAGGCACAGCTGGTGATGTGTATAAAGAGAGAAGAAGTTGCAGTTTGCAACTGCCTGCAGAAAGAGAACACCCACATGCTTTGTGTTTGTTGTTTGTATAGCTGTAATAAAACTTGTTTGAGTATTTTACATCAGTCTCGTGGTTCTGTCATCTGCCGCCAGGGAAAATTCACCTCCAATAAAATTATTGGTACAGGAAGCCAACAATGGATTACAGCCTGTCCCAGTGTCCCTATTTTCCAGGGACAGTCTCGGATTTACAGAAGCCACCCCGGTTTACAGTTTTATCCCGAATGTTCCGCTGTCCCTTAGGCTTAGGACATCTCTATTTTCATCAGAGAAATGTTGGAGGGTGTGGAGTTATGTGACCCCTGAGCCAAGGAGAAAAGTAACTGTACAACCTATAGAAGACATCTGAAGGGAAGTTTTTTATGTTTAATGTGGTATTTTTCAAGAAAAAAAAAAGATGCCAGAACTCTCCATGAATGCTTCCCTTGTTCTCTTATAATGCAATTGTGCCCACCTGAGAGGTGCCAGAACTGAGTTCTGGCAGGTTCTGGCTGAATAAAAGTCCTGTTGTTTTTTTACCTACAGTAATAATTGTGGAAAGATGTATTCTTAATGGTCTGCACAGGCCTGGTGGAGTAGAAAGGTTTTCAGCAAGCTTTAAAAAATTGAAACAGAACACACCTGCTGAATCTTTATTGACAGATGATGATTTGAGGAAGGTTAAGGAGCATAGACGCTATCACAGGCAAGAAGACTTCTTTTTAATAAGTGGAAGTCTTGTCCAAATGAAGAGAACATAAAGCAACACAAACGTTGACAAAAGAAGTGGAAGCAGACAGTAAGGGATGTTGAAAATGAATTTGAGGAGCACGTTTAGCACTGAAACTGCACAGTTTGGGCTGACTGCTAATCCTGATGAGAGTAATTTTTGCTTTTCAGCATAAGCTCTTCCTTGCACCAGCTCTACCTGGGATGAGGGCATCTTTACGACAGTCGTACAGCATCCCCAGCTGGAATGGGCGGCCCAGGGCTGGTATTTCAACCGTGTCGTCTGATCTGTCCATGGCTCTGGTCCAGGTTGCTCTCCTGCCTTCACCTCCCTGCAAGAAAGAAGCGATGTGAAGGACTCTGGAAAGACTATTTGGCATGCAAAGTGTGTGGGGAAAGGAGGAAAATTAGTACTACCATCCAAAGAGGGATGCTAACATGCCGTCAAGGCCCCCCCAAAAAGGGAGGTGGGAATGTCACATCATTGGGGGGGGGGTTATACGTTTGTATGCAATAGTTGCACATGTTCAAGAAAGCTTGTGCAACTGATCATTTTCTTGCTTCCCTCCCATCCACAGCTGTAGCAGCTGAAAACTCTATCCTGTGATCCCTCCACCCTGAACAAAGGGGACTGTGTCACACAGAATTGCAGTGGGAGGGGAAATCACCCTGAAACTGGGAAAAGGGATCATGTACCAATGGGGGCTCTGCTTGGACAGGATTCCCAGGCCCAAAGCCAGGGGAATCCCACTGCAGCCCTGTATGGCAGACACTACACTATCCAGGCCCTCTGGAAAGGGTTTGGGGGGGCACAAGGGGTCACAGGAGCTGGAAGGGAAGATCAATATTTTCCATGCACAACCGCTGGGTGCTTCCTACACTGAATTTCCGTTTGGCTGAGAATTGTGCCTCCTGAGAACATTTCGGATGGTAGAGAAATATTCTACCACCACCACTTTTGGCACCACTCTGGCACAGTATTCAAGGAGGCTATCAAAGTGGGGAACTCATACATGCAGCCAGCCAAATCACACAACAGCAACAATAATTATGAATGATGCTGCCATAAATAACAGCGAGATACACAAAGTAGTATTTGGCAGAAACAAACTGCAGTGGAAGCAGCGCTGATCGTGATGAATACAAGCTGAAATGGAAGTTGCTGCTCTCTTATATTACTACTTGTGCTGCACCAAGAAGTTCATGGCACAATGGGAGTCAAATTACTTGTAGAAAATCTTTTGTAGAGGAGCACAGAATTGTAGAGTTGGAAGGCACACCCAAAGGTCATCTAGTCCAACCCCCTGCAACCCACAGGTGAAGAATCCCTGACGGAATCTCAACTAAAGCATCCAGGCCAGATGGCCATCCAACCTCTGCTTGAAAACCTCCAAGGAAAGAGAGACCACCACCTAACAACAAGGGAGTGTGTCCCACAGTCCAACAGCTCCTTCCGTCAGCAGGTTCTTCCTAATGCTCAGCTGGAAAGTCATTCCTTGACATTTGAATCCATTGGTTCAGGTCCTGCCCCCTGGACCAGCAGCAAAGAGCCTGTTCCATCTTCCCTGTGTCAGCCCCTCAGGTATTTCAAGATGGCGCTCATATCACGTCTCAGTCTTCTCTTCTCCAGGCTAACCACACCCAACTCCCCCAACCACTCCTCCCAAAAGCTTGGTTTCCTGACCCTTCATCATCTTGGTCTCCTGCCCCACCACACGTTCCAGCTTGTCAGTATCTTTCTTAAACTGTGGCCCCCTGAACCTTACAAAGTACTCCAGGTGTGTTGGAAGGGACCCCCTAGAGTAATCTAGTCCAACCCCCTGCAGTGCAGGAATCTCAGCTAAAGCATCCGTTTACATTTAACCATTTCCAGCGTCTTTATTAAGACTTTGACTATGTTTCCTGTTCATTAAATGTCTCCCAATACCCTTTTCCATCTGTCTGCAAAACAATTCAAGATTAATCACAATTACCCTGTGTAGCCGAGTCTCTTTTCAGGCATACGGTGCCCACCATAGAGCCCATAACAATTTATTCTTTTCCGTGTTCTGGAACGGACATTCACTACATGCAGTCCCTAAAAGCAGCTAGTTCTGTACTGTAAAAGGCAGTTTAGCTAGGCCATAAACTCAAAAGTAAATGGAATAATCAAAATGATAGTTTTATGAAATTATATTCACACACACACACACACACACACACACACACACACACCTGACCAGAAAACTCTAACCAGTTGTAGTGTGCGATGTATTTACACTGGTGAAAGGAAATCTCTCCCTTTCTGGGAAAGGCTCTGGGTGGGGAGAAACCTTCCTAACAACTGGTCTTGACCAGCTGTGAACTTCCCTGTGCCTTCGCCTCTTTTGCTTTCACTTTACTTCGCAGAGCCCAGTCTGAACTCCCTTCACTCTGCGCACCAGATCCAGCCCCACTTGGAAAAATCAACCAGTCTAGAATGCAGCAGTCAGATTACTGGCCAGGCTATTAATGGGTTGGTGGAAACAGTTGCAGATTTGGTAGGAGAGTGTGGCTGGAATAATCTCCAAGCTGCCAAAAGGGAGAAGAGCAGGGCCAAGCTTACAAGACAAAGCTGCTCATGCTTGCTCCTATTTCTTTCCCTTTTTGTAGAAATTTAGATATCCAAGGAGGGCTTCCTTCAGAGTAGTATCCTTACCCCACATTCAAGGAGACCAGGACCACACCTGACGGGGCATTAGGTACCTCCAGCACCCAGCTGTTCACCCCACCACAGAGATGCCTGTGATATTCTACCAGGGAAGGTCATCCCAACCACCTTCCAGCTTGTCAACCTCCTTCTTAAATTGTGGTGCCCAGAACTGGACACAGTATTCCAGGTGAGGTCTTACCAAGGCAGAAGAGAGTGGGACTATTACTTCCCTTCATCTGGACTCTAGACTTCTGTTGATGCAGCCTAGGATTGCATTAGGTTGGGGTTTTTTTAAACTGCTGCATCTCACTGTTGGCTCATTTTTAGCTTGTGGTCTACTAAGACCCCTGGATCTTTTCTACATATACTGCCAGCAAGCCAGGTGTCCCCATCTTATATTTGTGCATCTGTTTATTATTCTAAGTGCAGAAACTGACATTTTATCCCCATTGAAATCAGTGCTGTTAGTCTTGCCCCAGTTCTTTAGTCTGTAACAGTCATATTGAATATGGATTCTCTCTTCTTCAGTATTAACTACCCTTCCCAGTTCAGAGTCATCTGCATATTGGATGAGCAGCCCTTTCTGTCCAAGTCAACAAACACAAACCCTGGTTAAATGCCAAGACTTTGCCTGTGCTCACAAAATTTGCTAAGGAGATTTCAGGCTTGCTGCCTTTAGCTGCAATCACTATAAACCTTGTCTACATGTTCAATGTATGCCCTGCTGTCTTGTATGTATTCTATATTCATTATGATTTTTTTAAATGTATTCTATATTAACCTTGTTTATGATCGACATTTTTGTATTCACTCATAGGAAGTTTGATTCTTGCTAGATTAGAAAAATAAAATAAACATTAATGCCTACTCTCATCACCTCAGTTAAACAGAGTTCAAGGCAGTACACATTTCAGCAGCACAAGAGATCTGCCAAGGAAATGGGTCCTGCAATTTGCCACCTGCTCTCAGCCTCTCTTCCTGGGCAGCAGACCTTTCATTCCATCACTTTGCAAGGAGGGAAGATTCCTCCTATACAGAGTGGGAAAAGCCAAAGGTGTGAGATAGCAGAAGTGGAGCTGGAGCTGAGTTCCACCTCCGCTCTGATTGCGCTTGCAGAAAGTGGGCAGGGTGCCAACCCTTTGAAGATCCCTCAGTTTCTCTTGACACCCCCAGCTTTCCCCCAAGATGAGGCAAAAGGAAAGGTAGGGCAGAGAGGGAGAGAAAGAGATCTGATGAAGGTCTCCCCCAAATTGCGAGGATTAAGAGCAATCTCACACATGCTGCAGTCTTAAAATAGGAGAAAGGGGCAGAGAGCAGAGAAGAATAAACAATGGGGGATGCCATCAATGACTGAAATACTTTCCCATTAATTGATGGAGACTGGTAAAACAAACCAAGGGAACACACAGAAATGTCCAGGATGCAATAGCCCAGATGGTCCACACCCACCTGCCCCCTCCCTCCTGCAAGGAAGCAGCTGGCAGCAGCAGAGGAGCTCAGCATCTTAGGAGTCAGGCCAGGGGTCCCCCTAGTCCCACCCCAAATCCCAGAAGAGCCTTGCGCTGCAGCCTTCATTCCTTTGCTCCAAGTCTGGGCCATATCAGGATGGATTCGTGGCCTTTCCAAAGAGCCAGAGAGCAGGAGGCGAGGGCATCATCAGCGCAAGATCCCCGTCACCAAGTCCCCTCTGCAATATGCCAGCTGGAACGGTTTGCAGCAGCCATGCAAAAGAAGCCTTTGACAACAAAAGAAGCCGTGACAACTTCTAATGTGCAAACGCGTCTTACCAGAAACGTGGAAATCGGATGAATCTTGCCTCCAAGTGGCTCTCTTGCTTGAGTTTGTCTCAGCTTGTGTTAGTCCCTTCTGAAAGCACAAGTCTCCTTCAGGCACAGAGGCCACCTCTCCTTTTATCTGTTCGGGAGTCACAAAGTGCAAGGGGACAAGGATCACTTTCAGGGGGAGAAGGAAGTTGTGAGATCGTCAGCATTTCACTCCAAAAAGGGTCTTAAGCGGTGCATCGTAAACTTCGAAGGGACCCCAAGGGCCATCTAGTCCAACCCACTCCTGCGGCCTCCCCACAAGTCAGATCCAGAATCAAGGTCCTTAGTTGCACAACTGTCACTTTCCTGGTATCCAGACCCAAAGTGGATCCATGGAAGCTAGTTGGCTTCATACAGCAGGGATTGACATCACTGGGGATCTGTTCTCCCCCCTGGGCTTTTGGGAAAGAGGTTGTCAGCAGGGACTCCATCTTGGCCTCAGACATGTGGGCTCTTGGCAGTAGAGGAAGGTTTCCCTCGGCATTGAGCCACAACCAGCCTCAATTTATATGAGATTAGGAGAGAAGAGGCTTTCTGGAGCAAAAGCAGTCGACCCCTGCAGGAGGGCCCTGAGATTTTTGGGTGAAGGGTGGTATACAAACAACAGCAATAAATATTATCTTCCATTTTTTATGCACTGTGGCAGCAGCAGGGCCATGCTCTGGGGGAACCCGCCAAACCCCTCACAGATGAAGGAGGAAATTCTGTGCATTCAGAGGGTGGAAGAGCTGGCAGGAATTTGCCTCCCACGAAGTTAAAAGATGCCTGCTTCTTGGGAGAAAAGCAATGGCAAACCTAGACAGCATCCTAAAAAGTAGAGACATCACCTTGCCAACAAAGGTCCGTATAGTTAAAGCTCTGGTTTTCCCAGTAGTGATGTATGGAAGTGAGAGCTGGACCATAAAGAAGGCTGATCGCCGAAGAATTGATGCTTTTGAATTATGGTGCTGGAGGAGACTCTTGAGAGTCCCATGGACTGCAAGAAGATCAAACCTTTCCATTCTGAAGGAAATCAGCCCTGAGTGCTCACTGGAAGGACAGATCGTGAAGCTGAGGCTCCAAGACTTTGGCCACCTCATGAGAAGAGAAGACTCCCTGGAAAAGACCCTGATGTTGGGAAAGATGGAGGGCACAAGGAGAAGGGGACGACAGAGGACGAGATGGTGGGACAGTGTTCTCGAAGCTACCAGCACGAGTCTGTCCAGACTGCAGGAGACAGTGGAGGACAGAGGTGCCTGGCGTGCTCTGGTCAAGGGGGTCATGAAGAGGCGGACACGACTAAACGACTAAACAACAACAACATAAATGTGATGGGGCTGTCCCTTCAGGCAGGCGTGGGGAACCCTTGCCCCTCCTGAGGCTGCTGAACTACAACTCCCACTTAGGGCAATTCACTCCTTTTGCTTCTGAGGGGGAGAGAAGCTTCTAGGTTAACAATAACAATGTTCTGCAACTTCTGCCCATCTCCCTAATTCCTGGGATTTCGGGCCTGGAAAAGCGATGAGGAAGGAGATACGCTGAATTTTAAATCATGAGAAGGCGAAAATTTATAAAAGTTTTATGAACCATATTCTAAGGAAGAACTTGTATAGAGTTTGGGAGAAATATAAAAATCTGCTGGAAAGGAAAACACCTTTATGACTCTCTCCTATTGGGGCTCTTACAATTAAGAGAGTTAATATGGACAGACAATGGGCAACTTACAGGGAACTGCTACAATTTAGGGAGGGGGAACTTAAACTGAAATCAATGGAAAGTGTAGGGAGCCACGTGACAGAGTGGCTGCAATATCATCAGTTACATGAAATGTTTAAAACAGACTGGAAAAATGCTTTTTTGGACCAAAGCTCACAATTTGAAAAAGAACTTCTACAAAACAAAGAGAAACTTTTGTCCAAAATGTATAATTTATTATTAGACTGGGAAACAAAAGACGAGCTTGTCAAAGTCTCAATGACACACTGGGCAATAGATATAGGACACAATATAGAGTTTAACCTCTGGGGAAAATTCTGGAAAAGTGACTTGAAGATTACAGCATGTTATTCTTTGAAGGAGAACTACCTGAAAATGATTGACAGATGGTACTTTACTCCGAGTAGACGTGCTAAGATGTGTAAGACAGAATCAAATAAGTGCTGGAGGTGCAAAGAGGTTGAGGGAATGTTGTTTAATATGTGGTGGACTTGTAAAAGGGTAAAAGAGTATTGGGGAAATATTCATAATGAATTGAAAAAATGTTTAAAAGTACTTCCCCCCCAAAAAAAAAAACCAGAGTCCTTTCTGTTGGGGATAATTCAGGCTGAAATTCCCAGGTGTTGAAAAAGGTTATTTATGTGTGCCACCGCTGCGACCCATTTTTTTTAGGCCCAAAATGGAAAACGAGCGAAGTCCCAACCAAAGAAGAATGGCAACTTAAGTTGATGGAATATGCACAACTTGCAGACTTTACATACAGAGTAAGAGAACAAGAAGAATATACCTTTAGAGAAGATAGGGAAATGTTTGTTGAATATATGGGAAATAATTGTGTACAGCTGAAAATGCTGGCAGCATTAAGATAAATTCAACGGTGTAAATAAGTTTTGATGGATGCAATAATGGAATACTGATTGGTGTAGTTTTTGTAAAATATGCAGGGATTTATGATATGCAAAAGGAACCTTGGAAATAGAAGAAGGGAAGTCACTGATATTTTAAGGATGTAAAATGAATATTTTAAATTGTAAAACAGAAAATTTAATAAAAATTATATAAAAACAGAAAGGGGTGAATCCTTGGCATGGATCGTGCCCCCCCTTTCCCCCTCCCTTTTAGAGCATCACCCAGGAGGGCAGACTTTGCCTCCAACCACCAACCGCCCCTTAAAAACCAGGTGTGGTAGGAGCATTGTGGCATTTGCAAAATATCCCCCCCCTCCATTTCCTCCTGCAGGAGGGATCCCCACCTCTGCTTAATTCCACCAGAACAACAGGGTGTTTTCACTACCTTGACTTCTGCTGGGCAGTTTTCTCAGCCTGGAGGTGTTCCTGGTCTGGCTGTTTATCTCTGCAACTTCAGGCAGCCTCTGGCTCTCTTCATTCCTCTCAGAGTTCTGAGTCTGACGCAGGTTTTGAGTGCACAGTAATAGCCGAATGTTGGACATATGCTCAGCAGTGGAAACTGAAAGTGTTTTCTTCTCAGTTGATTCATCCAGTTACCCATCCGTAAAAGGGGACCAAAAGAGCATCAAAAGAGCCCAGCTGATGGATCAGGCAAAAGACAGACCTGGAAACCAGGAGCTCACAAGCAAGACATAAACACAATGGCCACCTCCACACTTGTGATTCTCAGCAACTGGGGTATTCAGAGGCACACTGAGCACCGCCAGAATGCCAAGCAGACCAGAGTGACATGGGAACTATGATAAGGCAGCCTTATACAGAGTCAGACCATGTGCCATAGACTCATTACTGCCCTTGATCAGGACACTAGACTTTTGTGGAGGCAGCGTGGAATAGCCTTAGCCTTTTTTGCTGCTGCATCTCACTGTGGGCTCATGTGAAGCTTGTGGTCTGCTAAGGAAGGAACTGATTGACCGTCTCCTCACAACAGAAGAAAGCCAGTTGCTACCGGGATGCCATTCCCTTCCAGATGCCAGAGCACACCTGGAATCCTGTATCCCATTCTGGGCAATACAGTTTAAGAAGGATGTTGACAAGCTGGAAGGTGTGCAGAGGAGGAGACCAAGATGATCAAGGGTCTGGAGACGAAGCCTTGGGAGGAACAGTTGACGAGGTTGGGGATGTTTAGCCCGGAAAAGAGGAGACTGAGAGGAGATAGGAGAGCCATCTTCAAATATTGGAAGGGCTGTCCCATGGGAGGAGGAACAAGCTTGTTTCCTCCTTCTCTGGGGGGGGGGGGGAGGACTCAAACCCATGGCTTCAGGTTATGAGAAAGGAGGTTCTGACTAAACATCAGGAAGAACTTTCTGACAGCAAGAGCAGTTTGACCGTGGAACAGTCTCCCTCGGGAGGTGGTGGTCTCTCCTTCCCTGGAGGTTTTTAAGCAGAGGTCGGAGGGCCATCTGTCATGGATGCTTGAGCTGAGATTCCTGCATTGCAGGGGGTTGGGCTAGATGACCTTTGGGGTGTCTCTTCCAACTCTACGATTCTATGAATCAGCTTTCTACTCTCCTTTCTGTTAAATGACCCAAGAGCAAATTGCCCACCCTTTCTTGGGGCTTACCTCTGTGGCTTTCAGCTAGTTACGCCTGTGCAGCATGGCCTGAGATCAGGACAATTTCCCCAGGCTAAGCTTGCCTGGTGCACGCTGGAAAATTCAAGATTTCCTGCCAAACCACACAGGAGAACCACTAGCCCCACGTGGGGCACCATCTGTTAAAGAATATTCTGGGTTGAGAGACTACTCAGCAGCCCAGCTCGTCGGGGTACCAGTCCCCCGTGGGTCCCTGCGGTCAGTAAAAGAAGGAAATTCCAGCCAAGCAATTTGGAGCAAAACATCAGTCGGTAGACTTAGGTTCTTTATTGTTGCGCAACAGGTTCAACAGCAGCAGCAAGTGAAGCCTGAACAAAGGGCGACATTGACTTTTAGGAATTCCCACCATATCCCAGAATACAGTTCAGACACCATCATCAATACATCATTGCTACATCACTAAAACACCAGAAAGGGGAGGGTTATACCCAATTAACATAAACAGACAGGTTGGGGCAAGTCGCCAAGAACAAGATTAACATAGGCTAACACCTCTTAATTGCCCACCACCCAAAGTATAATTCGCTTGGTATCTAGATCCCAAATCGGTGATGGGATTCAGCTCTCCTTGGCTAACAATAAACTCTGGGCATTTCCTGGGAAGGGAGGAGTGTATGTGTCTGAGGGATTAACACACTCCAGATATATGCATGTGAAATAAGCTTTTTGTGCGGCATAAACAAAACATAACATGTGGGATGAAACTGCGAGATCTCTGCTGCTCTGTTGTGCAAAGAAGAGAGAAACCGCTATGTTGTTTTGCATTCAAGGTGGAGCAAAAGATAGAAACAGATATGAAAAACAGAATGCTCTTCCTGCCTATCGGGGTGTACCACACTAGGCAGGGTGTTATTTGTAACAGTGCAAATTCTCAGAAATGGTCCACAGCACACAGCTTTTGCTTTTGCTTTTGCTGTTTACTCCCATAGTTTCCCTGCAGCTTTCTCTGCCTTCCTTGTCCTCCTGAGCCGGGAGAGTCTTCTGAAATCTCAATCAGGGATAGTCCGACCACGAGGTGGGAGAATGCATCTTCTCAAAGAGCCCCTGTTTTCCAGGGACAGCCCAGGAATTGCAGAAGCCATCCCAGTTTCTGATTTGATCCTGGAATGTCGCGGTTTTCCTTTTTCCTCCCCTCGGAAGTATGGGAGAACAATTAAAAGTGGTGTGTAGGAGCAAAAATGGACTCCTGTTTACCCTGAAAATAAAATTCCAAATGGAGGAAATGGTGATGGCGGCGCACAAAGCCCCTCCTATAATTTTGAAGGAAAAGGTCACCAATCCCCTTCCCATTCCGGAATTGCAATGCTTCAGCTGCCAGCCATTTCTCAGGAAACACTGGGAGTGTTTATTTCATAATTGAAAATGGAGCCTTGCGCTGTCTACTCATATGTAAATCCCACGGTATTCAAGGGTGCTTACTCCCAGGTAACTGGGTAAAGACTAGGCAGCTTCACACTGCAAGCTGAATCATTTTTACTCAGAAGTAAGTCCCACTGAGTTCAATAGGATTTCCCATGGGGCTGCCCCTATAAATACCAGACAGATGGGCGATTAAAGGGTCTGAGGAACAAGGAAGTGGAATGAGGGATGCAGGACAAATTCGATGCAGCTTCCATTGAAAAGTGAAAAGTATTTGGTATGAAGTTGTAAGTGGGATGGGGGAGGGGGTTAAATATGCTCTCTGTTCCTGTTTTCAAATATGAAAAAAAGAAGAAGAACTGTTTTCTGGAGATGGGTGTTAAATAATTCCCTTCCCAAATGGTAAAATTTCAGAACTTTGGGAAGTTCAAGCATGTCTCTCGCTGTGCAGGACCTGGTGTCCAGGCACTCATTAGGAATTCACTGTACATTTACAGACAGTGTGGTGTAGTGGTTAAGAGCGGTAGTCTCGTAATCTGGTGAACCGGGTTCGATTCCCTGCTCCTCCACATGCAGCTGCTGGGTGACCTTGGGCTAGTCACACTTCTTTGAAGTCTCTCAGCCCCACTCACCTCACAGAGTGTTTGTTGTGGGGGAGGAAGGGAAAGGAGAATGTCAGCCGCTTTGAGACTCCTTAAAGGGAGTGAAAGGCGGGATATCAAATCCAAACTCTTCTTCTTCTAATTGGCTGTATGACAGTATATGTGTCTGGCTTAGAAACAGGCCTCTTTGGGTTTCCTGGGGCTTATTCCCAGGAAGTGGGTGCAGGATGGCAGTCTAGGCTTTGGTTTAGGATTGGGGTTTGGGGAAATGGGGTTATTTAGCCTTTGAAAGTTGTCTGTCCACAATGACCATAGCTGTCAAATTTTCCCTTTTCTTGCGAGGAATCCTATTCGGAACACACACCCCTGCCAGCAATTTTATGACTACCTCCTCCCGCCACGCTCTCTCCAAATTCAAAATGTACCCCCTGATCCAAAATGGTCGGTGACTGTTTGATCCAGCTCCCATTGAAAGGTGGGAAACACAGCCAATCTCTGAAATCCTTGCTTTGTGGAATTTCGTGACGCAGTTCTCCAGCCAGAGTTCACAAGAATGCATATAACTGTGAAAATGACACACAAATATGCATTTTATTAGGAACAGTGTCTTGCAAAAGTATGTATGTAATTTACAAAGGTGCTTGTTAGGGGAAATTGACACAAAAATACACAATTGACACAAAAATACAGTTAAACTTTCATAATGGTTCAAAAATAAAACATTTCCAGAGAGTTTAATATGGGGAAAATGAGAAACTGAGAGAACTAAAGTGGACTGATGTATCCACTCCTTTGTGGGGTTTAGGCAACTGCGGACAGTTAGGTATGTTATTATTTTCATAAAATCCTTTACCGCTTGATTGTAGAAAACCTCAAAGCGCTCTGCAAAAAGAATAATGCAACAAGATTATGATTAATAATGAAAACATCCACAAATTAAAACCAGCGACAAACTACAAACATATCAGCATTCTAAATATGTGAGTAGCCTTGTCTAAACAAAAATGTTTTTCGCAGGCAGCAAAAAAAAGGTAGCAAAGTTGCCTGCCTGATGTCGATATGCAGGGAGTGTGGGTGCTGCCACACCGAAAGAACGATTTCTTATCAATGCAGAACATCTGCCAATCGAAGCATCCAGAGACCACATGTGGGGTCAGGCGATCTCAGGGCTAAACTGCTCCCAAACTGTTAAGAACTTAATATCCTGAGAGCAACGCCTTGAACTTGGCCTGGCAGCAAATTGGGAGCCAGGGCAGGTCTCTGAGCCCAGGCGTCCTATGCTGACAAACACCTGCTGCTGTCAACAATGGTGGCATCCTGCACTCATTGCAACTTCCAGATTAGGCACAAGGGAAGCCCCACATATTTTAGAAAGAAACGAAACACTATGAACTAGATGATATAAGAGCATCCTTCAATTCTTTCCCCTTTCCTCCTCTTTCCCTTTTTCTGTGCAGGGCCTTGATCCGTCCCCGTGAAGGATCTCCCAGAGCTTTTCCATCAGCAGCTTGGAGGCCTCCTCCTTCTCTTCTCCAGCTGCCTTGTTATTCAAAGCGAAGCAGCGATTCTCACATTTCTCAACCAGTTTCTTAACCTTGTTTTCGGACTTCTCCACATAGTCCTTCAAGGATTCACCTTTCAAATCCTCTTTGTGGGTGAACAAGACAAGCATGCGCTTCCCAAACTTCTTCCTAAACACCTTCTTGACCATTTTAGCAATTTCCTCGTCTTCCGGAGTGAAATGGCCCACGGTGATCACAAAGACCAGAACGTAAGGACTGGACTTGCAGAGTTTGTTGATCTCTCTCTGTTTGAGTATTTTGAACTAGAGACAGCGGGCGTGTCAATCACAGAAAACCTCTGACCCTTAAATTCCCCACTCTCCTTCTCGACTTTCTGAGTTGTTGGCTTAGCTGAAAAAGCCGAGTGAAATTTCTCCTGTCCGAGGAGGGTGTTCCCTGTGGCACTTTTCCCAACACTGGTTAGGTGGCCACTTGTCATGGATGCTTTAGATGAGATTCCTGCACAGCAGGGGGTTGGACTAGATCGGATGTTCCCAAGCTTATTTGGCCTAGTGCCCCCTTTTCAGAAAAAATACTCAGTGCCCCCTGGAAATCTACCTTCGTTGAGTGCAGAAACAGAATGATGCCGTGGCAAATTTGCATTCTTTTTATGTATCTATATTTCTAGCTACGTCCTAAGTAGATAATCGTTCCGACTTTAACTCTACGTTACATTGATAAGCATCATTATACAACAAATGAAACCATGCACTCAATGGTTTTTCAAAATTTCATTCTCTTCTCGTCTTTCTTCATGCTTTGTTCTATTATTTAGACTACACTAACAGGGAGAAGATGCTTGATCTGAGAGCTGCTGCCATTCAATGGATGGAGCTGTGAGAACATAAGAATGGGGGACAACCTGGCTTGCCAGTAGTACATGTGAGAAGAATCTAGGGGGTCTTGGTGGACTCCAAGCTTAACGTGACTCAATAGTGAGATGCAGCAGCAAGAAGAGGTTGGGTGGCCGTCTGTTATGGATGCTTTAGTTGAGATTCCTGCCTTGAATAGGGTTGGACCAGCTGACCCTCAGGGTCCCTTCTAACTCTGCGATTCGACGATTCTATGATTCTGTGAGCAGGATGAGATGTTGCCCAGCTGGAGGGAGCATCTCTGAGCAGGTGCAGAGTGCAAATGGCCTTCTCTAGCTGCAGCAAAGCCAGGCACAGACCTAGAATTCAGAGGAAGCACCTTCCTGCAGCAGCGAGGCCCCCCTGTCCTGTAGACAAGACGGAGAACCTTTAAGCCATGACTACCCCTCCAAAGCAATGACCCCAGCTCCCTGGGCTGCTCCCTCCCTTTCTCTTTCCCCAGGAGGAAGAGGTTGTCCGCGAGAGCCGCTTCTACTTCCGGGGCTACGGCCTGGGCCACTGCCTGCAGCACATGAAGGACGGTGGGGCAATGGAAAGTCTTGACATCTACAGGCCACCCCCTCCCACCTCACTCCTGAGGGAGGACGAGATGCTCCAGAGGCGCTACCTGGACAGGGCCAAGCGCATCGACACCATCTCTCGGGCGGTCTTCCCCTTCACTTTCCTGGTCTTCAACATCTTCTACTGGGTGGTCTACAAAGTGCTTCGCTCAGAGGACGTCCACCAAGCCACGCCCTGAGCTCTTACCAGGACTT
This sequence comes from Podarcis liolepis, assembly GCF_965112155.1. Lineage (NCBI taxonomy): Eukaryota > Metazoa > Chordata > Lepidosauria > Squamata > Lacertidae > Podarcis > Podarcis liolepis. The sequence continues at coordinate 2,012,724 of NC_139563.1, forward strand.
GGAAGCCAAGCCACAAGGACCTTGGGAGCTGCATTCTGTCTGGCGTTCACCTTGCAAAGCATTGGGATGTTGACCTCTCTCCCCCCCCACGCCCTTCGTGTTTCCTGGACACAAGTTTCCCAGTGCTGGCCAAGAAAGTTGTCGAGCTGTGCATGGCATGAGAAGGCCCAAAGCAGAGCTTGCTCCCACTTCTTGCTCCAGTACCACCAGACCATGGCATTTAAGGATGGGGCGTGTTTCTCAAAGTGCTGGCCTTCCTGCCCCAGGGATTTTAAGGCCCACTGGAGGCACCAGAGTTTCTACCCTAGACCTGTGTTGCTGTTCCTTTGCCCCAACAAGGAGGTGGGAGAGTCAGTGGGACCCAGTTTCCCAGCTCCGTAGCACAGTGTGTTGCCACTGCCTTCCTTGCCATCTAACCCACAATCCCACCAATACTTAGCCAGCATGGTCCAACAGAGGATCTTTGAGCAGGGCATTTCCCAGTCACACAGCATGGTCCTTACATCAGCTGGGCTCCTGCCCTGCATTAGTAGCATGGATATGTCTTGCAAGCAACGTCACTTCCTGCCATCTCCCCAGCACCAACACCACCCATAGATCTGGAAGACCAACCAAACCAGCAGTGGTGCAGGGGGTGGGGTGGGGGGACTGGGACATGGTGCAGAGATGAAGGTCCTTAAGGACAAGGCAGGTGTGGTCAGTCCTTGATGGTCCAGAACCTGCCCAGAAATGGAGACAAAAGGAAGGCACAAGTAATGCAACTCTATCTCGCTGCGTGTGTGTTTATACTTTTTAGGAATGTTTAACTGCTGCTTGGATGGACTATGGGAGAAATGTTTTGGTGTCCTCATTCAACGCAGTTCAGTTCTTTTTTGGGGGGTGGGTAACATAGTTCTTATTCCTTTTCATCTTTAAGCTGTTTATCATGGTTGCATTGAGATATATCTTTGTTTACATTAGAGCATATGACATGCAACAATTACATAAAATTAAAGCAACAATAAACACACAGACAAATGTTTCTGACAAGGTTGTGTCAAAGTGTATATAGCAAAAATATGACAATTACTACAGATATGAAATGGTGCAAAGTAACAGTGACAATAAGTAAGAGGAATTTTGTATCAATAACAATTAGAATTTATAGGAATTTATAAGAAAGGGGTAGGGGGAAAGTTAAAATATGTCCTTCATGCACGCTAGACTGTGCTGTAAACTTGGGGTACGGTTCTTCCATATGCCTCTTTATTTGTGTAATCAATAAAGTCACATCAGATTGCATAAAAATCATCATGATTCTTTTGCCCTCTTGCTACTTTTAATTTTTGTGGCAGTTTTTCCAATCCTGTTGTTTGCCAGATTGCATTAGACTATTGGTCCACAATCAACCATTATTTGTAATTATTTCCATGTCTTGGCCGTGGTGGTTCTTGCAGCGGTTAATGGATGTGTTATGAGTTATGTGTTTCTAACTTGCAACATATCCTGACTTACAAGTTAAGTGGAGCCAGTCCTGGGGTCCTGGGGTCCTGGGGTCTGTCTGCCTTGTAATCAAAGATATGCTGGAGACACAGGGCAAGGGAGGGCGTTGCCCCAGGGTGTGTTTCCTGAAGGTTTCGGCTCTCCCCAAAACAGGGCTAGAATGAGACCATAAGGAAGGAGAACACAAAAGCATAGGAATTCAGAATCCCACTCCCGTGGCACCTAACAGGGACAGTGTTGGCATGGGATGAGTTTTCCAGAGGAGAGTTCTCCTTAACAGAATAAGGGAAAGCGAAGAAATGGAACGTTCCTAGGCCTATACTGACATCTAGGGACCATTGAGGGAAGTTCTTGAGAGCTCAGTACAGTGGTACCTTGGGTTACATACGCTTCAGGTTACATACGCTTCAGGTTACAGACTCCGCTAACCCAGAAATGTTGCTTCAGGTTAAGAACTTTGCTTCAGGATGAGAACAGAAATCGTGCTCCGGCGGTGCGGCGGGAGCAGGAGGCCCCATTAGCTACAGTGGTGCTTCAGGTTACTTAACCCGAGGTACCACTGTATACGTTTCTTTTAGACTGCACAATTCTCCCCAACCAGTGGTGTAGGAAGGGGGGTGCGGTGGGTGCGGGCCGCCCTGGGTGTCACCACTGGGGTGTGTGTGTGACAAAATGGCAAAAATACGTGTTTTTAAAATAAATTTTAAAAAATTAAAAAACTGGGCTCACGACACTTTTTTGGGGAAAAAATAATATTATTTAAAATGAGTTTGATAACTTCGCCTGACAATTAATTAACCTCAGCAATTCAACACAATACATATTGAAACTTTTTAGTTCAGTCAACAAACGCAAAAAACCACGGCTGAACTTGACGTTGTGTGGTGGAGAGCAAATGGACAAGGAAGGGCAGGGGGTGTTTCTTTCTGCCTAAGTCTGTCTCTGCAGTTTGTACTCGAGCGAGACGTAAACAGCCGGTGACTCATCATCACTCAACCCGCAGCCAATCCTATCTGCACCGGGTACCACCTGACCTTGCTACGCCACTGTCCCCAATATTCCGCCTCCTCCACTGAAATACCCTTCGCAGGACTCCCTGTGGAGAGTGAAGGACCACAAGCCAGTTTGCTCAGCAGTGTTGATAAAACACACTTTTAATACCCCCACCCCAATTATTTTAAGGATCAAGGGAGATTGTTCTGTCTGTTGTCTCCTCCAGTCAAATCGAGGGGTCTCTTCAAAATCTGCCTGTGCCCAGGCCCAAATCTGCTTTGGAAGTGGATTGTGCCCAAGCCTTGGAACATCCTAGGCAGCCGTCTCTTGGACCAGAAGTTGTTTCATCACTGGCAACCCTGCAAGTACTTTCCTCCCCAAGTGAGTTTGTGCGTCACCTGGGCAGGCCCTCTCAACTAAGCATGGAAATGTGCTCCAGTTCACATTTAAAGGTGAACCAACCTAATTCACACTTTCTCGAAGAGAAAGCGAAAACCAAAAGACAGCCATCTTTGGAATTCTCACTTCTTTGGATTTTGTAACCCAGTCCTCTAGCCAAATAATGTGCGTAAAAATGCACATGACAGGGCAAATAGTGCATATAGAAGTTTATACAGTGGTAACTTGGTTTTCAAATGCCTTGGTTCCCAAACACCAAAAACCTGGAAGTGTTTTTTTGGAAGCCGAACGTCCGATGCAGCTGTTGGCTATTGTTTCCGGGGCACCTGCACCAACCAGAAGCCACGTCTTGGTTTTTGAACATTTCAGAAGTCAAATGGACTTCCAGAACAGATTAAGTTTGAGAACCAAGGTACCACTGTATTTGGCACTTTTGTTTTGGCTATTTATTTTGCGTTTTTGTTTTTGAGTCTTTTTCAGTTACAGTGGTGCCCCGCAAGACGGATGCCTCGCAAGACGGAAAACCCGCTAGACGAAAGGGTTTTTCCGTTTTGGAGGTGCTTCGCAAAACGAATTTCCTATGGGCTTGCTTCGCAAGACGATAATGTCTTGCGAGTACCTGCGGGTTTTCCCCCCTCCCTCCCCCCTTTTCCCAAGGTGCTAAGCCGCTTATCAGCTGATCCTAAGCCACTAAGCCGCTTAACAGCTGATCCGCTAAGCCGCTTATCAGCTGATCTGCTAAGCCGCTAATAGTGCTAAGCCGCTAAGCCGCTAATGGGCTTGCTTTGCAAGATGAAAAAACCGCAAGACGAAGAGACTTGCGGAACGGATTCTTTTCGTCTTGCGAGGCACCACTGTAATTTGTTTTTGTGACCAGTTCAACTACTGATTGATTGATTTATTGTGTGACTGCGGAAATGGATAAAAGCCCCCCATTCAAACAATGACTATCATCAGTGCAGGTAAGAAATGTTTTAATTTTTTTTTATCATCTACAATACTGTCTTATACATTTTAATAGTACAATACATTGATTATTGCTTTCATTTTATGGATCAATGGTCTTGTTAGAGAGTAAAATTCATGTTAAATTGCTGTTTTAGGGGTTGTTTTTAAAAGTCTGAAATGGATTAATCCTTTTTGCATTACTTCCTATGGGAAAGTGTGTCTTGGTTTTGGAACGCTTTGGTTTTGGAACGGACTTCCGGAACAGATTAAGTTTGAGAACCAAGGTACCACTATTGTCAGAAATGGAATATAGAAATGCAATATTTTAGGAGAAATTGCTTTGCAAACTTGTGCGTGTTAGACAAACTTTCATTCAAATCTATGTATATTAGGAGTAAATTGAACTAAGATGGGGTGAATTTTCAGCAGGACATGAAACAAATATATACTCACAAATTGATGTGGAAATGTGGAGGACTGGACTTAAGAATCAAAAAATGAGAAATGAAGATAAAATTTGTCCACCCCTAACCCCAACCTAAGCTATGGAATACAGGACATCCCTAGTGGCGTGTCATGTATTTATTTATTCTTATTTAGCAAGATACGCACACACACCTATATAATTTAAAATACTGATGAAAACAGACTTTAAAAACATTAAACATATCTGAATTATCAAGATATATCTACAAACCAATAGCTTTTTAAAAGCAATGTACCCAATGAAATTCCATGTCTCTGTAGGCTTGCCTGTGGAAAGGAAGTCTAAGCAACGTTTAAAAGAAGCCTGCCCAATGAAGGAGGGAGATTATGTGGCCCTTGTGCAGGGCCGTCTTAAGCATATCCCACGCTGTGGTGCAAAGATCCCCCCCCCCTGTTTCCCAGAGCTGTCGCCCTTTTCCCAAGCCTCTGCAGGGATCGCTCTCCTCCCGAGGAGGCTTGGGAAGGAAGCTGCACGTCCACCAGCCCTATGGTTGAGGGGGCACAGCTGGCGGGCGTGCAGGGAAAGGGGAGGCAAAGCCACGCAGCTCCCCCACTCACTGGGGCGCCCCTGAGAGGCCGGTGCCCTGGCGCAATGAGCCACTAAGCCCAATGGGAAAGACAGCTCTGCACTTGTGAAAAGTCCCAGTTCCGGAGATGGGAGTCAGGCAGGCCAATCCGTCAAGTAAACTAATTCCAAGCTATTGAGGGCTTTGTATACTAATAGTCGCCCCTCTAATGTGGCTGAGTAGCAAACCAGAAGTGCAGACTGAAATGCTCTTTGATGGTGTTGAGGGGAAGGATGTAGAGAAACAAGCCTCTCCCTCTTCCTGTTACTGGAGGAATCTCTGTGAAAACGAGACCTGTCATTGGGTATGTTTTTGCTAGAATGAACTTAGTTGAACATTGAGGAAGTGAGCTTCCCCTGCCTCCGAAACCTCAAATCCGCCTGTTTCCTGTTTCTGTGAGAAAAAACACATAAAGCTGCAAGTAAGTTTCAAATGGAAGTGAGCGTGCAGATAGAGATATCCGCTCTGCCTGCACCCAACTTGCTTCACCCCAAAAACGAACAGTGTGGACAATGAAGTCCCCTCTCCACAGAGTCCTGGTGTTGCATCTGATGGGAATCTTCACAGGAGACAATCAGGTATGAAAAGGCACCTTGGAGGGTGGAGGAGGGGGCAAAGGTGGGCTTCAGTCCAGAATTCAATCTTAAATCCAGAGTTTGGGTTTCACCAGCCTCCTATTAACAGGACTGGAGGAACCAGTAGCTGTGGCCAGGAAGGCCAGATCTGGAAGATGAGAAGCCACCAGTGTTGCCTACAGGGTTTCAGGCAAGGGATTTCCCCAGCCCTTTCAGGAGATGCCCACCTGGGACCTTCTGCTCTAACACAGGGCTTTGGCCATTCCTCAGACTTGGTCCAGGCATTCTCCAAGGAGGTCAGTCACTGACTGCTAACCTCCAGGGTCGAGGGTGCTATCCATTGGCAAGGGCTGGCTTTTGCAAGTATCTGATTGGTCCGTGGGCACTGTAGGTAACTGGATGCCAGACGAGATGGAGCCTGGAAAACATAAGAGCCTGCCTGTTGGATCAGGCCAGTGGTCCATTTAGTCCAGCATCTTGTCCACACAGCAGCCAACCAGATGGGAAGCCCACAAGCGGGCCATGAGTGCGAGAGCAACTGGTATTCAGAAGCATTACTGCGCACAGCTGTGGAGGCAGAACATAGCCGTCATGGAGAGCCTTCTCTGCCCCCTAAAGATCCAGATCTTTACTGAAGAAGTTGTTCACAGTTCCACCCCCCCCCCCCCAACCCTCAACAACTAGGGGCAGAGGGATCAATGCCTTTGCATGGAGCTGGAGAAGTAGTCAGAAGGAAGGGTTGCTGAGAGCCCTAGAAGATACCAAGGGAAACGTCGCTTCCTTGTTCTCAGTGCTAACTGGACACAATCCTACTTCCAGGAAGCCAGACCCTCTTCACTTTGGGCAAAGATATATTTCTGTTTTTTGCACATGTGCAGTTGGAAACAGCCTCAGCACACACCCCAAACAAGGAAAGTGGGCAGTTTGTAAAGAGGTCTCATTTCCTTTTTATTGTTTTCTTAGAGCAGGTAGTGATTTGGGGAACACCTTATTTATTCATAAAAAATTATGCACTGCTTGATTTGTGAAAACTAAACAAACCTCAATGTGCCTTACAAAACAAACAAAAAAAGAACAAAAACAACCATTTATTATCTATACCCCGCCCATTTGGCTCTGGGTGGCTCCCAACAGAATATTAAAAACACAACAGAACATCAAGCATGAAAAACGTTCCCTAAACAGGGCTGCCTTCAGATGTCTTCTAAAAGTCAGGTAGTTGTTTATTTCCTTGACATCTGCTGGGAGGGTGTTCCACAGGGCGGGCGCCACCACCAAGAAGGCCCTCTGCCTGGTTTTCTTATTAATAAGAAAAATCAACAATGTAAAACTTTCAAAAAAATTAAAACAACAATAGAGTAGAAACACTGAAGGACACTCCTTTTTTGGAGGTTTTATAGCAGAGGGTGGATGGCCACTTGTCAGGGATGCTGCGTAACTTGACCTGTGATAGGAGCCTCTATTGCAAAGTCTCACCTTCCCAGCCTCTTCGTACGCTAAGCTACTTACCCATCTCATTCTTTTCTGCTTGAGGTCTCCCATAGCTCCAGCCCAAGACAAGACCGTTTTTTAGGCAACGAGTTAATGCTTGACATGGCCCTGGATTCCTTCGATGACCAATACGAGGGCTGTGAACAGACGATGGAGAAGGAGATTGCATGGCTAAACCAAACCGAGCTCCTCAAAAACAAAATTTATGCCAAAGCCTGGAAATTAGCAGCCAACTTGAGGGATGATAGTAACTGGCCCAGAAACCTCAAGCCAGAGTACGCTGCAGCAATCATGGCTTATACCCTTGAAGAACCCAAGTTGTATTCTGATTTCAACGCAGCTGTAAGAAAAGCTGGGAAATCCAAGGAACATTACCGGAATAATTTCGACTTCAAGACCTTCCACTTTCTCCTGACCAGAGCCCTTCAGGATCTGAGGACCTCCAACACCCCCAGCCCCCCCTGCTACGAGGTGTTTCGAGGGGTCAGAAATATCCACTTCAGTGCTACTGTTAAGGATACGATCCGTTTCGGGCAATTCACGTCCTCATCACGGCAAGAGGGGATTGCCCGTGGTTTCGCTGCAGGTCCTGAATGGAGCGTTGGACAGTCTGTGGCCAAAACCATCTTTGAGATTTACACTTGTCATGGGGTTCTCATCAGAGAATTTTCTTCCTTCCCCAATGAGGACGAGGTTCTGATCCCACCCTATGAGCAGCTCAGGGTTGTAAGTTCCAGAAAGGATGTGGATGGTACAACCCGCATACAGCTCTGCTCTGCTGGGAAATTCAGCAAATACAACTGTGCATATGCAAGTGGTAAGAACCCAAGGAATTACTCCTGGGATCAGAGAATAGCCAAGCTTCCTTCCTTCCTTCCTTCCTTCCTTCCTTCCTTCCTTCCTTCCTTCCTTCCTTCCTCCCTCCCTCCCTCCCTCCCTCCCTCCCTCCCTCCCTCCCTTCCTTCCTTCCTTCCTTCCTTCCCAAGAATGGAAGAGGGATAACTGTCATTAGTCGAAGAGTAGACCTATAGATATCAGTAGGTTTAAGTCAATTTATTTCATTGCTCCCACTCTGGATATGTCTAATGTTGGATGTCAACCCCTAAAATAACGAAGTAAAAGCAGCATCAAACAGCAGAGTTAAAATTATAGTTACAAAGCAGAGGCAAAGAAAGCAAACTTCTAACAGGAAAATTATATACAGTAGTTGTTAAAACAAATTTATTTAAAGATGAACCCTGTCCGCCCAATATTGGAATTGTAAAATAGCAGCTCATTTGTCTCATTTATTCACTACAAGTTAACTTCCTACCCAGATGCACTTTTTTGAAATGGTTCATCCCCTTTCTCTTTTATTGTATTTCAACTTTGAATTTTCTTTTGTATTTGGTAGTTACTCTCCTTTTTATTGCAAATTAATACGATAATAAAAATCAATAAATGAGAGTGAAAGGGGCATTTGTTTGTCACCAACAGGAAAAGGGTTCCTGGATTTATTACTTCTCCCTAATACAGAATGAGATGGGCATTGCAGGGTTGCCATATGTCCTCCTTTTCCAGGACACGTCCTCTTTTTCATGGGTAGAGAGCAATCCAGAGTTAAAACTTGAAGTTGGCAAATGTGTCCTCTATTTTGCTCTAGAAAGGTTCTTTTTGGATGGCTAACGGTGCCCTATACCTGGGATGGGGACCCTCAGGCCCAGGAGCTGAAGGAAGATGCCTCAGGACTCTCCCTTGGCCACAGCCCTTTGTCTCCTGGGCTCCACTCCTCGCTGGCTCAGCTCTGCAGCCTCCTCACATACTTTTCACGGTGTGGAATGTGCTTGTGGGGTGCAATAATGCTGAGAGAGAAACGGGGGTAGGGGTGGATGACCCCTTTTGGAGCATGAAGGATAATAATACATGAATGACTCATGTTGTGGTTCTTGTTTCAGGTGGGAACTATGAGGAAGATGCTGTGGACCAGGGGTCACCCAACGTTTTGGACCAGTGGGAACACTTTGAATTCTGAGAAAGTGCTGTGGGTGCTGGTCACCAGAGACGCCAGCTTGTGAAAGCGATTGGAGGGGCCAACGTTGTGTGTGCGATGGCACGACATCAGGAGGAGCTGGGGGCAGAGATGAATGCAGCTGCTGTGTGGCTTCAGTGGTCAGTGACTCTGCCTCTCCTCCTCCCAGGGCCACCACCGACAGGAGGTTCTTTGAACCTCCTTCCCTTCCACAGCAGGAAAAGGAGGAGCCAGAGGCCAGAGCTGGGCCACCCTTGGCTCCACACTCCGCCTCCATGATTTTTGAACGTTGGCAGGGCGTCCATACCACCCAAAATATGGGGAGGGGGACAAAAGGTCTCAGCCCCCAGGAGCTGGTGCCCCTGCCAGTCACAAAACGGCTGCCTTGGGGATATGGAGCAGCACAAAATCCTAGCCTAGCCTATTCAAAGGTGAACACCGAATCTGGTTGGACACATACCACGTTGAGATCCAACACACTCCCTGCTGTTAAAGACAAAAAGAGGACAATGGGAGCTAAGATGATCCCCAAATGTTTTCCATAAGCCAGGAAGGTGATAAATTTGGGGACACATTGATCTCTGTCCTTGTTTGGATGATGATCATCTGGGCATTTTGTGCAACATTCTGCATCTGAGGAAGCTGGAAAGAGTGGCTTCACCATCACTTACCTCCAGAACCACCTGAGCTCAATTACATTATGAGAATATATGATGCTGTGGGGGAGGTCAGGAAATAAGAATTTGTCAATAGGTAGAGAGACGGGAAAAAATATTTAGTTCATTTTTTTTTAAAAAAATTTACCCTTGTTACTGCCTTTTCCTCAAGGAGACAGAGGTGGCGCACAAGGTTTTTCTCATTTTGATCAGCAAAGCAACATTGTGCTCTCGGGTTGAGAGGCAATGACCTCTGCAAATCAGCTGTGTTGAAGGATTCCTGCCTAATCCTGAAGACATACCCCTTTACCTTTGCTTTGCTAATGCAAACAGTTTCCTATTGCTTCCATACAATGCTCCTAGAAGTTGTATTGCAAACATTTCCATATAAGGTATTGTTAGCGCTGTGCTTTTACTATGTTAAAAATTTGCCACTTTTCATCATTTGCCAGTTATTCTTCATAATTTTCTAAATTATTGCCTTTTTCATGTGGCTTGGTATAAAATAGCAAAAAGGAACGCGTTGTGAGCAGTGCAAGCTGAGTCCTCTCTCTGCTGATTTTGAACTCCAGAGACGGCTTCCTTGTGGTCATTTCTTTCAACTCACTTCCTGGAATTGAGGTGAAGAAAAATACAGAAGCCAAAAAGGATCCAAATTCAACAATTTATTCTGAATTTTCACAAAAAAGTATGAGTGAATTTCCACTATGAATTTGGGACAATAAATTCCCCCAAGGAACGCCCTCTCCCTTGCAGTTTCTCACCTTCCTGTGCCGAGAAGGTCCCTTCAGCACACAGAGAACAAGCACAGCAGCAAACAGGCTTTGCTCCACAATGTTTAGTATTCATTTCATTGTCTTATTGCATTTATAAAGGTAAAGGGACCCCTGACCATTAGGTCCAGTTGTGGCCGACTCTGGGGTTGCGGTGCTCATCTCACTTTATTGGCCGAGGGAGCCGGTGTACAGCTTCCAGGTCATGTGGCCAGCAGGACCAGTGGGGTAGCGTGGGTTGTCAGCACCCGGGGCAAGGCAAGTAATTTGCACCCCCTAACCCGTGGATTTGCGCCCCCTAACCTGTGGATTTGCACCCCCTAACCCTAACCCCCAGATGTTGTGCCTGGTGCGGCCGGCCCCCCCTGCACCCCCCACGCTACGCCACCGAGCAGGACTAAGCCACTTCTGGCGAACCAGAGCAGCGCACGGAAACGCCGTTTACCTTCCCGCCGGAGCAGTACCTATTTATCTACTTGCACTTTGACGTGCTTTCAAACTGCTAGGTGGGCAGGAGCAGGGACTGAGCAACGGGAGCTCACCCAGTCGTGGGGATTCGAACTGCTGACCTTCTAATCTGCAAGTTCTAGGCTCAGTGGTTTAACCCACAGCGCCACTCGCGTCTCTTATTGCATTTATATCCAAACCCTATTCTATTCTATCCATTACACAACAAAGACTGGGAGATTCAGGCTTCCTTTCAGGAGCAGACAGTCTTGACAGAATAAAACTGACTAAAAATGGATCACCCACCTCCCAAGTTTGTAAAATACTGTTAAGTTTTGCTGCAGTGGTTTTGACTGCTTCCAACGGGGGCTGTAAAAAGCCCCCACTTGTTCTTCAGAAGGAAAAATGAGGGTCAAGGAGGGTTTTTGTTTGTTTGTTTTTAACCAAGGATGACCACTGGGTAGAAAACCGGTAGCTAAACAGGTAGTTAAACAGCCATTTGAGTCCAGGTGGGGAAGCACCAAACACCTCAATATATCTTCACTTACAAATGAGGCCTGGTGTTTTGAAGCGGGGTGTGTGTGTGTGTGTGTGTGTGTGTGTGTGTGTGTGAGAGAGAGAGAGAGAGAGAGAGAGGAATTGTGCAAACAGAGTAATAACAAATAAAATCCCTGAACCTTGGAAATGGCCAGAGTTTCATGCCATCCTCACTTCCCTCCTGCAAGTGGGATGAGTCAGAGCATCCTTTGGACCCCTGAACAGATTCCTTTGCATTACTGTGTCACCCCCTTCAAAAAACAACACAGAAGGAGGAATAAGGAAATATCTTACTAAGGGAGACCCAGGAAATGAGGAAACAGAAGAGGCGTGTAGGGAATATTTTGTTGGGAGATCGCTCAGGGCTATCTGCAGCCCCCGGATCTCCAAGCGTCCTCCGGTGAGCACAGCTCTGGAAAAGGGATCCCCTTCTTCTCCAGGGCGCTCCAGCAACATAAACCAACTTGATTTATGCACACTAATCTTCTGGCATTGCACAGCAAGAAGAATGAACCATCCGTAGATCTAAACTCCCAAACATGGGAGCGGAGCAACCTCTATGGGCTTCCTCGGGAGCAGCGTCCCCGGAATCTTACCCCCGAAGTTTTGGAGCCCAAAAAAAGAAATGAAGGAGAAACTGAGCGACACACAGGTCCTTTCGGGGCCGCGGGAGGCAGACGCAAACGCGGGGCGCAACAGCGAGGGCACTTTTGCGCCCCAGCTGGGCGGACGGGGAGGGGCGCAGGGGGGCTCGGCAGCGGCTTTCCAGGCCCCACAATCCCCGCTTTGTCTCCCGGTCCTCGCGCATCACGCGGGGAGACTCGCGCAAGAGGACAGCGCGGGCTGGGCGTGAGGACTCCTGCTGCTGCCCTGGGCAGGCTTCGTGCCAGGAGGAGGGACCTCGGACGGATGGACTTGGCATCGCCCATGGGCCCCGATCCCCCTTCCCTCTTGCAAGCTGGACGGGGACAGCGCAAGGCGCTCCCCACGCCCGGTCTCCCCGGGTCTCTCCTCTGGCCAGGGAATCAGGAGGGAGATGCGCGCCACGGCAGCGCGCTCAGATGAGCTTCCAGGGACCCGCCGCGCTCCCCGCCCTCCTGAAGGGCGTCTGGGAACAAAAGGAGGCGCTGAGCTCCGCGTCCATCCACCTTCAAGGCTGAGAGATTCTGGCACAGTGCCGGATCGAGGTATAAGCTCAACAAGCCAGAGCCCAAAAAATTAAAGGGAAAAAAGCAACCTGGATGTACATTTCCAAAATATAAGTTAAAAAGCAGATAAAATAAAACCTACATACAGCAACAGCGTTTTGTGTTGTGTAGGCTCCTATGATGTAAGTCAGGGGCCCCACCTGCTCGCCTGCTCCCTCAAATATCACTGGTTTGCTCCTTTCTATATATAGGGTGCCTACATCCTGCTATTTATAATTATTAGTAGTTTGGATCATATATTTACACCTATTATTATTTCATGTTATAGCAACTTTCTAGAGACTAGATGATGAGTCTTTGTAAACTGTGTTTCTTAAGGAACTTTTGTTATTCCCAAATACCAATGTGTTTGCATTATTTTGTTATGAATAAAAAATCATTTTAAGTTAGAGCTTAATAATTATTTCACTATTAATATACTTCTTAATTGTATTTCACTATTAATATACTACTTCTTAATTGTACTTCACTGTTAATATACTTCTTAATTGTATTTCAGTTCAACAATTACTTTGGAAAAAACACGTATTTTGTTATGTGCAAATGGCTTTAGATACCTATGAGGGCCATCAATGACCATATAGCATCTATTCAACACAAAAAACAGTGACCATTTGTTGTTGACAAAGGACAGCTGGACATGTAAAGGGCCCCATTACCTTCAGGAGCTGAGGGCCTCTTCAAACCTCAATCTAGCCCTGTTCTGGCACATGCAAAATGCATTGTGGGTGAGCAGCTCGTGCATGGAAAGGGGCCATTTCCCCAGTCCCCCCCCCCAAAGTGAGCATGGGTGTCTTACTGAAAGATCAGACTTCTGGAGGAGAAATGCTCCTGCGAAGTGTGGAGTTTGGGCTTGTCTCTGACGCCCTGTTGTCACATAACTTGCACTTTCCTGCAAGCAGGTCAGACAGAATGCTTGGACAGCGAGCCGGTGTTTGAAACTCACATTTTGCGACACTTCATTCAAACAGTGAGCAGTTTCTGACCTCTGGGCGCAGTACTGATTTCAGATTAAAACTGCAGAGCAGACGGAAGGGAGTACCTTTTTCTGCCTCCCCACTTCCAGCTACTCTCTGAAGAAGAGACCCTCTTACGAATATTAGGGGGGTGGGCAGGGGAAGGACTAGACCATGTGAAAAATGAAGATAATATTTTAGCCGCAGTCTATTCATTTTCAGCTTTGTATTCTTGCTAATAAAAAAGCGCACCTAGACATTCCGTTGTTGCTCCCATAACCTCGGTTTAAGGTGCCATTGAGTTCCTAGCTTTCATTTCTCAGTTTCTAACACTGCTGGAAACGACCTTGGATTCATTATGGGATGGACAGTTCTTTGCCTCTCTGCTTCTACCAGGGAGGAGTTTCTGGAACATCTGAGATGCATGTGAAGGGAACCAAACTTAGAATCACATTCTAATATCTGAGCAACTAGAGAATTCATGCAGCTTGATGAATGGAAAATATACAAATTTAGTACAAACAGTCTGTAGCAAAACCATCTTCTTTCACTGCCGTTACCACCAAATATGACATGAATATATGGCTCCCACCATATATTTCAAAATACCAGTAAACCCCAGTTCACCCATCAGCCCCTGGGGTAATTTCCAAGTGGTTGCAAAATAGCACAGACCTTCCTTTTTACAATAAATAAAACATTGGAAGAGTTTTGTTTCCAAAGGGCAAGTCTTAGAAGCGGATGGTTCTGCTGACTCAAAAGGAGGGTGCAGAAGACACTCACTCCCCCCCCCCCCCCGCTGTGTGTTTGTTACCAATGAGAGGAAGCAGGAGAAAGTAGGAGTCATGTCAACTTATTGAGAGGGGAAGGGGAAAGGAAATCTGCCCAAATGGAAATGAGAATCATCAGGTGTGCAGCGGATACCAGGTGTCCGTTGCTGAGGCAGAAAGAGCTAAGTGATCTCAGAAAGGGCAGAAAAGGATGTTCCAGCTGCCTTGGAGCCTGGCCTCATAGACCAGCAGCTGCCAATATGTTTCCCAGAGGCACAATTGTGCCCTCGACACCTTCCCCTGGTGCACACAAACAGCCACTGAACTCCCCATGCCCACTGCCAGGGCCTGAGAGGGTTTTAGAGGCTCTAAGCATTTAAAAGATGTTAGCGCCCCCATATATATCCAATTCAACATATGAACAATAAGCTTATATTGATGGCCACCAACATGGATGACTTTAAAACAGGATTCTTGATTTATTTACCACACACTGGGCTTGTCCACCCTTTCAATCCCGTCGCTAGAAAGCACCGGTCTGAGAGGTCCCCCCCCCCCGCCTTTTCACACTCCTATCCGATGGAACACCCCCTCTTCTGCTCCAAATCAGAGCAAACATCAATCCTTAGGAAAGATGGTTGACATTTGCTCCAACTGAGCGTCAAGGAGAGGGTTTCCTGTGGGGAGGCAGCAAAAGAAGAGGAAGTGTGTATAACCCACAGAATTCCCTGGATCAAAAATGTTAAACCCGGTTTAGGCTTAAGGAGGTTGAGAAGTCAAGGGGGATGAAGGTCATGAAATAGTGCCACGCGGAGGACGTGCAAGAATGATGGGAGAACACAAATTATCCTGCTGTGTTTATTGATGATACTGCTTCCGTTTACATTGGAGGACGAGATCTTCTTGCTCCTCCTCTGCCTTCTTTGGAAGCTTCTCCGGATTTTAGGGCAAAGCGGGGACAAAGGATGCTCAGGGGAGAAGTAGATGCCTGTTGGAAACAAACCCGGGATAAGTGATTGGTGTGAAGTCAAGAGAAAGGGAGAAAGATGTCAAGGAGGAGATGGGCGGGGAGTTCTCAAATAAGCAAAAATTTACCCCCCCTCCCTTAAGCCCATGGAAGGAACCTCAAATGTCATGTAGCCCAACCCTTCTGCAACTTCTCAATAGGGATCCCCCCCCGACTCTGCTTAAAAACCTCTAATAGAAATAGAAATAGCATTCTTGTTAAGATTAAATAAAGGGGGGGGGACTACATGTGCCACCTTGAGTCCCACGGATATAAAGGTGGGATATAAATGCATTAAATTAATAAATTCTTGCCCAGGACTATAAATTTCTTCCTAATGTTTAGTCTAAATCATTTTTCGTTTTACTTTGGAGCTGCTTGTTCAGCTCTTACTCTCTGGAGCAACTGAAAACAACCCTGTTCCATCCTCCTTTTCCAAGCTGGAATTTGTCTACCATGTAAGTCATCAGCAATTGGAAAAGACAGGGGCCCCATTCTCATTCTTTGTACCCTACCTTCTTTGATTTCTTCTTCTGCTGCCCTTCAGGGATTCCTCCAGCATTCATTTCATCTTCCACTGGTTCCCCTGCTGCTGTCTGCTTTGAAGTCTCCCCAGGATTCCTTCCATCTGACCTCAGTGACATCTCCATCAGACACGGCTTGAGATACGGCTGGTCCCCGTTCTCCTGAACCGCCTTCTCAATCAGAGACAGCAGCTCTTCCGCCTGGCTGGCCCTTTCCTCTCCCGTCCCTCTGTTGTTGAAAGCGCAGCAACGGCCCTTGCATTTTCTCACCAAATCCTGAAGAGGTCCGTTTCCAGATAGCTCTATGTACTCCTCTAGGCTTTCTGTCTCTAGGTCTTCTTTGCGGGTGAACAAGACAATCATGTACTTTGTGGCCTCTGGGCCAAAGACCTCCTCCACCCTCTTGGCGGCCACAGCGTCTTCCTCGGTGAAAGGACCGGCCTGCGTCACAAACACCAGGGCGTGGGGACCTGGCTCACAGAGAGAGAGGCACTTCTGGACTTCTGCAATACCATGCTGTGTTTGAAGACGAGCATCAAAAATGTCTGGAGTGTCAATGACAACTACTTGTTTCCCCTTCCACCTCTCTGCTCGGACATCTCTGCTGTAAGTCTCGGTCACTGGCTTTGGGGAGAGTTTGGACTCAAAGGTCTTCTTCCCCAGAAGGGTGTTTCCTGTGGCACTTCTCCCTCCTCCCGTCTTCCCGACAAGAACAATCCGTAGATCTTCATTGAGGTTTCTGTTCTCGTGTGCTTTGGCGGTCTCTGGAAAGAAATTAGGAAGATGTCTAGGAATCCAGGACTGAACTGTTTTAAAGAGATGTCAGTTTCATGGCATGTTGCAGTAGCCCAACTGAGAGATTACCTTGTAGAAACACCACACAGGTTCTTATTCTCAAGAAAGACCCTAAGCTGGCATGTCAGTCAGGAATGAAAACAATATATTGACCTGGCCACACTCACACCTTGGAGACCCAAGTCAACAACTATTCCTACAGTACCACTAAGTCTTGTTCCTTAAGGGAGAGTTTGCTGCTCATTCCAGATTTGTGGACCTGCCTCTTGCCTGGGAATTCGCCCCCTGAATTGCCACCATGCAGAGTCCATACACTGCAACAATTCCCCTAAGCACCTGGGGAGTATAGCATCTAGATCAAGGGAAGTAATAGTGCCACTGTATTCTGCTCTGGTCAGACCTCACCTGGAGTACTGTGTCCAGTTCTGGGCACCACAGTTCAAGAAGGACACTGACAAACTGGAACGTGTCCAGAGGAGGGCAACCAAAATGGTCAAAGGCCTGGAAACGATGCCTTATGAGGAACGGCTAACGGAGCTGGGCATGTTTAGCCTGGAGAAGAGGAGGTTAAGGGGTGATATGATAGCCATGTTCAAATATATAAAATGATGTCATATAGAGGAGGGAGAAAGGTTGTTTTCTGCTGCTCCAGAGAAGCAGACACGGAGCAATGGAGCCAAACTACAAGAAAGAAGATTCCACCTAAACATTAGGAAGAACCTCCTGACAGTAAGAGCTGTTGGACAGTGGAATTTGCTGCCAAGGAGTGTGGTGGAGTCTCCTACTTTGGAGGTCTTTAAGCAGAGGCTTGACAACCATATGTCAGGAGTGCTCTGGTGGTGTTTCCTGCTTGGCAGGGGGTTGGACTCGATGGCCCTTGTGGTCTCTTCCAACTCTATGATTCTATGATTCTAAGTTTACTAAGATTATTCAGATGTTTGATCTAACTCCCCAAGCTTTTGATGATATTACAAATATATCATTCTTATTATCATCGCTTGGACCAAAAGTTAACGCATTTGTAAGCCTCATGGACCACAGAGAAGGTCATTTAAAAGAGGAATGCAGAGATAGAGCTGAATCTCCAGTGAGAAATGCTAGAAGCAAGGACAGTAATTATGCATCTAGGCAATTTACAAAGTCCAGAGAGATGCCCAAGAAAGTGGTTTGCTTCAATTGCAACAAAGAAGGGCACATTGCAAAGAACTGCAGAGCTCCTAGGGCAAAGAAACCCCAACCCTTTCAGCCAAAAGGGGAAAAGAAGGGGAAATGTGAATGCACATGGCTACTGCAAGAAAGGAATTTAACTGTCCAGAATCGTGAGAATAAACGTAATAAATGGATCATAGATTCAGGTGTGAGCTCTCATTTTTCATATGAAAAGGACTATTTTAATGAGATAAATGATGTAGACAGATCTGAAATTGAGATTGCAGATGGCAACATTGTTAAAGCAAAAGGTGCAGGTTCCATGAACTTGAAATGCAATATAAACAATGAATCCATTGTTTCATTGGACACAATCTCTAGAGTTTTGTACGTACCAGAGCTGAGCTGCAATTTTATCAGTGTGTCCACTTTAGACAAGAAAGGTTTCCAGATCACATTTGGAAATGGAGAATGTAATGTGACTAAAAATGGCAAAGTGTTTGCTCAAGCAAAGCTAATAAATGGTGTATATGAGATTAATCTTTCAGAGAACCAGTCTGCAAAAGTGGCACATTCCAGCCAGAAGGATGAGACAGATATGGACCTATGGCACAGAAGGCTTGGACACAGAGACGCCAGCGTTATTCTGGATCTACAGAAATGAGATCTTGTAAGAGGTTTGCAGGTAAAGCAGAGCAACAAAGCTCCAGCAAAATGCATAAGCTGTATTACTGAGAAGGCTGTAAAACCTTCATTTCCACGTTGTGCAGAACAAAGAAGCAACAAATTTCTTGACATAGTGCACACTGACTTATGTGAACCCATGAATGTTCCCTCACTGGGAAAGAATAGATATATTTTAATATTTCTGGATGATTTTACAAAGTTTTGTGTTGTATATTTCATCAAAGAGAAGAGTGAGACAGTGGACAAGCTCCAGGAATACATTGCCATGGTCAAGAATAAATTCCAGAGAGCTCCAGCTGTGTTAATGAGTGACAATGGAGGTGAGTACTGCTCAAATGAAATGCAAGCTCTCCTGGCCAAGGAAGGAATTGCACACGTAACCACAATTCCTTACACCACAGCAGAATGCCATAGCTGAGAGAAAGTTTAGGTCCATTATGGACATGACAAGGTGCATGCTAAAGGATGCATGTTTGCCACAGAAGCTGTGGGCCGAAGGAGTGTACACGTCGGTCTATTTGCAGAATAGACTGCCAACAAAAGGAGCAGAGCACACACCATTTGAACTTTGGCATGGGAAAGCTCCCAATCTGTCGCACATACGTGTGTTTGGAAGTCCGTGTTACTTCCACGTGCCCAAAGAACACAGACACAAACTTGACTCCAGGGCAAAAGCAGGTATCCTTTGTCAGGAAAAAGCACCAATGCGAGAGCGAGCTGCAGGTGTCTGGAATGCAAAACAGGATGTTGATGTTTGGGACTGTACTATTGGAACAAAGGGGCAGTCTATTCACTGTACTGAGCACCGGATGTTAGCTCAAGAGTGTCATCTGACCTGTACTGGAAGTACAGGGGTCGAGTTTCTCTCTCTACTGTTGGAGACTGGAGAGTGCAGACACGTTTCTCTGTACTGCTGGAAAGACAGAAATAAAGCAATGTAAATAGATTTCTGTCTGTCTCTTTTCCCTCCCTGAGGGAAGCAGGGAAGGGGGAGGAGTTGGTGTGTCCCTCTCACGCTGAGTGGGATCACCGGAAAGACCTTGCCTGTATCCTGCCGGGAGACGCAGACGGGGAGGTCAGCCAGGATCTCAGCCGAATGCCTGGAGAAAAGGCCAGTTACCTCTGACCAAGGCTGAGAATCCAACATATGGTAGCATTTGCCGGTGGTTTTGATTCATCGTAAATCTGCATGAGAGGTTGATGGATCGTTCGTCATCCTCTGCACCAAGGGAGTGAGATAAGTCTGCGTGCAGCCAGAAGCTACACAAACGGCTGGGCATCGAGACGGAGTGAAAGCCAAGCAACGGAGCTCGAAGGTATGGAAAATTTATGGCTGTAAAGTGAACGCGTTAAGAGGCAGTCTTCAGTTCACAAAAGTGTCTGTGTTTGAAGAGAAACCAGCACTGAAGGAGTAACAGCCGACATACCTTGCATACCTTAGATAACGATGGTATGCACAGTTGCTAAGCAACGAGAAGTCAGTGAAGTGAAGTTCAGTGGAAACTTACTGGCTAAAAGGGGCTGGGAACACAGAGAGTGTTTTGACTATCTCCCTGTTCTATGCAAGGACATTTTATGCAGCTTGCAGTTTATCTGCCAAGTGAAGAAAACAACTGTTGGATTTTACAGGCAAGAGAGTGAAAGCTGCAGCTTGGCTTCAAAATGGATGCCAAGAGGGGGGGAGGCTTACCTTACCCACCTCCCCTGACTAATGACAATTACTCATCTTGGTCTATAAAGATGAAAGCCCTGCTGCAGAATCAGAGGCTTTTGGGGGTGATTGAGAACCCCATTCCACAAGCACCAACGCCAGGTTGGAATTCACAGAATGTGAAAGCCAGGACGGCTATAATTCTGTGTATCTCAGATGAGCAACTCGTGCATATCCGGGATTTATTGAACGCACGAGAGATTTGGGAAACGCTACGTAGAACACATCAGAGGGATGCTGGTTCTTCAGCGTTGCTGTATTTTGAAAAGCTGACCAATCTGAGGCTTGCGCCTGATGGAGATGTACAAGCGCATTTGACTGAGATGAAGTTCCTGCGTCAGCAGATGGCGGAGTGCAATTTCCGTCTACAAGAAGAGGTCTTTTGCTTCATGATTATCAACAGCCTTAATCGGACTTACAAAACTGTTGCCAGTCAGCTTGGTTCCCTACCGGCCGCCGACCTGACCGCGGAGAGTGTGTGTGCGGTGGTCCTTAATGACCACGACCGCCTTGCTGCACTGGATGTGAAGGACAGGGGGAGAGTAGCAGAGGGTTCTGACTCCCCCACTGCTGAAGCTACTGAGGAGCGTGCTGTAGCTTTGAGCGCTGTCCGATGTTACAATTGTGGACAGACTGGGCATCTTCAGTGGAACTGCAAGAGGCCACGTCAACAGAAAGGAGCCAAGGGGAGCTCTGCGAAGCCTGAGGCGTCAGGCAAAAGTCGTACCAAGTCCCAGGTGAAACCTGCAAAGGCTTTGATGTTGAAAGGAACCACGCCAGAGGTGGAGAACACGTTTGTCATTGACACGGGTTGCTCAAATCACATGACGTCACACAGAGAACTGTTTTCGACGTTTAAGAAGCAAAGCTTCACTGTGAAGCAGGCCAACGGTCAGGAGCTAGAAGCGACCGGGGCTGGAACTGTGTATCTTGAGAGTCTGAACTTGACTATAGACAATGTGTACCTGGTTCCTGAGTTGAAGTTTAATCTGCTGAGTGTGTCCCAGATTGCAAAGAAAGGACTGAAACTGTCCTATGATGATAAGAGCTGCAAGATCTTCAAAGATGAAGAGCTGTATCTTTCTGCCAGAGAGAAAGATGGACTGTATTTGTTGACATTTGATCAAAGTGATTACATGAAATGTAATGCATGTGATACTAACGAAATATCTCTTGCAGGTGTGGCCAAGAGCGCCAGGAAGGTGGCCAGGGTCGACAAAGCGTTTCAGCGGGTGTATGCTGATGTGATTGGTCCTCTAGCACCATCTAGAGGCAATGCAAGATATTATCTTGTGTGTGTGGATTGTTTCTCTCATTATGTGTGGGTATATACATTGGAGAAACCAAAAGAAGCCTTAAAAAGGTTTCAGGAGTTTTGTGACAAGGTTAAAAATGTGCATGATGCTAACATTGATTGTCTCTTCACAGATGAGAAGCCACTTTTTCTGTTACAGGAGTTTCAGAAGTTCCTGGATGAGAAAGGGATTAACCACAAGGTTGCTGTTTCAGCGGAAGCGTGGAACAGTGGTGTCTGTGTAAGGGTGAACAACGAATTGCAAAAGGGGATGAATGCGCAATTGCTTAGTTCACATTTGCCACATGAATATTGGGCGGAGTCGTTAATGTCCTATGTTCACACGTGGTTGAGAAAGCTTTCAAAAGAGTTAGGAAGTTCTCCTTTTGAGAAGCTGTTCCATAGAAAACCTTCTGTTGCTTATTTTAAGGTTTTTGGGTCTCATGTGAGAACAGAAGCTCCAGGTGGAGTGAAGAATGCCAGAGGCCTTTTTGTGGGATATGAAAAGGGTCTCTACAGAGTAATTTTGTCTGAATCTGGTCAGGTGATTCTCACAAAATTTATAGAGAGTGCTCCTGAAGAGTAGAGAGTAATTGTTCATACATTTCCCACTGAGGGCAATTCAGATGATGATGGTGGTGATTTTACTGATTACAGTGGTGATGATGACAGTGATAGCTCACAGAGCTCAGTTGACACAGTCATTGAGAGAAAGTCTTACACAATGGATAGGCCTTCACAGATGAAGGAAGAACCACTGTTTACTATTGGATCTGGTTCTCCTAAAAGTCCAGAGGCTGAACCAGTGAGCAGAGAGGATCAGCACCTCATACGCAGGTCTGAGAGAAGTACAAAGGGTGTACCACCCAAGAGGTATTCAAAAGAGTTTGCTAACTTAGCTGTTGCATGTGTTGCTGTTGTTAACAACTCAAGACAGGTTGAAGCTGTGTCAAAGTCAGAGACAAAGACACAACAGAGAATTGCAAGCCAAGGTAATGCAGATGCACTCATTCCTTGCAAGCCAGACAACCAGAGAGGTACACTGGGGAAACCAGTGGCGGGGAGTTCCAAGGGTGGAACTGAAACAACAGGGGAGTGTTATATGTATAACAACTGTTTGTCATCTTCTCTGGGTAACACTTTGCTCGCAACGCACATTGAAACTTTTGGGGGAGGATGTCAGGAAAAAGCACCAATGCGAGAGCGAGCTGCAGGTGTCTGGAATGCAAAACAGGATATTGATGTTTGGGACTGTACTATTGGAACAAAGGGGCAGTCTATTCACTGTACTGAGCACCGGTTGTTAGCTCAGAGTGTCATCTGACCTGTACTGGAAGTACAGGGGTCGAGTTTCTCTCTCTACTGTTGGAGACTGGAGAGTGCAGACACATTTCTCTGTACTGCTGGAAAGACAGAAATAAAGCAATGTAAATAGATTTCTGTCTGTCTCTTTTCCCTCCCTGAGGGAAGCAGGGAAGGGGGAGGAGTTGGTGTGTCCCTCTCACGCTGAGTGGGATCGCCAGAAAGACCTTGCCTGTATCCTGCCGGGAGACGCAGACGGGGAGGTCAGCCAGGATCTCAGCCGAATGCCTGGAGAAAGGCCAGTTACCTCTGACCAAGGCTGAGAATCCAACATCCTTGTGGGATACGCTTCTGGAGGCAAAGGATACAGAATTTTGGACTTACAAACTGGTAAGACAAATGCACACCATGCGGTTTATTTTGAAGAATATGGAAAAGCCGACAATAAGAATAATGTTGTGGACTCTTCCGATGAGTCAGAAAGGACTCAAGAGTTTGTATATTTCCCTTCTGAAACCCCACAAACTACTAATCTGCCTTCGAGTGTTACAGCGCCCCCTACAGACGCAGAGGACCAGAACCCTGGCGGCACCAGAGACGAAGAGGAGGACTCAGATGGGGACATGCCTACGTTGGAGGAGGATGAGGAAGCTGATGCGGTTGCAGAACCAGAGGTCAGGCGCTCGTCCAGAACCAACAGAGGTGTCACACCATTATGGCTGTCCTACTTTGCAGGGTCGGCGTTTCCACAGGAACCTTCCACTTGGGAAGAGATACAGGAGATGCCAGCTGCAGAAGCCAGTCTCTGGAGGAAGGCTGCGCAGGAGGAGATGGATGCACTGCATCAGAACAAGACCTGGACACTTACTTAGCTGCCTCCCGGTAAGAAGGCTATTGGCAGTAAATGGGTTTTCAAGGTTAAGAAGGGGTCAGAAGGAGAAGTGCAGTGCTACAAAGCTAGACTTGTGGCACAGGGATTTTCACAACGTTTTGGTGAAGATTATGATGAAGTTTTTGCACCAACCGTGAGGTATAGCTGCGTAAGAATGCTTTTGAGCATTGCAGCCTCCAAGCAAATGAGAGTGAAACACATTGACATTGCTACTGCTTTTCTTCACGGGCAGATTTCAGAGGAAATTTACATGAAACAGCCCAAAGGTTTTGTGAAACCACATGAGGCACATTTAGTGTGCAAACTCCAGAAAGGACTTTACGGACTTAAACAGGCTGCTGAAATGGAATACACAAGATGAAACAGTTAAATCAGCCATGATTAAGTGGGCACAAGACATTGGTCATAACATTATGTTTGCTGACTGGGAACAGTTGTGGACCACTGGTATAAAGTTTATGGCATGTAATGCCTTAAGAGAGAATATTATGAAAATGATATACAGGTGGTACATGACCCCAGTCAAGCTTGCAAAAATCTACCATTTGCCTGATAATAAGTGTTGGAAATGTAAAGAAACTGAAGGTACTTTTTTCACCTTTGGTGGACGTGCCAGAAGATTAAGGCCTTCTGGGAAACGATATATAATGAAATGAAAAAGGTACTTAAATGTACCTTCCCTAAGAAACCAGAAGCCTTTCTCTTGGGCATTGTCAGCCAATTGGTGTCAAAGAAAGACAGAGGTTTTTTTAATGTATGCTACAACAGCAGCAAGAATACTTATCACAAAGTATTGGAAGACACAAGATCTACCCACTCTGGAAGAATGGCAGATGAAGGTGATAGACTACATGGGACTGGCTGAAATGACTGACAGAATCCGAGACCAGGGGAAAGAGACGGCGGATGAAGATTGGAAGAAATTCAAAATTTATCTTAAGAAATACTGTAAAATTAATGAATGTTAAAATGTTATGGTTATAGAAAGTAAGGGGTTACAGCTGTATAAGATCAAGTAAAAAAAAAGAAAAGGAAAAATTGAATAAGATTAAGGGGAGGATTTGCTGAAAAAACTTGGGAATTGGAATGCAGAAAGGGGAGGTATGGGGAAGTCAGCGAAATAAGTTTTAAGAAAAATTGGATATGAAATTATACATGTTTGTTTTTGTGTTTGTATGGTTTGTATTGTGTATTGTTTGTGTTAATATAAATTGTGAAAAACTAATAAAAATTTATTAAAAAAAATAAAAATAAACAGGCTGCTAGAGCCTGGAACCAGAAGTTGCATAACATGCTGACGCAACTTGGGTACAAGCAAGGCGACGCTGACAAGTGCTTGTACAGCAAGTCAAATAATGGACAATTTTCATATATCCTAGCATTTGTTGATGACCTGCTTATTGCCACAGCAAGTGAGAAAGACTATACACAGATAGTAAAACACCTTAGCAAAGAGGTGGAGGTCAAGGAGCTAGGAGATGTTCAATACTACCTCGGGATCCAAGTGGAGAGAGAAGAGGACGGCTCATTTCTTCTCAGCCAGAGACAAAAGATCCACAAGCTGATTGAACACATGCAGATGCAAGACGCACATCCAGCTGCTACAGCAATGGCTACTGACTCCCAAAACCTTCCTCAACTCTTTACATGGAAAGACAGTTGAAGAGATATCCCTAGGAATAAATGAGGACAAGGCTACTACTCCCATAATCGAGGCACAAGTGCTAATTGATAGAAAGGTGGAGCTGCTGGAGGAATGCTGCCTAATGACTGCTCAAACAGTTCAAAAAATCTTTGAACAATTACAAAACATCTCCAAGAAGCTGGATAACCCAGATGAAAGGAGGCAACTCACTCCCTTTTTGCCATCCTTAATAAGCCCTGGAGACAAACAGAACAAATACAAATTTATACCTCTAAACCAGCCAAAAACCAGAGGAAGCCCCCCTCACTCAGTCAACCTGATACTGAGGCCATGTGAGATTGTTCTCCACATTTTTCCATATAGAGGGCCCCTACCTTACTGGGAGTCATCCTTCTGGGCCAGACACCATCTAAATCTGCTCAGACCATTGATTGCATCTAAAAGACAGAACAAGATGAATAAGGCCATTCTACCAGAAGCCGACATCTGCCCTACTCCCGTGGAAGAACCCAGTAGATGGGAGAAACCGCAGCCAGCTACCCGGGAAATCACACAAGAAAAATCCAAGCTCTCAAACCAAGCGACTGTAGCATCAAATAACAGCCTCGCCCTTGATACAATAGACTGGACAGTCCCAGAAGAAGTAGATCTGCTGAGTAACTTTACCAAGCTACCAGACAAAGAACAAATAAACATACTCAGTAAATTGACGAAACTACAGGCCAGATTGACCGAAATTCACCAACAAGGGCAACAAAATGCAGTAGAAACAATACACAATCAAACTTTACACTTACCAGCCCTCTCCCCTAAATGCATAGTCAAAAAGAAAGCCACCAATGGAACTTTCAAATGTATAGATGCAGACCTTCAAATCCAGCCTCCTTTAGAATATGAAATGGCAAGGAAAAACTCCAGCAATGAGACCACAAATTCCTGGCTGAGATATCAAATACTAGCTCTAAACGAAATAGGTACCCCTTATTTAAGTACTACAAAGGACTCTAACATTGCCGAACAAAAGATGACCTCCAACAGACCTGATTCACTGAGCCCAACATCAAATGAGGCCAAAGAAATGGAAGTAGAGACTGAAAACAGTCCTACTGTCCACAACAGTCTACCAACCACAGAAATTTCTCAGGAACAAGGAATAGTTAAGGAAGAAAACCAAGAAAGGGAGGAAATTTTAATTTCCCGCACTTTAAAAAAGAATCTAAAAGACCCACCATTATGTTCCCCGCCGAAAGCAGCGACAAATGGCTGTATCTGCACAAGACAAAATCCCTCGCTGGACTCAATAACAGAACTAGAATGACTAAATGCTGTCAACCAGCCATCAACTCAAAAACGGATCCTACGCTTGCTGTCCTGGAATATTGCAGGGTGGGGAAACAAAGACGGAGACCCAGACCTAATGAACTTCCTTAAAGATTTTGAATTAATACTTCTACAAGAAACATGGTCAACTAGAGATATTAAAATCAATGGATTCACCTCCTATACGAAACCCGCAGTGAAAACAAACACGAAGGGCCGGCCGAAAGCAGGGTTCTGTTGCATGATCAAAGACAACTTAGGGTTTGAAATCAAGCAGCTAGAAAAATGCTTACCACTTGCACAAGCTCTACTTTTAACCCCAAAAGACGATACTTTGCTACTTGTAAATGTCTATATCCCCCCAACCAAAAACAACAGCAGCAGTGAAAATTGGTCACAACTAACCTTTTATATAGAAAATTTGACCGATAAATACCCAAATGCCTCACTGATAATAGCAGGTGATTTTAATGCCAGAGTGGGAACCAACAATGAACAACAATGTAGCAAACTAAATTGGAATACTGATAATGATATCGCACATGCCCTGAAAATAGGACGATTCTCCAGAGATAGGGTTGTAAACAACGAAGGCTTACGCCTACTTGAATTATGTAACAACTTTAATTTGCAGATTGTGAACGGTTCAACAAAAGGCGATAGAAGCGGGGAGTTTACATACTTCTCCCCCCGAGGATGCAGTGTCATCGACTATATTCTTGTCCCTTATAATATTATAAATTCAATCATGGACCTCAAAATTGGAACGCGTACTGAAAGCGACCATCAGCCATTATTGTTGTCTATTAACTTAAAGGACGAAACCAAAATAACCAAGTACAATATCATAGAACCTTCTCAATACAAACAAATGACCCAATTAAAATGGTCCCAGGAAATGAGTGCAGCAGTGGGGCAAAAACTTACAGCCAACCTGAGAAAACAAGTATTATCCAACTTAAAGACCACTAATCCCTACAGTGATATTCCGAAAATTTATAATGAAATCTTCCAAATGTTCGTAGAGCTTAGTACTCCACCTAAAGTTTGGGTACTTAAACATAGCGCTAGCCCTTGGTTTGATGATGAATGTTTCCAGCTAAAAAGAAAGCTGCGCCAAACATTTAAAAATAATCGCGCTAAACTAGAGCCCTCTTATCTTGATGAAAAAAGACAATACCATTACATTCTGGCCGAAAAGAAACAGAAATATGCAACCCAAAAATGGCTACAATTACTCGACTCAATTCAGAGTAAAAACAACAAAGCGTTCTGGAACCTAGTGTACGGAGGATTGAAAGCCGAAAACCAACTAACTCTACCACCAATTGCAGAATCCAAATGGTCCCAATACTTCACATCTGTATTTAACAATCTACACAGTGAACTCAAAGGAAATGAGACCACTAAAAATAAAATCAATAAACTCCAGGAGTGGCCAAGGGTAGAAGAAGAGGAAATTAGAGAGATAGTTAAAAATTTCAAATCGGGGAAATCTCCTGGGCCAGACGGTCTACCAATAGAATTATTCAAGACCTATATAGATTGGTGGGCAGAACCCTTAGCTCAATTGTTTACTCTCATAGATAAATATGGGATCATACCTGAGATATGGTTAAGATCAATAATTATCCCAATCTTTAAAAATGGCGACCCAAAAGAACCAAGGAATTACAGACCGATAAGCCTATTATCAGTGATAGGGAAAATCTACGCTAAGCACCTTTTATCTAAACTTCTTACCTGGATGAAAAATCTAAATTTACCAGGGAAAGAACAAATAGGTTTCTCCAAAGGTTGCTCTACATTAGACCACTGCCTTATACTTATGCATTTGGTTGAAAAATATAGATCCCAAAGGCAATCTAAGATATATGCTGCTTTTGTAGACTTTCGTGGTGCATTCGACTCAATTGACCGCCCAAAGCTGTGGAGGAAACTCGCAGAATTAAAAATTGATCAGCGCTTATTGATTCTAATACAAAATCTATACTCTTCCAATACCTGTCAAGTCAAACTTAACACCAAAGGTCACCTTTCATCAGACATCCCAAACTCGAAAGGGGTAAAACAAGGGTGTATTCTCGCTCCCTTTCTATTTAATTTATTTTTATCAGACTTGCCAGATCACCTCCAAAAAATAGAATCACATGCCCCTAAACTTAATCAGAAACCAGTTCCTCTCTTATTATACGCAGACGATGCTGTCCTACTATCATTAACGAGCTTGGGTCTGAAACGTCTTATATCTTCTCTGATCCTTTACTGCGAATGTAACAAACTCTCTATAAATTATGAGAAGACAAAAATTTTGGTCTTCTCGAATGGTTGGAAATTAGAGAAATGGAAAATAAGAGGGCAAGAAATCCAACAAGTGAAAATCTATAGGTATCTGGGAATCTTATTCCAGAGCAATTTAGGGTGGGCAAATCATCGCACAAAAGCCATAAAACAGGCAAAGTGTACCTCATCAGCAGTTGCCCGTTTTTATTATCAGAAAGGTAATCAATTTATTCCTGCGGCCAATCAGATATTTCAAACAAAAGTGCAATCCCAGATATTCTATGGAATCCCGCTATGGGTCCAAGCATATAACAGTGATTTAAAAAAGATTCACTCCAGCTTTCTGAGACGTATTCTTGGACTCCCAGCTGTGATCAAATATGAAACAATGTGTGCAGAAATAGGCATACACACAATGGAATATTGGGCATGGTCCACCTCAATAAAGTACTGGTTACGCTGCCATTTTCGCTGCCCTCCATCAAGTCTGCTCGCTGATTTGCTCAAAGACTCCTATAAATCAAGATGGTATCAGTACCTCGAAAAAAAGATTGAATCTTTAGGCATCGAGCTGGAGCCCCTGTACAATTCTAATGAGCAATACATTTTCCATAATATCCTAACTAGACTAAAGGATGTCGAGAGACAAAATATTATGGCAGCTGTAAACAAAATTTGCTCCCCCATATTCTATGATTTAAATATCTTAGATAGCAGAGCCAATTACGTCACTAAATTAATAATCCCAGCCCAACGTAGGGCTTTTATGCTGGCCCGTTTGAATGTTTTTCCCTCAGCATTTGTCAGGGGAAGATATCAAAACATTCCTAGAAACAAGAGATTCTGCAGATGTTCTATGAATGTCCAGGACACTGTAGAGCATATTCTCTTTCATTGCCCATTGTACAGTATCCCACGTCAACGCGTGCTGTCCCCTCTTTTGGGTGGTCTGGAACCCCAGCAAGGTGAATGTGTGGGATTCTGCCTATCCGACGTCGACCAAAGGGTAACGGCGGGGGTAGCCGAGTTTTTGGTAGCAGTCCTCCAAGGAGCAGGTTAACAACGAAAACCACTGATTTTATATGTATATATATATATATGTACGTAGCCAACTGCTGCCTTTTATATATATTTCAAGGCTTTTATATGTTATTTCCTCTTTTATGGTTTTATTTGCACAATGCCTAATAAAGGTTTGATAAGTAATAAGTACTGACTTCTTGAAGAATCAGCGGGATTCGAAGCGGTTGCCAGACAACAGTAACTACAGGTCGGCGATTGGTAAACTTTTGTATTTAGTTACTACATGTAGACCTGACTTAGCTAATGCTGTGGGGATTCTTAGCAGAAAAGTGAATTCTCCCACTGAGCATGATTGGGCAGGTGTAAAGTGTGGGATGTAAACACAGGAGCAGTCAATGACAACATTCCTAGAGTGTACATGTTAGAACATGGGGAGGGATGTCTGTCCAGCAAGCAGGTAAACTTCCTGGGGACGGACTTCCTCCACATGTGACCAGAGGTGGGTGTGGCCTCACCTGTGCAGGTAATGACAAAAGCACAGGGCAGGCAGCCATCTCTCTCTCTCTGCCATTTTCCTTCGATGAGGAAGCATCTAAAGATGCTCTCTTGGCTCTCATCCAAGAGAGAAGATAAGGACTATCTTGCTACAAGATAGATTCTGAATGTATGTAACCTTTTTAAGCCTGTCTGCCTTCTGGGATCATATTGTGAACAGAACGTGAGTAAACTCTTTTTATACTTTTATAAAGACTGTGTCGTGTCTTGTATTTTAAGAGGGAACAAAAGGGGAAATTACCAGAGTAATTATTATAGAGGTTCTAGCGAACCTGTGCACACGTTACCGTTGCGAACTTAAAGGGGAATGTCTATAAACTCTGCTGATATTTTGGGAACTTGTTAGCACAAGTAGGATAAGGATATAATCCCACAATACATCCTCTCCTGCATCCCAGAACTTCCCACATAAAGAGGGTGGTGCGGTATTTGAAGGGTACCATGAATTGTAAATTAAGGTTACCAGCCGTCAGAGACCCTAAGTTGGTTGGGTATACTGATGCTGATTGGGCTGAGGATAATGCTGACTATAAATCAACAAGTGGTCATGTTTTCATGTTTGGGGATGGACCTGTTGCATGGGGCAGTTATAAACAGAGCTGTGTAGCATTATCTTCCACAGAATCAGAACACGTTGCAGCAACAGAAGCCTGCAGAGAGATCGCCTGGCTTGATCAACTCATAAATGACTTTGGGTTGGTGAGAAAAGGACCTGTCAGCTTGCTAGAGGACAATCAGAGTTGGCTTAAGCTGACGCAGAGTGAGAAGTTCCTAGCCAGAACAAAACACATTGGGGTTAAATACCACTACATACGCCAGATGATCCAGGATGGACTAGTGGAACTATCCTACTGCAGCACCCAAGAGATGACTGCTGACATCCTGACGAAACCCCTACCAAGAGAGAGTTTCCAGAATCTATGTGTCAAGCTGGGACTCTTGGTGGTTGAATAAAGTTGTTTATGTTTTGTGTATGTTGTATTGCCTGAGAAGGGGTATGTGGGATGTAAAACACAGGAGCAGTCAATTACAACATTCCTACAGTGTACATGTTTAAACATGGGGAGGGATGTCTGTCCAGCCAGCAGGTAAACTTCCTGGGACAGACTTCCTCCGCATGTGACCAGAGGTGGGTGTGGCCTCACCTGTGCAGGTAATGATAAAAGCACAGGGCAAGGCAGCCATCTCTCTCTCTCTGCCATCTTCCTTCGAAGAAGTAATATCTGCTAAAGATGCTCTCTTGGCTCCCAGCCAAGAGAGGACAAAGGGACTATCTTCCTATAATAATAATAATAAAAAGAAGAAGAAGAAGAGTTTGGATTTGATATCATAGAATCATAGAATCATAGAGTTGGAAGAGACCACAAGGGCCATCGAGTCCAACCCCCTGCCAAGCAGGAAACACCATCAGAGCACTCCTGACATATGGTTGTCAAGCCTCTGCTTAAAGACCTCCAAAGTAGGAGACTCCACCACACTCCTTGGCAGCAAATTCCACTGTCAAACAGCTCTTACTGTCAGGAAGTTCTTCCTAATGTTTAGGTGGAATCTTCTTTCTTGTAGTTTGGATCCATTGCTCCGTGTCCGCTTCTCTGGAGCAGCAGAAAACAACCTTTCTCCCTCCTCTATATGACATCCTTTTATATATTTGAACATGGCTATCATATCACCCCTTAACCTCCTCTTCTCCAGGCTAAACATGCCCAGCTCCCTTAGCCGTTCATCATAAGGCATCGTTTCCAGGCCTTTGACCATTTTGGTTGCCCTCCTCTGGACACGTTCCAGTTTGCCAGTGTCCTTCTTGAACTGTGGTGCCCAGAACTGGACACAGTACTCCACGTGAGGTCTGACCAGAGCAGAATACAGTGGCACTATTACTTCCCTTGATCTAGATGCTATACTCCTATTGATGCAGCCCAGAATTGCATTGGCTTTTTTAGCTGCCGCATCACACTGTTGGCTCATGTCAAGTTTGTCGTCAACCAAGACTCCTAGATCCTTTTCACATGTACTGCTCTCAAGCCAGGTGTCGCCCATCTTGTATTTGTGCCTCTCATTTTTTTTGCCCAAGTGCAATACTTTACATTTCTCCCTGTTAAAATTCATTTTGTTTGTTTTTGCCCAGTTCTCTAATCTGTCAAGGTCGTTTTGAAGTGTGATCCTGTCCTCTGGGGTGTTAGCCACCCCTCCCAGTTTGGTGTCATCTGCAAATTTGATCAGGATGCCCTTGAGTCCATCATCCAAGTCGTTGATAAAGATGTTGAATAAGACCGGGCCCAAGACAGAACCCTGTGGCACTCCACTAGTCACTCTTCTCCAGGATGAAGAGGAACCATTGATGAGCACCCTTTGGGTTCGGTCAGTCAGCCAGTTACAAATCCACTGAGTGGTAGCATAGTCAAGACCGCATTTTACCAGCTTCTTTACAAGAATATCATGGGGCACCTTGTCAAATGCCTTGCTGAAATCAAGGTAGGCTACATCCACTGCGTTCCCTTCATCTACCAGGCTTGTAATTCTGTCAAAAAACGAGATCAGGTTAGTCTGACATGACTTATTTTTCAGAAATCCATGCTGACTATTGGTGATCACAGCATTCCTTTCTAGGTGCTCACAGACTGTTTGCTTAATGATCTGCTCCAGAATCTTCCCTGCTATTGATGTCAGACTGACTGGGCGGTAATTATTTGGGTCCTCTCTTTTCCCCTTTTTGAAAATAGGGACAACATTTGCCCTCCTCCAGTCTGCCGGGACTTCGACTGTTCTCCAGGAATTCTCAAAGATGACTGCCAGTGGTTCTGAGATCACATCTGCCAGTTCTTTTAATACTCTTGGATGCAGTTCTTCTGACCCTGGAGACTTGAATACATCTAAACTAGCCAAATATTCTTGTACTATCTCCTTAGTTATTCTGGGCTGTGTTTCCTTTGCTGAATCATTTGCTCCAAATTCTTCAGGTCGGGCATTGTTTTCTTTATCGGAGAAGACTGAGGCAAAGAAGGCATTGAGGAGTTCAGCCCTTTCTGTGTCCCCTGTTTGCATTTCACCATCTTCTCCTCTGAGTGACCCCACTGTTTCTTTGTTCTTCCTTTTGCTACGAACATACCCATAAAAGCCTTTTTTGTTGCTTTTAACCTCTCTAGCAAGCCTGAGTTCATTCTGTGCTTTAGCTTTTCTGACTTTGTGTCTACACGTGTTGGCTATTTGTTTGAATTCCTCTTTGGTGGTTTCCCCCCTTTTCCATTTTTTGTACACATCCTTTTTTAATCTTAATTCAGTTAAAAGTTCTTTAGATAGCCACCCTGGCTTCTTTAGGCACCTTCCCTGTTTCCGTCTCGTTGGTATTGCCTGACGTTGTGCTTTTACTATCTCCCTCTTAACAAACTCCCAGCCATCATGAACTCCCTTTCCTTTTAGTATTGCTGTCCATGGGATCTCACCCAGCACTTCCCTAAGTTTTATGAAGTCGGCTTTCTTAAAGTCAAGAAATTGAGT
This sequence comes from Podarcis liolepis, assembly GCF_965112155.1. Taxonomy (NCBI): domain Eukaryota; kingdom Metazoa; phylum Chordata; class Lepidosauria; order Squamata; family Lacertidae; genus Podarcis; species Podarcis liolepis. The sequence goes on from NC_139563.1 coordinate 2,046,700, forward strand.
CCTAGTATGCTTGGCTGCTCCTTTCCGCTGTATAGTAAACTTCAGAAGAGCATGATCACTCGCGCCTAATGATCCATCCACATCTACCCCAATAACCAGGTCATCAACATTGGTTAGGACCAGATCTAAAATGGCTGTTCCTCTTGTTGCTTCTCCCACTTTCTGGACAATGAAGTTGTCTGCAAGGCCAGTGAGGAATCTGTTTGACCTTATGCTCTTGGCTGAGTTTGACGTCCAACAAATATCCGGGTAATTGAAGTCCCCCATTACTACTATCTCCCTTCCTTTTGCATGCTTGGCCATCTGTTCCAGGAAGGCATCATCTATGTCCTCCGTTTGGCTTGGGGATCTATAGTAAACTCCCACAAAGAGGTCTCTATTATTCTTCTCTCCCTTAATTTTGACCCAAATGCTCTCACTTTGGCTTTGAGGTTCTAAATCTTGGATCTCTTCACAGCTATACACATCCCTGACATATAACGCCACTCCTCCTCCTTTCTTGTCTGGTCTGTTTCTCTGAAATAGATTGTATCCCCCCATTATTACATTCCAATCGTGGGACTTATCCCACCAGGTTTCAGTGATGCCTATTATGTCATATTTAGTTTGCTGTACCAAGAGCTCAAGCTCATCTTGTTTATTTCCCATGCTTTGCGCATTAGTGTACAGACATTGAAGTCCATTAATCATTCCCCCATGTCTCTTATTTAAGGATTTTTTCCTCCCACCACTAGGTCCGCGTGCTGTTTGCTCCATTTGGTCTATGACATTTGGATGATCATCTTCATTAATTGATAGACTCCTACCTTCAGGAGCACTGTCTCCCTCCCCCACATTAGTCAGTTTAAAGCCCTCCTGATGAGGTTTCTGAGATTTTTGGCAAAAACATTTCTCCCAACCGTTGTGAGGTGCAGCCCATCACTTGCCAGAAGTCCATCTTCAAGAAACTGCAGTCCGTGATCTAAGAATCCAAACCGTTCCTGTTTACACCATTTGCGAAGCCAGCTGTTCACTTCCACTGTTTTTCCCTCTCTCCCTGGGCCACGTCATTCAACTGGGAGGACAGATGAGATGACAATTTGTGCATTTAGTTGCTTCAATTTCCTGCCCAGAGCCTCGTAGTCTCTTTTGATCTTCTGGAGGCTATTGCTTGCAGTGTCATTGGTTCCCACATGAACCAAGAGGAAGGGGTATTTGTCAGTGGGTTTCATGATTCCTTGCAGTCGTTCAGTTACATCTTGGATCTTAGCCCCGGGGAGACAGCACACTTCCCGAGACATCTTGTCAGGCCCACAGATCACTGCTTCTGTTCCCCTCAGTAGGGAATCCCCTATCACCACTACACGCCTCCTCGTGGGTTTGGTCGGGGTTCTTCCGTGAGCTGTCCGTTCCAAGGTCGCCTGCACATTCCCTGAGGACTGACTTTGCTGCTCGTCTTCATATACCTGATCGACTGTAATGAGGGAGAGATCCTCAAATGGAGTCTGCTCTTCGTCTTCCATGCTAGGGGAGAGGACCTCAAAGCGATTGTGTATTTCTAAACAATCAGTGTGAACCCTGGGCCTCCTACTTCTTTGAGTCACGTTTCTCCATATATCTGGCTCCTGTGTTGATGAACTAGCCTCCTTCTCAGGGGAGTCCCCTGTCTCCTCCTTGGTGGGGATGGTGTGCTCTGTTGCTTCCAAGAAGAGCTCCAGCTCTCTAATTCTTTGGAGCGTAGCTACACGTTCCTCCAGTTGCTGGACTTTGTCTTTTAAAAGGGCAATCAACATGCAATTGCTGCAGGTAAAGCTGCCTGCAACCTTTGGCAAGATGGCAAACATTGCGCAGGAACTGCAGGCGACTGCAGCTGTTCCCTCCCCTTCCATCTTGAGATCGTGTCATTGGGGGTGGCTACAGAGGTCCTCCATCATAAAAAGCTTGAAGACAGGACAAATAACTTCCCCCACAAAAAAACACCTAGGTCTCCCCCAACAAACGTTTGAGACTAGCTCCCCTAAATCTAAAAGATGGGTATAACTGCGCGCGCTGCCCCCTCTGACCTTTACACAGGGAAAACAGATAATCAGCCACAAAGAAACACACACACACAAGAAAACCCTTTTTGCTCCTTCTTCAACTGCTGCCCTGCAAACTCTGATATCCCGCCTTTCACTCCCTTTAAGGCGTCTCAAAGCGGCTAACATTCTCCTTTCCCTTCCTCCCCCACAACAAACACTCTGTGAGGTGAGTGGGGCTGAGAGACTTCAGAGAGCTGTGACTAGCCCAAGGTCACCCAGCAGCTGCATGTGGAGGAGCGGAGACGCGAACCCAGTTCCCCAGATTACGAGACTACCGCTCTTAACCACTACACCACACTGACTCTCTATAAGATCTATCTATCTATAAGATAGATTCTAAATGTATATTACCTTATTAAGCCTGTCTGCCATCTGGGATCCTATTGTGAACAGAACGTGAGTAAACTCTTTTTATACTTTTATAAAAGACTTTGTCGTGTCTTCTATTTTAAGAGGGAACAAAGGGGAAATTACCAGAGTAATTATTATAGAAGTTCTAGCGAACCTGAGGACACGTTACCATTGTGAACTTAAAAAGGGAATGTCCTACTCTGCTGATATTTTGGGAACATGTTAGCACAAGTTGGATAAGGATATAATCTCACAATATATCCTCTCCTGCATTCCTGAACATTCCCACATGGAAAACCTGAATTGACATTACATGTTACATGGGAGGAGATTTTGACTAAACAGCAGGAAGAACTTTCTGACAGTGAGAGCTATTTGACAGTGGAACGGTCTCCCTCGGGAGGTTGTGAACTCTCCTTCCCTGGAGGTTTTTTAATCAGAGGTTGGATGGTCATCTGTCATGGATGCTTGAGCTGAGATTCCTGCATTGCTGGGGGTTGGACTAGATGGCGATGGGACTCCCTTCCAATTCTATGATTCTATGGCATTTGCTTTGATTCAACTTTACACAGTCAGTTGTTGTGGGGAAACCTCACGGCAACAAACAAACAAATGAACATTCTCGGACACAGTTTAAAATCATGGATGTGTGCCTGGAATGTGGTGGGTAAAATGTAAGTGTGGATAATCTCTCGGTGTCAACTGAAATAAACATTCAGGGCTGTCTGAATGCCATTTAAGGTGTTATCCATGCCTCTCAAGGCCAAACTGACCTGGGGCCAAGGGGTTCCTTGGAGCTTCTCTCACTCCATCATTCGCCCCAGATCCTCCTGGGATTGGCAGGGGGTGCCTTTCTTCCTGTCCTATTGGTTGGGGAGGCTCAGGGTGCCCCAGTGACGTGGTGTGGCCAGGGCTTCCCAGTGGTGAGGATGCGATTGTGGAGTCTCTTCCCCTGGTGATCCGATTCAAACTTTCTGAAACAATATTCAAACCAAAACAACCATCCATTGAAATCCACATTTCTCTGAATTTATTAGTGCAGTTTTCCAGCCAAGTAAGGTGTACAAAAATGCATATACTAGAGTATATGTTGAGATGTGGAGAGCTGTGCTTAATTTGGGGGGAAAGTGAGAAGGAGAGAGAAGTCAAAACTTAAGAGATTCTCCCATATGTAGCCAGGAGGAAGAACACAGATGTCCACCTGCCTATGTCCTGGCTAGCACTGACTCCACTCTGGACATTATGAAACAGGGTCTGAAGGGGCTTCTAAGCACATTCAGCCGAACACAATTAGAAGCCACCCCACAACCAGGAGCCCCAATGACCCAGAATTTCCCACCATTGGGATGCTGGGCACATGGTATGCATGTGTGAATCAAATGCCTGCATAGGTCTCATGTGCTGAATTGCATAAAGCAAGCTAACTCTTGCACCCATCTCCATAGTTTGCAAAATGTTAGCGGGTTACAGAGCCACCCCCTTCTAGGTGCAGGATTCTGCTCTCCTTTGGGCTCTTACTTGAACAAAGAAGAAATGCAGGTATTTGGTGGGTCTCTTTAAGGAAGGGCTACCTTGGGAAACTCAACTCAGGGAAATCTATAACTGCTCCAGAATCATAATTTGACTCTACCTTCAGGGAATACACTTGGTCCTCCTTTCAGCACATACTGGAGGGAAATGGTGGCCCCATGGCTCCCCAGAGAAATGTATCCTATGGAGAAACAGATCAAATATGAAGGCAGCAGATCCTCCAAACTCCCTCCAGATGCCACCTGTGAGTCTGAGGGAGCCATCATGGCTGCTCCACAAGTCCATGACTCTCATCCTCTGGAGCCTCACCAAAGGTTGAGCTAAAGTGTTTTTTGGAAGAAGCAGAGATGCTTTTCATTTGGTACAAAGGTGTGACGTTTTAGTCAGTGAGAATTTGGGAGTTGTGGGTCTTATTCTGAACATGAGCCAGTGTGGGGGCATGGAACACAAAAAGTGAAACACACACATGATGACCAAATATTTGGGACAGCGGACACTTAGGAAGATCCCTCTGTAAAGTGTAAAAAGAATTTTGTGAGGCAAGTTTTTTTTGGGGGGGAGCACACATTTCTGCCTAATACAGAAAGCTCCCCATTGGCTGATTCTGTTTCCTTTTGCTTCTGATCTAGAAATCCTGAATATTGGCTTGTGAATTTTTCTGCTTGTCTGAATATGGCTGGGAAAAGCACAGGTAAGACCGAGTTGATTTGACCTCATTCTCCCAGATTCCTGGACGGTGTTGGATGGAATCAGTGTAACCATGGGAGAGAGATTAGCTTGATTCATGGTTTGTTTCCAGACCATATTGGAGGTGCTCACGTTGGTGTTTAAAGACCAAAATGATTTGTGTCTCCAATACCTGAAAGACCCCCCTCTTTCCCTGCAGATCCTCTTGGGGGAAGGAGTCCTCTTGGTTGTTCTACCACCTACAAAAGGACCTTCTCTGTGGTGGCCCCATAGATGTGGAACTTCCTCCCCAGAGAGGAGCACCTGGAGCCTTCATTGTGCAGCTTCTGGCAAAGGCTGAAGGTGCACCTCTTTTGAAGCTTGAGGTGTCTAACTTTGGCACCCATCTTATTTCTGCAATTTTAGCCTGTTTTTAACTTTGTGTTTTAATTGTTGTAACTCACCCTGGGACCCTGGGGTTAAAGGTAGCCAATTATTACATGAGCTAAAAGATGCAGTTCAACCAAAATATATATGAAAAAGCATAGAACAGGGGAAAATGCACACAAATTTGTGTATATCTGTGGAGAAATGAATTAGATTAGGGGAAATTGCTTGCAGAAATGTTTATAGTGGGAATAAGTACACATGTATTGGGTTAAATGCACTTAAATGTGTACAGATTGCCATGCCAAAAAATGGAGAACTGAACTTAAGTCTGGAGAAATGAGAACCTGAGGGAATGAGAACTTGACCAATCTGTTTCTCCCTCCCCACAGCTCCTGGGTGATGGAGATGGGCAAGGGAGGGGTGGTGCCCATGTTCCCCTCAGTTTCCTCTCTGACCTCTGTGACAATGCAGAAGAGTTGCTCACCATCTCTTGCCTCTTTCTTGCAGAACTGAGGATCGCCCTGGTGGGCAAAACTGGAGCTGGGAAAAGCGCAACAGGAAACACCATCCTGGGGGACAAAAGGTTTTCATCCTTCTCGTCCCCTTCCTCAGTGACAGCAAAATGCCAGAAAGAGGACACGGTCATTGGTGGTAGGAGAATTGTGGTGGTTGATACGCCTGGCTTTTTCGACATAAATGTTCCAGAAGATGTGACTACCAAGGAAATCAAGACCTGCGTGAAGTACATCTACCCAGGAGCCCATGTCATCATACAAGTCATGCAACTGACTCGTTTCAGCAAGGAGGAGAAAGCCGTTGCTCAGTTAATCCAGAAGATCTTTAGCTGCAAAGCCAAGGACTACATGATCATCTTGTTCACCCGGAAGGAAGACCTGGAAGGTAGGCCTTTGAAAGCGTTCTTGGCGGAGGGAGACCAGGATCTGCAGAACCAGATCGCTCAGTGTGGCGGGAGATGCCTGGCTTTCAACAACAAGGCGGAAGAGCAGGAAAGAGAGGAGCAGGTGGCCGAACTGCTTGGGATGATCGACCACCTGGTTGAAAGGAACAAGGCAGCCCCCTGCTACACGGAAGACATGCTAGAGGAGGACCAAGAAGTGGCTGAGAAGATGAAGAGGAAAATACGAAAGGAAGTGGAAAGGGAAATTAATGAAGAAAACAGGAGAAAGAAAGAAGAAGAGTCTGGCTCAATATGCAACATACTGTAATGCATCTAGTGGGAATGATCCAGTGATTCTCTAGTGAGAATTAAACACCAGAACATTTTCACTCTCGGTAGGGATGTGCTGAAATGCCTCCATCTGCCCTGATTTCCACTTGTACTTTCAGCCACTGCAATTGGTTTATTTTGCACAAATCAGTATTCCGTTTTGTCATCTACTAATGCGGAAATGCATATAGTTTGATGTATTTTTTTCATAGCACACAATAGACACTCGATTGATCAACATGTATTTACAATTCAACTACCATCCTTGCATGGTGCCTTTCAAAATTAAGGGTTTTAAGTTCCACTGAATTTGACAAGTCTTGTTCCCACTAATTCGGGTGAGGATTTCAGCCATTCTCCCTACCTTAATTTCACAGTTCAGTTTAAGTTTGTCATTCTAACTCATTTCCCTCACTCGGACACAAGGGAGGGACAGTTTAGCTGAAAGTGAAGAAAACTTTAGTGCTGGGGAAGGAAAGAAAATTTACATTTAATTTTAATTTTACTTTTTTATTAAGTTTGGAGATGCTGAAAAACAAACAGCCAAATCCAGGTGGTTCTTTCCTCCTTCAGCAAAAATGCTCAGACTTTAACTTGAGAAGACAGGTAAAAATTCCACAGAATTAACAAAAGCCATCACTTCTAAATTTCTTTCAGGTGGATGGAAATTGACATGCGCTATGAAGTAATTCCTGAATGTATTTAAATATGCAACACACCTGTGTATTGAACAATGTTTTCTTGTTTGTGCTTGTAATGCTTACTGTGGAAATATAATAAAAAATTCAATGCAAAAGCAAAAAAGGAGACAGCTTCTTTCCATGTCAAAAGAGCAGAAATGAGCAGCACATTTCATTGCTTTTCAAAATTCGCCTTAAGAAGCCGATTAAGACTGAAATCCTAATGCCACTTACTTGGGAGGAAGCCTCACTGAATTGAGTGGGATTTACTGCTGTGCACCTGGGATTAGGACTGCTGTCATGGTGCAGACAGGCTGCTTTTGGGAACAAACACCACTTCAGAAACATGGAAATCAAAACATCCTATTGTTTTTCACTTTCTGGTGCCCTGATCCAGCCATGAATCTCTTGCAAGTACAATTTTACCAGTGCTAGAATACTTTGAATTCCGCAGTGCATTTGCTGAATGGGGTTTTTTCATATTAAATGCTCACTTTGCTTATGATTATTTTCTATATTAAAAGAAAAATTAAGGGCAGTGTTCCTCTGAGCATAAGTAGAGTGCTCTTCCTCCTTTAAGAAGAATCTGAGGACAGGGCGAGATGGGAAAGCCCTGTATGTTCTGCCACAAAATTATCCCTATTTCACACGCAATACAGACTGAGAAGCTAAACATAGTTAAGCTTGGTTTGTTGAGATCTCACTTAGATAAGCTCGGCTGCTGGAAGAAGTGTGTTTCTGAATCCCCAATGACTTTACATCCTTTGGGGCCTGCCCTCCAAATGATATTGTGGAAGCCCCCACATTCCCATGCTACAAAATGGAAGCGAAGGTGGGAGAGTTATTTGTCCAATCCTTTCCCCTCCCCCTCCCCAGGGTGAGTTCATTTTCATAAATAAGGACTGTTTTGATTTGTTTACACCCCTGGTCTAAAGGTATTTCTCCATCTCCCTGTGAAACGTATGGCTCTGTAGACCCCCTTTTCAAAAATGGGGCGCTTTCAGCAGCAGCTCTTTCCTCCAGCTTATCGGCAAGGCAAGGCAGGGCAAGGGACAGTTTGCAGTTTGCCAACAGGATTAATCAAGGATGAATTCAATTCAGTTCACACCTTCCTCATTCACAGTTTTTGAAAATGTGCAAACCAACACCTACTAACCTTCAGTATATACACTTGTGTGAATTGTGAATGCAGATTTCCAGCCCAAAAAATGCAGTATGTTTACAGAGCTTGTAAAAAACCACATTCACCTGAATTTTCAGAGTTTCATTTCCCTGATTCTGGGATCCCTTTCTTCTTCTCCTCCTCCTTCACCACCACCACCACCACCCAGTTCCTTTAAGCTGCAAAGGTGAAGGGTTTGGCTGATCCTTTCCAAACTGCGGAGTTCCTTTAAAAGCTTCCTCAGTAAGAGCTTCAGTAAACAGCAGTGCACTTGCCAGAAAGGCAGCTTGACCCACCGAAGAATTAGCCATGCTGAGGGGGTGAGGGTCGGGCTCAGTGGAGGAGCCGATGGGAACCAAGGCAAGGGTTGATGCGCCACAGGCTCCCTCCGGATTCCTCCCTCCCCACAGCTGCTAGATGCAAAGATATCAACAACATTAAATCAAATGTTGGGAAGGAAAGGAAGCCTGGCCGTTGCCTCCTGCTTCCACCCAAGGCAGCAGGGTTGAAATGGAGGGCAGATCTGAGAGGCAAACAGAGAGATGCCTTGGGCAACCTTTCTTAATGCTACGCACACAAATTATTTCACATGCAACTCTATAATGAATGTAGGACACTGTGTGAGGCAACAAAGGCATGCTTCTAAATGTTTGTAGTAGTAATATAGTAGTAGTAATAAAAGTAAAAATAAATATATTTTTTGACTTATACCCCGCCCACCTGGCTGGGCCTCCCCAGCCACTCTGGGCGGCTCCCAACTGAATATTAAAAGCACAATAACACATCAAACATTAAAAACTTCCCTAAACAGGACTGCCTTCAGATGTCTTCTAAAAAACTGGACAGTAGGAAGAATGAATATAAGAAGAGCATGCAGGATTAGGCCAGCAGCCCGTCTAGTCCAGCATCTTGTTCTCACAGTGGCCTGCTAGATGCCTCTGGGAAACCCAGGAGCAGGACATGAGCACAATGACATTCTCCCCTCCTATGGTTTCCAGAAACTGGTGTTCGGAAACATTGGAGGGAGAGCGTAGCTTAATTCTTCCTGAAACTCCTCATTCTTCCTCCAGATTCCACCATTTCACTCTCTTGCTTATTGCCTTGGAACCTAGCTGGGGAAAACAGGGTGGGAAATATCAGGAGAGGGAGACGTTTGCAGGACATTGCAGAGGGTGTGAGGGGTTGAATAGGTCTCTCCCATGGTCCCTGGAAACTTCTTTGCACAGAAAGCAACAGCCAGGAGGAAAAGCTTATTTAGGCAGCCAACAATGTGCACCTGCTAAATGGGAGCCTTTTCCAGGCATCTTTCTTAATACTTAACAAGGAAGAGTCCAAAACCAAACAAGCAGACATTTCTCTTGCTGCCACCAAGTCACTCAACCAGCTAGTTCCAAGAGCAAAGGGTGATTACCATTAAAAACAACAACACAAAATCCCTAAATCTCTCTGTCAACAGCAACTCAAACCGGAAGATTGCCACTGAAATCAGGGCATTTGACAAGAGCTGCTGGTGTTGCAAGTTGTTCTAACTTTTAGCAACAAAATTTGGGCAGTTAACTCATCCAAGCACTCGCGTCTTCCCCACCTTTTCCTGAATTACTTGACATATTCCGAGGCTGAATATTACAATACTTTGTAAATCCTCTTAAAAGTTCGTAAGAATTTGGTATATGCAGTGGTGTTTTCTTGCAGAAAATACTTTCCAGTTAATCTGTCACCCTTAAGTTGCAACCCTAAACCTATTTGCAAGTGAGCTAGCTCTGAATTGTTTCAGATTCCCTCACCCCCTTCACAATCCCATGCCCACACACTACTTCTTTGGGAATCACAGCTGCCCTCTTCCCTCACTTGGATACAGACCGGGACGGCCTTATGCGCTGCTTCTCTTGTCTGTTTTCCTGAACTTATTAGGAGTCAAGCATTTGATCTGAGTGGAAAGCGAAAGTAATTCTGCCATGGATTGGGTTTCCTCTGGCATGGTCAGACACACCGGCTGCCAATGTCTGTCAGTGTTGGTAAACAAGCGGGTTTACAGGAAAAGCATTGGGAAGAAATGGGCGGGGGAGGGGAGCAGAAATCTTGTCCGTCTTGGGAACCAGAGTGCTTTAGGTGCTTTATTGCAATTCTTCCAGTCATAGGTCAATGGAAGCATTGTTAGAAGAATCATCAACATCTATTACTATTATTATTTTTGTTTTATTATTTAATTATATATTATATATTATATATTATATATTATATATTATATATTATATATTATATATTATATATTATATATTATATATTATATATTATATATTATATATTATATATTATATATTATATATTATATATTATATATTATATATTATATATTATTATTTTGCTGGGTTTCCCCAGCCACTCTGGGAAGCTCCCAACAGAATATTATTATTATAATAATAATAAAGCGATAAAACACCAAACATTAAAAACTTCCCTAAACAAGGCTGCCTTCTGATGTCTTCTAAAAGTCAGATAGTTGTTTATTTCTGTAGGATGTGAAACACAAGAGCAGTCAAGTACAACATTCCTAGAGTGAACATGTTTACACATGGGGAGGAATGTTTGTCCAGCCAGCAGGTAAACTTCCTGTTTCCTTCTGGGCTGGGACAGACTTCATCTGCATGTGACTAGAGGTGGGTGTGGCCTCACCTGTGCAGGTAATGATGAAAGCACAGGGCAGGGCAGCCATCTCTCTCTTCCCTCTCTTCCTTCTCTCTTTCACCACATGCATCAAAGAAGCAACATCCACTGAGTGAAAGATGCCCTCTTGGCTCCCAGCCAAGAGAAGACAAAGAGACTGTCTTCCTATAAGACAGATTCCAAATGTATGTTACTTCTTTAAGCCTAAGTCTGCCTTCTGGGATCTGATTGTGAACAGAATGTGAGTAAACTCTTTTTTATACTTTTGTAAAAGACTGTGTCGTCTCTTCTATTTTATGAGGGAATAAGGGGAAATTACCAGAATAGTTATTATAGAGGTTTTAGCGAACCTGAGCAAATGCTGCCGTTGCAAACTTAAAACAAAGGGGAATGTTTTACTCTGCTGAAATTGGGGAACTTGTTAACAGAAGTTGGATAAGGATATAATCAGACAATATATCCTCTCCTGCATCCCGGAACATTCCCACTATTTCCTTGACATCTGATGGGAGGGCGTTCCACAGGGCGGGTGCCACCACCAAGTAGGCCCTCTGCCTGATTCCCTGTAACTTGGCTTCTCGCAGGGAGAGAACCACCAGAAGGCTCTCGGAGCTATGTCAGAATAATGGTGGTGGAGACGCTCCTTCAGGAATACTGACATCAAACAACCATGCCCAAGTCCCCAAAGAAGGAATTAACAAAATTAAATTAAATCGCTATGTATTTATTTTAAATACTTTTATCATCCACTTTCTCTTGCTCAGTTCAAGGGGTGATAGAATCATGGAAATGTATGGCAGGAAGAAATCTAGTCCACCTGCTAAGATATCCCAGACAGACGGCCATCAAATCTCTCTTGAAAAACCTCCTACTTTTTTAAAAAAATAATCTATATATAACAGCAACACTCTTATTATTTGTACCCCGCCCACCTGCCTGGGCTGCCCCAGCCACTCTGGCTTTCATTCCTGAATACCAGCAGGCCAGAAGCCGAAAGCAGGACAGAGCAAAATTTCGCCTTCAAAATTTGTTCTTCGGTCATTCTATCTGCTATAGCAGTCTGTATGGCTCCACCAATTAAGCTATGTCACATACTGCAGAGAAAATTAAAAAATCCCAGACCTAACCGAATGTCACCGGAACAAGACCTCCCTGACTTCAAGAGAAGTAACTTGTTTTGCCCCCCCCCCCCAATGAAGTACAACATAGCATGGTGTTTCTCAAAGGAAGCTATTTTGATCAGACCAGTACTGGTTTTTGTTTAAGATTTGGTCCAGCTCTATTGAACCCTGCATGTCTGCAGATATGCAAGATGAAGAGGAGGTTAAGCCTGGAGAAGAGGAGGTTAAGGGGTGATATGATAGCCATGTTCAAATATATAAAAGGATGTCACATAGAGGAGGGAGAAAGGTTGTTTTCTGCTGCTCCAGAGAAGCGGACACGGAGCAATGGATCCAAACTACAAGAAAGAAGATTCCACCTAAACATTAGGAAGAACTTCCTGACAGTAAGAGCTGTTTGACAGTGGAATTTGCTGCCCAGGAGTGTGGTGGAGTCTCCTCCATATGTCAGGAGTGCTCTGATGGTGTTTCCTGCTTGGCAGGGGGTTGGACTCGATGGCCCTGGTGGTCTCTTCCAACTCTATGATTCTATGATTCTATGAAGAGGATTCTGCCCTCTGTTCACTCCATAGTAAAACAACAACCCTGCAATGAATTAGGGGCCACCACCTGCTGAAGGAGGGGCGTGGGTGGTGCTGTGGGTTAAACCACAGAGCCTAGGAGTTGCTGATCAGAAGGTCGGTGGTTCAAATCCCCACTATTGGGTGAGCTCCCGTTGCTTGGTCCCTGCTCCTGCCAACCTAGCAGTTCGAAAGCACATCAAAGTGCAAGTAGATAAATAGGTACTGCTCCAGCGGGAAGGTAAACAGTGTTTCCGTGCACTTCTCTGGTTCGCCAGAAGCGGCTTAGTCATGCTGGCCACATGACCCGGAAGCTGTACGCCGGCTCCCTCGGCTAATAAAGTGAGATGAGCACCACAACCCCAGAGTCGGTGACGACTGGACCTGATGGTCAGGGGTCCCTTTACCTTATTACCTTTTACCTGCCGAAGGAGTCCAGGAGAGAACTAATGAAACTCACAAAGTAATCTTTCTTTCTTTCTTTCTTTCTTTCTTTCTTTCTTTCTTTCTTTCTTTCTTTGCAATGGCTAACATTCAGTAGTTTATTGCTTGTATGGGTTTGTAACATAAAACATAAAATAAATGGTATATGGCTTCAACAGATAATAATAATAATAATAGCAATAATAATAATATTTTTGGAGAAATAAGGTAGATATGGTCAGATATGAAGTGAGGTGAGTTGAGGGGGCTGGGGCATGGGAGAGGGGCAGCATCTTGGGGTGCTGATTGGCTGAGGGTGGGGTGTGGTAACCCGAAAGGCCTCAATTCTCTTCTGTCATTGGAGGGTAGAAATTGTGAGCCTCCGCACTATTTCTGCAGCACCAGCAAACCTCCTTTCCCTCTGCCCACCCCAAGGCTTTTCCCGTAAACCAGGGGCTGTTATAGTCAGTGGCAGAATGCCTTGGTCCAGCTATTTCTGGGCTGGCAGAAACCTGCTTTCGTTTTCAAGGCAGATCAAATGCTGGTCTCCTAATCCCAGTGCTGGCCTCCTGATCTAAAGCAATCCAGAAATAGGCAAATATCTGAGGAGGAGGAGAAGTCACCGTCAGGTGGTGCTCAGGAAGCTGTTCCAAGTTGCTTCAAGCAGCACTCCGTTCAGATACAGGCCAGGCTCAACTTCCATATTATTTGTGGGTTCTGGTACAGTGGTACCTCGGGTTACAGATACTTCAGGTTATATATGCTTCAGGTTACAGACTCCGCTAACCCAGAAATAATACCTCAGGTTAAGAACTTCGCTTCAGGATGAGAACAGAAATTGCGCAGCAGCAGTGGGAGGCCCCATAAGCTAAATGTTTGCAATACAACTTCTAGGAGCATTGTATGGAAGCAATAGGAAACTGTTTGCGTTAGCAAAGCAAAGGGAAAGAGGCATGTCTTCAGGATTAGGCAGGAGTCATTCAATGCAACTGATTTGCAACTGATTTGCAGAAGTCATTGCCTCTCAACCCTAGAGCACAATGTTGCTTTGCTGATCAAAATGAGAAAAACCTTGTGAACCACCTCTGTCTCCTTGAGGGAAAGTCAGTAACTAGGGTAAACTTTTTTTAAAAAATGAACAAAATATTTTTTTGCCTCCCTGTACCTATTGACAAATACTTATTTCCTCACCTCCCCCCACAGCAGGATATATTCTCATAATGTAATTGAGCTCAGGTGGTTCTGGAGGTAAGTGATGCGGAAGCCGCTCTTTCCCGCTTCCTCAGATGCAGAACGTTGCACAAAATGCCCAGATGATCATCATCCAAACAAGGACAGAGATCAATGTGTCCCTAAATTTATCACCTTCCTGGCTTATGGAAAACATTTGGGGATCACCTTAGCTCCCATTGTCCTCTTTTTGTCTTTAACAGCAGGGAGTGTGTTGGATCTCAATGTGGTATGTGTCCAACCAGATTTGGTGTCCACCTTTTAATAGGCTAGGATTTTGTGCTGCTCCATATCCCCAAAGCAGCCATTTTGTGACTGGCAGGGGCACCAGCTCCTGGGGGCCGAGACCTTTTGTCCCCCTCCCCCATATTTTGGGTGGTGTGGACGCCCTGCCAATGTTCAAAAAGCATGGAGGTGGAGTGTGGAGCCAAGGGTGGCCTAGCTCTGGCCTCTGGCTCCTCCTCTTCCTGCTGTGGAAGGGAAGGAGGTTCAAAGCACCTCCTGTCGGTGGTGGCCCTGGGAGGAGGAGAGGCAGAGCCACTGACCACTGAAGCCACACAGCTGCTGCATTCAGCTCTGCCCCCAGCTCCTCCTGACGTCGTGCCGTCGCACACACGACGTTGGCCCCTCCAGTCGCTTTCACAAGCTGGCGTCTCTGGTGACCAGCACCCACAGCACTTTCTCAGAATTCAAAGTGTTCCCACTGGTCCAAAACATTGGGTGACCCCTGGTCCACAGCATCGTCCTCATAGTTCCCACCTAAAACAAGAACCACAACATGAGTCATTCATGTATTATTATCCTTCATGCTCCAAAAGGGGTCATCCACCGCCACCCCCATCTCTCTCGGCATTATTGCACCCCACGAGCACATTCCACACCATGAGAAGTACACGAGGAGGCTGCAGAGCTGAGCCAGCGAGGAGTGGAGCCCAGGAGGCAAAGGGCTGTGGCCAAGGGAAGAAGAAGAAGAAGAAGAGTTTGGATTTGATATCCCGCCTTTCACTCCCCTTCAGGAGTCTCAAAGCGGCTAACATTCTCCTTTCCCTTCCTCCCCCACAACAAACACTCTGTGAGGTTAGTGGGGCTGAGAAACTTCAAAGAAGTGTGACTAGCCCAAGGTCACCCAGCAGCTGCAGGTGGAGGAGCGGAGACGCGAACCCGGTTCCCCAGATTACGGGACTACCGCTCTTAACCACTACACCACACTGGCTCCCTGTCCTGAGGCATCTTCCTTCAGCTCCTGGGCCTGGGGGTCCCCATCCCAGATATAGGGCACCGTTAGCCCTCTAAAAAGAACCTTTCTAGAGCAAAATAGAGGACACATTTGCCAACTTCAAGTTCTAACTCTGGATCGCTCTCTACCCACGAAAAAGAGGACGTGTCCTGGAAAAGGAGGACATATGGCAACCCTGCAGTGCCCATCTCATTCTGTATTAGGGAGAAGTAATAAATCCAGGAACCCTTTTCCTGTTGGTGACAAACAAATGCCCTTTTCACTCTCCTTCATTGGAAGTAGGAGCAGGATCGGGCAACTCAGCGCTTGACTGCCTTCAGGTGGTGCAGGGACTCTCAGGTGCAGCTTCCTCCACCTTCTCCAAGGAATCAGCCTCATGCACTTCCATGTGTGATGTGTTTATATCAGTCCCATTTTTCTAGAAAAAGAGGTGCCAGAAGTTCTCCCCATAAACACCTCCCTCATTCTCTTAGAATAGCAAAGGTGCTCACCTGAGAGGTGCCGGAACTGAGTCCCAGTGAGTTCTCACTGAAAAAATGTCCCAGTTTCTATTATATTGTTTATGGAAATGTATAGGTCACTAAGACCAGAAGTGGTGTGAAAAGTTTAGTAGCAAACCAAACAAAAAATACAATAAATTAAAAAGTATAGAACTTATGTCTGGCTCCTCTTTTTAAAATATACCAGAACCCACAAATAATATGGAAGTTGAGCCTGGTCTGTATCTGAACGGAGTGTTGCTTGAAGCAACTTGGAACAGCTTCCTGAGCACCACCTGACGGTGACTTCTCCTCCTCCTCAGATATTTGCCTATTTCTGGATTGGTTTAGCATTGGGATTAGGAGACCAGCATTTGATCTGCCTTGAAAATGAAAGCAGGTTTCTGCCAGCACAGAAATAGCTGGACCAAGGCATTCTGCCACTGACTATAACAGCACCTGGTTTACGGGAAAAGCCTTGGGGTGGGCAGAGAGACAGGAGGTTTGCTGGTGCTGCAGAAATAGTGCGGAGGCTCACAATTTCTACCCTCCAATGACAGAAGAGAATTGAGGCCTTTGGGGTTGCCACACCCCACCCTCAGCCAGTCAGCACCCCAAGATGCTGCCCCTCTCCCATGCCCCAGCCCCCTCAACTCACCTCACTTCATATCTGACCATATTTACCTTATTTCTCCAAAAATATTATTATTATTGCTATTATTATTATTATCATCTGCTGAAGCCATATACCATTTATTTTGTGTTTTAGGTTACAAACCCATAAGAGCAATAAACTACTGGATGTTTGCCACTGGAAAGAAAGAAAGAGAGAGAGAGAGAAAGAAAGAAAGAAAAAGAGAGAGGGAGAGAGCAGACCAGGCAGGGCCCAGGATGGTGCCAACCCTGATTACTTTGTGAGTTTCATTAGTTCTCTCCTGGATTCCTTCGGCAGGTAAAAGGTAAAAAGGTAAAGGGACCCCTGAGCATTAGGTCCAGTCGTGACCAACTCTGGGGTTGTGGTGCTCATCTCGCTTTACTGGCCGAGGGAGCCGGCGTACAGCTTCCGGGTCATGTGGCCAGCATGACTAAGCGACTTCTGGCGAACCAGAGCAGCGCACGGAAACGCCGTTTACCTTCCCGCCAGAGCAGTACCTATTTATCTACTTGCACTTTGACGTGCTTTAAAACTGCTAGGTTGGCAGGAGCAGGGACCGAGCAACGGGAGCTCACCCAATCATGGGGATTTGAACCACTGACCTTCTGATAGGCAAGTCCTAGGCTCTGTGGTTTAACCCACAGCGCCACCCGCGTCCCTCCTGTGGCAGGTGGTGGCCCCTAATTCATTGCAGGGTTGTTGTTTTACTATGGAGTGAACAGAGGGCAGAGTCCCCTTCATCCTGCATATCTGCAGACATGCAGGGGTTCAATAGAGCTGGAAACACCATGCTATGTTGTACTTCATTTGGGGGGCAAAACAAGTTACTTCTCCTGAAGTCAGGAAGGTCTTGTTCCGGTGACATTCGGTTAGGTCTGGGATTTTTTTTAATTTTCTCTGCAGTATGTGACATAGCTTAATTGGTGGAGGCATAGGGACTGCTATAGCAGATAGAATAACCGAAGAACAAATTTTGAAGGCGAAATTGTGCTCTGTCCTGCTTTCGGCTTCTGGCCTGCTGGTATTCAGGAATGAAAGCCAGAGTGGCTGGGGCAGCCCAGGGAGGTGGGCGGGGTACAAATAATAAGAGTGTTGCTGTTATATATAGATTATTTTTTTAAAAAAGTAGGAGGTTTTTCAAGAGAGATTTGATGGCCGTCTGTCTGGGATATCTTAGCAGGTGGACTAGATTTCTTCCTGCCGTACATTTCCATGATTCTATCACACCTTGAACTGAGCAAGAGAAAGTGGATGATAAAAGTATTTAAAATAAATACATAGCGATTTAATTTAATTTTGTTAATTCCTTCTTTGGGGGCTTGGGCATGGTTGTTTGATGCCAGTATTCCTGAAGGAGCGTCTCCACCCCCATTGTTCAGCCTGGACACTGAGGTCCAGCTCCGGGGGCCTTCTGGCGGTTCCCTCACTGCAAGAAGCAAAGCTACAGGGAACCAGGCAGAGGGCCTTCTCGGTGGTGGTGCCTGCCCTCCCATCAGATGTCAAGGAAATAAACTTTTAGAAGACATCTGAAGGCAGCCTTGTTTAGGGAAGTTTTTAATTGTTGATGGTTGACAAGATTTCTGCTCCCCTCCCCCCCCATTTCTTCCCAATGCTTTTCCTGTAAACCCCCTTGTTTATCAACACTGACAGACATTGGCAGCCGATGTGTCTGACCATGCCAGAGGAAACCCAATCCATGGCAGAATTACTTTCGCTTTCTACTCAGATCAAATGTTTGACTCCTAATAAGTTCAGGAAAACAGACAAGAGAAGCAGCGCATAAGGCCGTCCAGGTCTGTGTCAAAGTGAGGGCAGAGAGGGCAGCTGTGATTGCCAAAGAGGTAGTGTGTGGGCACGGGATTGTGAAAGGGGTGAGGGAATCTGGAACAATTCAGAGCTAGCTCACTTGCAAATAGGTTTAGGGTTGCAACTTAAGGGTGACAGATTAACTGGAAAGTATTTTCTGCAAGAAAACACCACTGCATATACCAAATTCCTACAATCAAATATTGTAGCTCTGTAGCTAGGTAGGCTTGTGCAGCTGCTGGTTGAAGCCCCCTGGGGGAGATGTCTCCAGATGTGAGCCAAGGGAATCCTCCTTAATGGGCTCGGGGTGGACGATGCAGAATGGAAAGAAGCAGAAGTCCCAGCAAAGGAGGAAGAGGTGCAAAAACTTACGGAATATGCAGAAATGGCGAAACTTACCGGAAGAATAGAAATCAGGATAACAAACTGTTTATAAAAGAATGGAAATGGATTACTGAATTTTTACAGATAAAAACATTAGCAGCATTACTGTAATGATTACTGTAAAACCCTGCAGTTTTATAAGAGTATATATTTACAGTAGATAAATAATTGAGCAAGTTAAATGAAATTGGATATGCAGAATATATTTCTGGAAAAAAAAATAATTTAAGGAACCGCAGAAAGAGGGGGAAGGAAGTCAAAATTTGGAAATGTTAAATTGTTTGTAAAACGAATGAAATGTATAAATTTGAAAAATATAAATAGAAAACTAAAAAAGAAAAAGGAAATGAGTTCCATGCGATGTGCCAGAACATCACCAGCGTTGGCTTGAGAGTCAACTCCCAATCGAGTCAGGTTTGATGCAGAGAATGGGAATTACACCCTCTTCTCCTTCGCCTCAGGCAGCAAAATGTCTTGGGCCGCTCCTGCCTCTGAGGATGGGAGATGGTGGCTGCAGCTGAGGGCAGCAGGAGGAGGAAGGGATCCATCTGGCCCAAGGGAGCACAGAGCCATGGACCGTCTCCCGGGCAAAGGAGGAGAGGACCTCCACCTTCAGCCGGTGGCTTTCCCAATGGGGACCTTTCGCCAGCAGGCCATTTGAACCTGGACAAAGGTGGACCTTTGGGCTTGGGCCCCACTGACCTTTCCTTTCCTCGGGTTCCGCCCCCACTGCCCCCAGTCCACCCCCGATTCTCTCTGCAGATTGACATCCTCATCATCTTTTAAAAAGTGATGGGGGGAGAGGCGTCAGCATGACTTAGCTTATTGGGTTCATGAAAAGCTCCACAGCCATTTACAAGAGTCAAATACAATCCTAAAAACGCGTAAGCATAATAAACATCTCCTTAAGGGGATCGAGGGGGCCCTGTGGGTGATTCCGAGCAACATCATGACGTCATACGTGTGATGCTGTGTGATGCTGCATGACATCATGCATGTGACATTGCTCAACAATGATTTTGCAAAGTTTTTTGCAGATAAAGTCGCTCAGATTCAAGAAGAGGTAGACTCCACCATGGGAGCAGGGCCGGGGCGGGAGAGTGCTAGAGTCCTGTCTAGTCAAGTTGTGTGGGATCAATTCCAATCTCTTACCTCTGAGGATGTGGACAGGCTGCTTGGACGAGTGAAACCGCCCACCTGTCTCCTTGATCCTTGCCCATCCTGGCTGATAAAAGCGAGCCGGGAAGGGCTGGGCGATGGGCTCTGCGGGGTGATGAATGCTTCTCTCTGTGAGGGAGCCTTCCCAGACCCGCTGAAAGAGGCAGTCATTAAATCGCTTCTTTAAAAAAAAAATCTTTAGACCCGGCCAATAAGGCCAACTATCGCCCAGTCTCAAATATTCCATTCTTGGGCAAGGTGATTGAGCAAGTGGTTGCTGAACAACTCCAGGCATGCCTGGAGGATGTGGACCATTTGGATCCCTTCCAGTCGGGATTCAGGCCTCATCACGGGACTGAAACTGCCTTGGTCGTGCTGGTTGATGATCTCCGGCGGTCTAGGGACAAAGGTGAGAGCTGTTTCCTAGTTCTGCTGGATCTCTCAGCGGCTTTTGAGACCATCGACCATGACATCCTTCTGGACCATCTAGAGGGGCTGGAAGCTGGGGGCACTGTCATACAGTGGTTCCGCTCCTTCCTCCTGGGCCGTGTTCAGGAAGTGGTGGTGTGGGATGAGTGTTCAGACCCCTGGGCTCTCACTTGTGGGGTGCCTCAGGGTTCTGTCCTCTCCCCCATCATCAGGGGGTTTGGGCTGGGTGTTCATGAGTATGCGGATGACACCCAGCTCTACCTCTCTTTCAGATCAGAACCAGTGAAGGCAGTGAAGGTCCTGTGTGAGTGCCTGGAGGCGGTTGGAGGTTGGATGGCGGCTAACAGATTGAGGTTGAATCCTGACAAAACAGAAGTACTGTTCTTGGGGGACAGGAGGCGGGCAGGTGTGGAGGATTCCCTGGTCCTGAATGGGGTAACTGTGCCCCTGAAGGACCAGGTGCGCAGCCTGGGGGTCATTTTGGACTCACAGCTGTCCATGGAGGCACAGGTCAAATCTGTGTCCAGGGCAACTGTTTACCAGCTCCATCTGGTACACAGGCTGAGACCCTCCCTGCCCGCAGACTGTCTCGCCAAAGTGGTGCTTGCTCTAGTTATCTCCCGCTTGGACTACTGCAATGCGCTCTACGTGGGGCTACCTTTGAAGGTGACCTGGAAACTACAACTAATCCAGAATGCGGCAGCTAGACTGGTGACTGGGAGCGGCTGCCGAGATAAAATAACACCGGTCTTGAAAGACCTACATTGGCTCCCAGTACGTTTCCGAGCACAATTCAAAGTGTTGGTGCTGACCTTCAAAGCCCTAAACGGCCTCGGTCCTGTATACCTGAAGGAGTGTCTCCACCCCCATCGTTCTACCCAGACACTGAGGTCCAGCTCTAAGGGCCTTCTGGCGGTTACCTCACTGTGAGAAGCCAAGTTACAGGGAACCAGGCAGAGGGCCTTCTCGGTAGTTGCGCCCTCCCTGTGGAACACCCTCCCACTAGATGTCAAAGAGAACAACAACTACCAGACTTTTAGAAGACATCTGAAGGCAGCCCTGTTCAGGGAAGCTTTTAATGTTTGATGTATTAGAGTATTTTAATTTTTTTTTAATTTTTTTATTTATTTTTTTGGAAGCCACCCAGAGTGGCTGGGGAACCCCAGCCAGATGGGCGGGGTACAAATAATAAATTATTATTATTATTATTATTATTATTATTATTATTATTATTATTATTATTATTGAATGTTCTTTCTTTTTGGCGATCCCTTGTAGCCGAGTAAGATTGTCTTCCATAAACACGGTTTTAACAGTGACTTTGGAGGCCAATTCTGGATCCACACGTCCTTCCACAGTGGGGACATTGGTTCCGGGTGGGAGTTGATCACGGTGTGGATTTGCCAAGCGTGCCTTCCTCTTATCACGGTTCTCCCTTGTGTCCTGAGTTCGAGTGTCTTCAAAGCCCATGACACCTTTGGTCAAGGCTGTTCTCCAACTGGAGCGCTCACAGGCCAGTGTTTCCCAGTTGTCGGTGTTTATACTACATTTTTAAAGATTTGCCTTGAGCCTTTGAACCTCTTTTGTTGACCACCAGCATTACACTTTGTGAGAACACCCTGAATATTAGGAGACTCGTCCCCCTCAGCCCCTGCCAGGCATCATTCTGTGCACTTCTCAGTCTAGTATGGTGCTGATGATGTCAAGGCTGCAAGTTCGATGGGGCAGCTGCATATTCCTGCATTGCAGGGGGCTGGACTAGATGACCCTCGGGGCCCTTCCAACTCTAGAATTCTCTGATTCTGCGACCCTCTCGTGCGCTCGCCTTTTCTCTAAGCTGAAAAGCGCCCGACGCCGCCACCCACCGCCCAAACCAGCTGCTGGTTCTCCAGGCATCCACTGGGGGGAAATCTTGTCCTGCTCCTTCCAAGCAGAAGAGGACCTAATTCTGCTGCTACTTTCATTTTCCCTTCGGAGAAGCAGCTCGTCTCTCGCTCCCGTTCACTGCAGGAAAACTCAAACCGGCGTGGAAGACGACGCGGGACGAGGAAGGATCTGCAGAAGCAGCTGAGGAGGTGAGGTCTGCCATCTGGGAAGGACCGAGTGGTGGAGAGAAGGGGGGAGAGAAGGATCTGGTTGCAAAGGGAGTCCCTGCTGCAAGAGGACCCGGGAGACGCCCCTTGTCTGGCTGGCAGCCCTGGGCAGCCTCTCCGCGCTCCTGGGCGCACCTTCCTCGCTCAGAAGCAGCTCCCTTAAATATGCCCAGACACACCAGGCTGGGTCCCTGCCCTCTAGCTTCCGAGGGAGGCAGCAGCTGGGTTTAGCCTGTTGCAACAAAAGGCAAGGAAGGATCCCTGTGGAGGATCCTTAAAGGCTGATCGACCGACTGTGGCTTAAGAGTGCGCCCGAACTGGAGCTTCTCTTCCACCAGAAATAGGAACAGGGTAGTTGCAGGATTGTGTTTGTCAGGGACACTGTCCTCCTTCTGGCGCTTGCTGAAACTATTCCTTACCCTCCCCAACGTTTTTCCGATGAAAATAGGGACGTCCTATCCCATAATAATATTAATAATAATAGTTGTATTATTTGTACCCATCTGACTAGGTGGCCCCAGACACCCAGGGAGGCTTCCAACATGTATATATAAAAGCATAACCAAACATTAAACAGCTTCCCTCTCCAGATGTCTTCTAAAGGTTGTCTAGTTACTTCTCTCCTTGGCTCCAGGCCCTCCAACATTTCTCCGATGATCATAGGGACATCCTAAGCCTGGATGTCTCTGTTGGTTAGAGCCAAGGTTGCAGGCTTGATCCCCGTTTGGGGCAACTGGATATTCCTGCATTGCAGGGGGCTGGACTAGGTGACTCTCGGGGTCCCTTCCAACTCCCCAATTCTATGATTCTAAGGAAAAGCAAGACGTTCTGGGATCACATCTGAAACCGGAGGGGCTTCTGTAAATCTGGAACTGTCCCTGGAACATAGGGACACTTGGAAGGCCTGTTAATCTTGGTTAGACAAGCGTATTCAGATGCTTAGAAAGCTGGCGAGACTTTTAATCTGTTCTTAGCTCTTGCCATTTTAACTTTTTAACTCAGCTTTTAAGTCATTGTTAATTCTTCTTAATGGTGATTTTATCTTTTGACAAAATGCTTTGAGATTCTTTCCCCCCCTTTTTTTTTACAATCAAGGGGTGTATATTTTTATGAAATGAATAAATTAAGCAAACACTCCACCAGAATATAAATTTTATTATTTGAACCCCACACGCCTGACTGGGTTGCCCCAGCTACTCTGGGCAGCTTCCAACAGATCTAAACACATAATTGATGTTTTATTATGTGGCTTTATGTCATATAAAGCCTTATATGTTTAGACTGATGTTTGCCAGGCGCTCTCTTCAGGGTGAGGGGGGGGGTTATTCTGCTTGCAATACGTGAAAATAATAGTTGAAATTAATAATAATTATGTTTTTAATTGAATTCTGTTTAAGTGCCACCTGAGGAAATAGCCACAGCGTTTGGGCACAGTTCAGAGGGCATTTCCTTTCTCATTGCTTGCAAAATATTCTGAACATCTTTATGTCTGCAATGTGCTGTTTCTCCTTTGAGATGCCACATGTCTGAACTAGGGGTGGGGTGCTGGGTTTGCAGATGGAAGGCTGCCTGAGAAGATCATCTTGATTTCTTGCCATTTTTTTCAGGGGAAGATGGACGGGACCAGAGGAGGTAAGGAAGGGTTCCAGTGACTCAGAGGCAGATTGACTGCTTGGGGTGGGTGGATTATTCCAGATCTATTTCGCAGGAGTTTTTCACGGCACCCCCAATGACATTTATTTTATTTATTTGCAGAAAAAATATTGTTATACCAATGTGCAATATTTTGGGGATTTGGGGAGGTGGGCGGTGCCTGGGTGGGATGACGCACATCTGCAGGAACCTGGAAAGATGCCCTCGGCTGCATCAGGCCGCTGGTTCGCCCGGCTCATTCTTGCCTGCACTGACCAGAGCTGGGAAAAGGAACTAGCGCTTGTTCAAATTCAAGATGCATATCAAAAATCCCTGCATATTTTCCAAAAAACTAAACCATTCAGTATTCCATTATTGCATCCATCAAAACTTATTTACCCTGTTGAATTTATCAGGTGTACACAAACGTTTCCCAATCTGTTCTTCTTCTGCTTTTATTTATAAATGTGTACACTTTAAATAAGGGACGCGGGTGGCACTGTGGGTTAAACCACAGAGCCTAGGACTTGCCGATTAGAAGGTCGGCAGTTTCCGTGCGCTGCTCTGGTTTGCCAGAAGCAGCTTATTCATGCTGGCCACATGACCCGGAAGCTGTCTGCAGACAAACGCCGGCTCTCTCAGCCAATAAAGCAAAATGAGCACTGCAACCCCAGAGTCGGTCATGACTGGACCTAATGGTCAGGGGTCCCTTTACCTTACGCTTTCCATATGCATTCAGTCTCTCTGAGGATCAGAAAACAATATAATTCTCAACAATCACATATTAAGAGGGATCCCACCAGAAGTGGTTGCTCTGATATTTTTGCTGACCAGCTCTTTGCTGTCTTTCAAAACCCGCAGGAAATAGGAGAGAACTGAGGATCGTCCTTGTGGGAAAGACTGGAGGCGGCAAAAGCGCCACAGGAAACAGCATCCTTGGCCAGAAGCTCTTTGATTCGAAACTTCAGGCCAGGACAACCACCGTGTCCTGCCAAAGGGCGTCCTGTACTTGGAGAGGCCATCCTGTGTCCGTGATTGACACAGCGGATATTTTGGGCACAGGAGATTGCGATGAAAGGCTGGACCAGGAGACCAAGCGCTGCCTTGACCTCTCTGCGCCTGGCCCTCACGCGCTCGTGTTTGTGACCCAGGTGGGCCGCTTCACCGCGGAGGACGAGGAGGCAGCCCAGCGAGTCCGGGAGATGTTTGGGACAGAGGCCATGAAGCACACCATCCTCTTGTTCACCCGCAAAGAAGCCTTAGAAGGCAACTCCTTGCGGGATTACGTGATGCAGTCAGATAACGAGGCTGTCCGGAAGCTGGTCCAAGAATGCGGGGGGCGCTTCTGCGCTTTTAATAACAGGGCGGCATTAGGAGAACGGGAGGACCAGGTCTCTGAGCTGATGGAGATGGTCCTGGAGATGGTCGAGGGGAATGAAGAGCCATACCTGGAGACGCCATCCATGGAGCCAGAGCTTGGATCTTACATGGCGGAAGGCAGGAAAAGGGCCAAGGGAGAGGGGGAAGGGAAAGCTCACAAGGGTGTCAGCTACACAAAAATATTTATCGCCTTATGTGCATGTGGTGCAGTGCTTTACCTGTTACATTACCATTGTAATTTCTCTCAATATCTCCCCTTTAGCAAAGCTGGGGATTTTTAAAGCCAGCCCACCAGCTTCTTATGAGGTGTCAGGAGAAAAACAAATAAACTAATGAACAAACCGGATTGTCTGGGTGCAATGTCCTAAGAATCGCGTGCTTATTATTTTATTTGCCATTGTATCAGTTGCAATGCCCCTGTGACTCTGGACAAATAGGAACAACAGAGCATGTGCTTCTCCAGTGCCTATACTATAGAGACTTTTGTATTAGCCTCCTCTCCCCATTACACCACAAGTACTCCAAGGTGCACAGGACCATTTTATGCCTCCCTGCTGCTGTCAGATCTCAACCCTGCTACAACATACGACGTTGCCAGATTCTGCACAGCAGCGCTCAAGATCCATCGAATGATGACCTGCACCACAAACTAGATTTCATGAACACTCACATGATAGTGCTTTCTAAACTGATAGTTGTAGTCTTTTATATACTAATCTTTTATGCTCCTCCACATCCATTTAATGCTCCTCACCCCTCTTTTAGTTTCTTTTAGATTCTTATAGTCTTTTAGATATACCTTCTCTTTTAATACTTTTTAGCTTTCCAAAATGTTTTACAGATTCTAAATGATTGTACCCCACCCTACTTATTCTGGTCTATGGCCGTAATAAAGATTTGATTGATTGATGATGGATTGCATCAGTTCATTCCATTTCTGAATCACACATCAAACCAACTGAACAGGACAAACATAACAATAAAAGCACATATAAAACTATTCCACGTACGCGGACAAGTAAACAAACTCACATATCTTGTCAAAGCCACTACTAGGGCTGGGTGGTAATATTGTCCGGAAGTGGTTTGAAGTCCGTATCGTGATATCGGTTTCATAATATTTGACCTGGCAGTTTATCGCAAATCATGATGTGTGTGTACTATGCAGAAATCACAATGTGGGGAAAACCGTGAAGCCAGTCAGTGCCTCTACACAGCTCCATCCATACATCAGACATTGTGATATATCGGTATATCATGGTGTTTAGCTGGTGATATATGGCCGTGTTGAAATCCAGGTATCTGTTCACATCTAAAGCTCCATCAGACATTGTGATAAATAAATATATTGCAGTGTTTAGCTGGTGATGCATTGCAATGATGAAAACCAGATATTGCCATGCCCTAGCAAGTACAGATCAAAATCCCCACTTGTTAATGGGAAGGATTCTGATCTGGGTGGCAAACCATAATTATTCCCACTTAACAAATAGGTGACTGGGGCTGACTGCATACAGTATATTTAAGTTGCATGATTCCCCACAGAGAATTCTGGGAACTGGAGTCTGTGAAGGGTGTCTGGGATTGTTGCTCTCTGGGAGGTGAACTACAGTTCCCAGAATTCCTTGAAGGAAGTCATGTGCTCTTACTGTTCTTTCAATGTGTGATGCCGACCACTGACTGAGTTAAGTCCAAAACAAGCATGAATGAGTGTCCATAAAGAAATTTTGAAAAGAGGAAGAAAAATGGTTTGGGGAGGGGGGGTGGCGTTCGTACGGAGCCCCCGGTCGTCTCGCGGACTATTGACCCGTACACCACTAATCCACTGCCACCAACCAGGTCCTCTCTGGTAAAAATCACTTCAGTCTCAGTCAGCTTTTCAGTTCATAAAGAAGAGTGTATTTTATTTCAGACTTAAAACAAAACTATTACAGCATTCCAAACAGTGTTCCTCTTTACTTTCTTAGTCTTATGTTCCTCTCTCTATCTCTGCTACCACCCCACACTCAAGGACCAACTGCCCTAACTGTCTCTCTATTACCAACTGCCTTTCCCAACCAGCCAACCCACGAAAACCCACCCACTACCCACCCACAACTCCCAACGAACTCCTCCCAGAACTCCTCTCAGAACTCCTTTATAGACCCACTGACTCCACCCCCCCCGGGTCCTCTCTGTGCAACCTATTTAACTATTTCCCCTCCAGCACTCTCTCATACATGGTAACGTCACAGGGGGTATTCAGAAGACAGAGAAGCCGGTGTTTTTCCAAATCTTATATTTCATTCACTAGTTTCTTGACCTCCTCACACCTCCCATTTTGTATTCCAGTTCAAATATTAAATTCAGCAAATCCTTACCCTCTAACATTTGTCCTCACTCGAGATATTAACCTATTATAAATGCCAATTTTCCAGTTATCAATCCTTATTTACATTTTCTTAAAAATCTTTTTACCAATACCAATTATTTTCCATCAGACATCGTTTTAACATTCCTTAATTTTGCAGTGCTTCTGCAGGTAGTCTTTAAATTTCTTCCAGTCTTCCCAGAGAAGCTGGTGTTTAACCCTTTTCCTGCACACAATTTCCCCTCTCTAAATTCTCCTGATGACAAACCGACATGGTGTTCATAGCGCCAAAGTCATGAATTCAATCCCCTTACGGCAACTTGCAGATTCCTGCATTGCAGAGGGTTAAACTAGATGATCCTTGGAATCATCTCAGGAACAATTCTATGATTCTAACCTTAAGCCATAAAATACAGAAATATTCCTTTAAAGTACAAAAAGCATTTCATTCTGCCTTCCTTCTAAAGTGACAGAGAAGAAAGAGCAGCTTTCTCCTGAGAGAAGCCTCTCCTGCAAGTCTGTTTGCCAGACTTGAGATAAGAAATGGCTTATCAGTTCTGAAGCAGCAAAGCAGTTACTCTCTGGAAAGTAGCTCGGCTCCTGCAGTTTG
Source organism: Podarcis liolepis (assembly GCF_965112155.1). Classification (NCBI taxonomy): domain Eukaryota; kingdom Metazoa; phylum Chordata; class Lepidosauria; order Squamata; family Lacertidae; genus Podarcis; species Podarcis liolepis. The sequence goes on from NC_139563.1 coordinate 2,074,978, forward strand.
GAGAGCATTTTGCAAATGTGAATGTCCACAAGCAGTGCTGGATTTACGTAGAAGCTGAAGAAGCTATAGCTTAGGGCCCCATTCTCTTGGGGTCCCCTAAAAAATGTAAAGGGGGAAAAATGGTACATTTCCAAAATAAAGGTAAAGGGACCCCTGACCATTAGGTCCAGTCGCAGACGACTCTAGGGTTGCGGCGCTCATCTCGCTTTACTGAAGAAGAAGAAGAAGAAGAAGAGTTTGGATTTGATATCCCGCCTTTCACTCCCTTTCAGGAGTCTCAAAGTGGCTCACAATCTCCTTTCCTTTCCTCCCCCACAACAAACACTCTGTGAGGTGAGTGGGGCTGAGAGACTTCAAAGAAGTGTGACTGGCCCAAGGTCACCCAGCAGCTGCATGTGGAGGAGCGGAGACGCGAACCCGGTTTCCCAGATTACGAGACTACCACTCTTAACCACTACACCACACTGGCTCTGTACTCTGTACTGGCCGAGGGAGCCGGCGTACAGCTTCCGGGTCATGTGGCCAGCATGATGAAGCCGCTTCTGGCAAACCAGAGCAGCGCATGGAAATGGCGTTTACCTTCCTGCCGGAGTGGTACCTATTTATCTACTGCACTTTGACATGCTTTCGAACTGCTAGGTGGGCAGGAGCTGGGACCGAGCAACGGGCGCTCACCCCGTCGCGGGGATTCGAACCGCGACCTTCTGATTGGCAAGTCCTAGGCTCTGTGGTTTAGACCACAGCGCCACCCGTGTCCCTTCTCATTTCCAAAATAGAAGATAAAAAACAATTACTTTGATATAATGCATATTTTGTGATGTGCAAATGGCTTGAGATGCCTATGAGGTCCTTAAATGACCATATAGCATATATTCAACACACAAAAACCAGCAACAATTTGTTGTTGACAAAGGGCAGCTGGACATAGAAAGGGCCCCATTACCTTCAGGAGCTGAGGGGCGCATCAGACCTCAATCCAGCCCTGGACACAAGTTCTAATGAGAGAGGGAAACTTTTCTGTCTCTTTTCTCTGTCCACATGCCGTGAGTGGAGCCCCATGGGCTCAGTGGGGCTGGCTTTCGAGAATGCATGTGCAGGATTGGGCTGCCTGCCGCTTGCGGTCTCCCTCTCCCCCCGGAGTTGCTTGCAAAGCCTTTTCCCTTCCAACCTGCTGCTGTCTCGGGCAGCCAGGGGGCGTCCCCTGCTCTGCTTCAGGAAACCGAATTTATTCCGCCCTGTGAACTTTCATTTTCAGCTCCGAGCGAACCTTCGTCTCACAAGCTGAACGATTTCAGGGAGAGCGGAGGAAGGAGCAGCATACAGAGCAGAAATAGGAAAAATCCACAGGTGAAGAGAGAATTATTGTGATCTCCAAAAAGGTAGGGGGAAGAGAAGGAAGCCGCAGGTGGGGGGGGGCAGGCAAAGGAGTCCAAACCGATTAGTTTTTTCATGGTGCAATTTTGTACGTGTCGGCTCAGAACTGAGCCCAATGGGATGGTTAGGACTGCAGCTCAGAGGCAAAGCATTTCTGCATGAAGAAATCAAAATAGGCCTTCGGAATCTGCTGGTTGTAGCCATCCAAGGGGGCGTTTGCATGACGACAGGATGAAACCTGGCTCACGAAATGTTTGCCCTTGAAAAGATGAGGGTTGGTGATGCCTCGCTGAGGGGACTTTATGTGAGGATGGGGACAGGGGAGGAATTCAGTTCACAGTTAAAATTGAGCCTGCATAATTTGCACTTTCTGAAATAAAATGGAAACTGAAACACAGCCAACCTTCGCGATTCACACTTTTCTGAATTTTGTGGTGCAGTTTTCCAGCCAAACAATGTATATGAAAATGCAAAAAGCAGGGGGAAGTGTGGAATAAAATACATATATTACTTTAAAAACAAAATTTAAAAATCTATGCATTATGTTGGGAAAAATTGCTTGCAAGCATGTTTACATACAAAAATGTTTTTAAGCAGAGATTTGCAGTAAATGCTGGTGAATTTGCATGAGGTTTGTTTTATTTTTAATGCAGATTGCTGCACAAATTTAGAGAGCTGTATTTGTCAAAATGAGAAACTGAGAGAACTGATTTGAGGCAGGGCTTAGCCTCAGAACCTGTTTTGAGTGCCACAACTCTGCCCAGAAAAAAAAAATTAAGTAATTGCATATAGAACAAGGAAACAAAACCCAAGATTTGGGGTGGATTCATGGCCAAAATACTGGTATTTTAAAATTATTTGAAGAATTTGTGGTAGGATCAGTTTTGCTCTAGTTCCTGATGGCACCGAGTTTTACCCTCAGGCTCAGCTGACTAAGCACGAAAAGTGATTCCATCTCTTGACACATTTAAAAGCCTTTTTTGCCTGAGAATGATATCCCTGAAGTCTGACAGAGTCATGGCATACCAACTGCACAATTGTAGAAATGTCTGGATTGGTATCCGTTTAATGGGTGTGTGGTCTTTTGAATTTGTAAAATATTTCCTCTTCATGTGAGTCATGCTGGTGGTTTTCGTTCTGTAAATCTGCACATCAGTGGAAATAAAGAAATAAGTGGGATTTTACTGGGATTTAAAATAAAAATGTATGGACTGCAAAAATAAAAATCTGCCACAGAAAGTAGCTTGCAATTGTTCGTACAGCCGTAACTCTGTCATTTGCAGGGAGAAGAGACCGGGGCGGGTGCATCAGCAGCAGCGAGATATGGCAAAGCAGTCAGGATCCCCCAAGGTAAGTGGGAACCAAGGTGCCATTTAGGAGATATCCGGATCCTGGCCGGCTAAAGGAGTCCAGCTCTCCTCCCAGCTCTCCTGCAGGACAGAGGAAGTAGCTTTTGCAGTCCCAGTTTGGTCCTCGTGATGCTCATGGAGGAGGAGCTTTTGTCTATTGTCACTTCAGCGATAAGGAAAAATCCTGGGGTGAGGATTTCCTCCGCTGCCTGGCTCGTCGGGGTGCCACTCCCCGCGAATCCCTCTGGTCAGCAGCAGGAGGAGTCTCCAGCCAAGTGAAAGAAGCAAAACAGTGGCCAGTAGACCTGATCTTTATTTGTTGCAGCAAGGTTCAAACACACAGAGAATAGGAACCCCAAGCTTGGGTTGCGTGAACTTTTAAGACCTTCCGCTCCTTCCCATAATACATTTCCAGATATATCACAAATATGTCACAAAGTAGGAGTGTTTGGCATGTAGAAACATGAGCCCATCACCCACTCCTGGCAATAACCCCAGTTCCTGACACCTTTTAACTACCCTCTCACTCCAAGGAACACAGGCCCCACACATTTACGATAATCCTCTCTCAAGTTTGCACTTTTGAGGACCCATGTCCCGGGGCGTTGGGTTTGCTGACCGAAGGCTGCTAGTAGCTAACATGTTATGTTGCAACAAATATTCCAGGGGCAGAAGTGGTGGCGCAGATCCCGTCGGAAAGATTCTGGTAAGTGTTCCCCCATTGAGTTTAACATCCTGCTGCATAGGATAGGGAATATCATAGAGGGTTGCCATGTGCCCTCTTTTTCCAGTAAAGGTAAAGGTAAAGGGACCCCTGACCGTTAGGTCCAGTTGTGGCCGACTCTGGGGTTGCGGCGCTCATCTTGCTTTACTGGCCAAGGGAGCCAGCGTACAGCTTCCAGGTCATGTGGCCAGAATGACTAAGCTGCTTCTGGCGAACCAGAGCAGCGCACGGAAATGCCGTTTACCTTCCCACCAGAGCGGTACCTATTTATCTACTTGCACTTTGACGTGCTTTCGAACTGTCAGGTGGGCAGGAGCAGGGACCAAGCAATGGGAGCTCATCCCGTCACAGGATTCGAACCGCCGACCTTCTGATCGGCAAGTCCTAGGCTCAGTGGTTTAACCCACAGCACCACCTTTTCCCAGTAGAAGTTGGCAAATGTGTCCTCTTTTTTGCTCCTCAAAATATGTTTGTATGTGTGTTTATTCCATATACAGTGGTACCTCGGTTTAAGTACTGAATTCATTCCGAAGGTCCGTACTTAACCTGAAACTGTTCTTAACCTGAAGCACCGCTTTAGCTAATGGGGCCTCCTGCCGCTGCCGTGACGCGGGAGAACAATTTCTGTTCTCATCCTGAGGTACCACAGTACCTGAAAGAACACTGTAAACAATTAAAAGCATTAGCAGGACTACAATAACACTTGCAATGTGAAAAGGACTATGGTTAAAATTTGAGTTATATAGATAAGTAGGGAATGGTATGAGATGCAGAAGAAGATGTTGTTTGTGGACTCCACGGAGGGGAGGAGGGAGGTCGGAGAATTCAGAGAATTCAATATTTCATTATTGCATTCTAAGTTTGAATGTCAAATCATAAATGTAAAATTAATTTAGAAATTAATTTTTATAAAAAAACAACAAAAGGGACGGGTAGGAAGGGGGGACTCCCCCCCTTACGTGTAATGGATCCCCAGGGGATCCACTGCAAGAATGTGGTTGGTCAAGGGAGCTGTGGGCTTGAAAAAGTTGAAGAGCACTGCTCTGACGTGATCTTTCTAATTCACAGGGGACAAGGATGAATCAGAACTGTGTATCGTCCTTCTTGGCAAGGCCGGTGTGGGGAAAAGTGCCACAGGGAACACCCTCCTCGGACAGGAGAAATTTCACTCGGCTTTTTCAGCTAATCCAACAACTCAGAACGTCGAGAAGGCGAGTGGGGAATTTAAGGACCACAAGTTTTCTGTGATTGACACGCCCGCTGTCTCTAGTTCAAAATCTCTCAAACAGCACAAGCGAGAGATCAAAAAACTCTGCAAGTCCAGTCCTTACGTTCTGGTCTTTGTGATAACAGTGGGCCGTTTCACTCCAGAAGACAAGAAAACTGCTAAAAAGGTCAAGAAAAGGTTTAGGAAGAAGTTCGGGAAGCACATGCTTGTCTTGTTCACCCACAAAGAGGATTTGAAAGGTGAATCCTTGAAGGACTATGTGGAGAAGTCCGAAAACAAGGTTAAGAAACTGGTTGAGAAATGTGGGAATCGCTGCTTCGCTTTGAATAACAAGGCAGCTGGAGAAGAGAAGGAGGAGGCCTGCAAGCTGCTGATGGAAATGCTGTGGGAGATCCTTCACCGGGATGGATCAAGGCCCTGCACAGAAAAAGGGAAAGAGGAGGAAAGGGGAAAGAACTGAAGGATGCTCTTATATCATCTAGTTCATAGTGTTTCGTTTCTTTCTCAAATATGTGGGGCTTCCCTTGTGCCTAATCTGGGAGTTGCAATGAGTGCAGGATGCCACCATTGTTGACGGCAGCAGGTGTTTGTCAGCCTAGGACGCCTGGGCTCAGAGACCTGCCCTGGCTCCCGATTTGCTGCCAGGCCAAGTTCAAGGCGTTGCTCTCAGGATATTAAGTTCTTAACAGTTTGGGAGCAGTTTAGCCCTGAGATCGCCTGACCCCACATGTGGTCTCTGGATGCTTCGATTGGCAGAATGGGCACAGTTACAGGTGCCACATAATATCTGTTCTGCACTGATAAGTAATTGCTCTTTCGGTGTGGCGGCACCAACCCTCCTGGCTATCAACATCAGGCAGGCAACTTTGCTTTTTTTTGCTGCCTGCAAAAAACATTTTTGATCAGACAAGGCTACTCACATATTTAGAATACTGATAAGTTTGTAGTTTGTCGCTGGTTTTAATTTGTGGATGTTTTCATTGTTATTAATCATAATCCTGTTGTTTTATTCATTTTGCAAAGCAGTTTGAGGTTTTCTACAATCAAGAGGTAAAGGAATTTTATGAAAATAATAACATAACTGTCTGCAGTTTCCTAAACCCCACATAGGAGTGGATACATCAATCCACTTCAGTTCTCTCAGTTTCTCATTTTTCCTGTCTTAAACTCTCTGGAAATGCATTATTTTTATTTTTGAACCATTATGAAAGTTTAGCCATATTTTTGTGTCAATTTCTCCTAACAAACACCTTTGTAGATTACATACATACTTTTGCAAGACACAGTTCCTAATAAAATGCACCTTCGCATGTCATTTTCACGGTTATATGCGTCCTTGTGAACTCCAGGTAGAGAACTGCATCGCGAGATTCCACAAAGGGAGGATTTTAGATATTGGCTGTTTCATTTTGCTTTGGAAAGTGGAAATTTACTATTTCCACCTTTCAAAGGAAGCTGGATCAAATTTGTCATGCATCCCTCATTCCACTTCCTTGTTCCTCAGACCCTTTAATCGCCCATCTGTCTGGAATTTGTAGGGGCAGCCCCATGGGAAATCCTATTGAACTCGGTGGGACTTACTTCTGAGTAAAAATGGCTCGGATTGCAGTGCGAAGCTGCCTAGTCTTTACCCAGTTACCTGGGAGTAAGCACCATTGAATACCATGGGATTTACATATGAGTAGACAGCGCAAGGCTCCATTTTCAGTTACGGAATAAACACTCCCAGCGTTTCCTGAGAAATGGCTGGCAGCTGAAGCATTGCAATTACGGAATGGGAAGGGGATTGGTGACCTTTTCCTTCAAAATTATAGGAGGGGCTTTGTGCGCCGCCATCACCATTTCCTCCATTTGGTGCAGGAATTTTATTTTCAGGGTAAGCAGGAGTCCATTTTTGCCCCTACACACACCACTTTTAATTGTTCTCCCATACTTCCGAGGGGAGGAAAAAGGAAAACCGGGGCATTCCAGGATCAAATCAGAAACTGGGATGGCTTCTGCAATTCCTGGGCTGTCCCTGGAAAACAGGGGCTCTTTGAGAACTTGCATTCTCCCACCTCGTGGTCGGACTATCCCTGATTGAGATTTCAGAAGGCTCTCCCGGCTCAGGAGGCCAAGGAAGGCAGAGAAAGCTGCAGGGAAACTATTGGAGTAAACAGCGAAAGCGAAAGCGAAATCTATGTGCTGTGGACCATTTCTGAGAATTTGCACTGTTAGAAATAACACCCTGCCTAGTGTAGGAAACCCCGATAGGCAGGAATTTTGCATATCAGTGGTTTCTATCTTCTGCGCCACCTTAAATGCAAAACAAGATAGCAGTTTCTCTCCTCTTTGCACAACAGCGCAGCAGAGATCTCGCAGTTTCATTTCACATGCTATGTTTTGTTTATGCTGCACGAAAACCTTATTTCACATGCATATATCTGGAGTGTGTTACAGGAATTTATGTAAAGGTTGGGGGCGGGCAGGGTGTTTGCCCTCCAGCAGACATCACACACACACACACACACACACACACACACACACACACTACCAAACTCAGCACAATCACTCCTGCAAATGTCCCCACAAAACACTTCATCACAGTTTTTTCCTATCTCTGTTCAAAGGGCCTCCGGTGCACATCACCAAATGCAACAATCCACTGATAAACATATCTACATACTGGCTCACTGGGAAAACATTAGAAAGGCATATAAAATCTCTCCTGTCTGGATTTGTGCCATTCCAACTTTGTTCTGTTCAGGGAAGGAATAGCTATCAAGGGGGGAGTCTGGGATGTGGGCAACCATAATCCCTGAAACCTGGGATCACATACTCAGCAGTGTCTTGCACAAGAGATACTCCCTGGCATCCTGGCAAATGGGTGCCAGGCAGGTAGTCATCTCATGGCGAATAGCCAACCACCCAAGAATGGATTGTGCTCCCGGGTCAGGACAAAGAGGTCTCATTACCTGACCTGGAAACCCAGGAACTTGTCAATACTTCCTTTGTATCACTCGATGGGGCTAAGGTGGAGGGCAAGAGAGGGTTGGGGGCAGAACCCAATGGATGGGTTTCTGCCAGAGACTCCTCCCAATTTGTGACATATGTGTGATGTATCTAAGATGTGTGCATGATGTTTCACCAAAGGTGTTTGTGGGGGAATGTGGGGGATGTGAAACACAACTACAACATTCCTAGAGTGAACATGTTTACACATGGGGAGGAATGTTTGTCCAGCCAGCAGGTAAACTTCCTGTTTCCTTCTGGGCTGGGACAGACTTCCTCTACATGTGACTAGAGGTGGGTGTGGCCTCACCTGTGCAGGTAATGACAAAAGCACAGGGCAGGGCAGCCATCTCTCTCTCTTTGACTACATGCATCTGCGTAGCCAAAGATGCTCTAAGAGAGGACAAAGGGACTGTCTTCTTATGAGAGAGTTTTCAGGGTGTGTGTTACTTTTCTAAGCTAAGTCTGCCTTCTGGAATCCTATTGTGAACAGAATGATGTGTGAGTAAACTCTTTTTATACTTTTATAGAAGACTGTGTTGTGTCTTATCTTTTATGAGGGAATAAGGGGGAAATACCAGAACAGTTATTATAGAGGCTTTAGCGAGCCTGAGCAAACACATCCACTGCAAGTTTAAAAAGGGGGATGTTACTCTGCTAAATTGTGAACTTGTTTACACAAGTTGGAAAGGCTATAATCAGACAATATATCCTCTCCTGCATCCCTGAATATTCCCACAAAAAGAAAACTTATGAAAGAGGAAGCATCCCTTTGTTCGGGGCTTCTGCCATGTGGAAGTCCTGTTGCAGCAGTCTTTTGAATAAAAGATCAAGCCGACCAGCTGCTGTTTTGCTCCTCGTTTTTTGGCTGGTGTCTTTGTTTGGCAATCCAAGTGAGCCCTGGAATTTTCCTATAGCAAGTGTAGCATGCACAGTGCAGCTGCAGGGAAAGTGTGCAAAATCTGTAGAAGGACTTTAATTTTAATTGCTGTATTTTTCCGTCTATAAGACGCCCCCATGTATAACACGACCCCTATTTTTTGAGCCCCAAATTAAGCAATAAATATTTTAATCGTTCCATGTATAAGACGATCCCCAATTTTAAACTTTTAAAAAATTGGGGGAAATATAGTCTTATACAGAGAATAATACGGTAAGGTTATTCTCCCCAGTTGGGGGCAGTTTATTATATTCCACCATTCTAGCACAGGGGTCAGGAACTTGAGCTTGCAGCTACACAATCTGCAAAATGCCAGGAAAAAGAAAGAGGCTCTGAAGGCAAATCTTCTGATTCCATGATAATGGGGCCTCAATGGTCTCTGAGCTTGTGCAGAGTGCCTTGCCTCTCTGCTGGGCAGCTGCTGCCTGCACCCCTTTAAAACTTCAGGACAGGAATAAAAGACACAAAGACAGTGAGAGTCTAGGTCGTGGAGGGAAACACCGGGACCAAAATAGCTGCAAAGACACACGAACAAAAATGTTGAAATGTCTGTAACTTCCTTTGCAGCAGAACTTAGCAGCACTAACCCTCACGATTGCTTTTGTGCTGGCAAAAACTCTTTCTTTAAGCCAACGGCTTTTCCTGGCTGGCTGTGGGTGGAGTTTTGGCCATTTCTCACTGGAGGAGAACATAGTTCATTGCAGCCTATCTTTCCTTTCCAGCTTGGAGCCAACAGCAGCCGCCTCCTCTGCTCCTTCTGTCTGCACTTCAGGAAAAGAATGTCGTCCAAGAACGTCCAGAAGTAGGAAAGATCTGGAGAAGCCACAGCTGTGATCTCCAAAGAGGTAGATGGGAAGGGGTGAAGAGAACAGGGTCAAAACCGGAGACATTTTTCAAGGAGGCTCTCTCCTAAGAAAGACCCAGAGTCTGTTGCAGCAAAAACAGGAAGGAGTCTTCCAACAACTTCAAGCCTCTTGGGTTTCTTCTTCTGCAACAACATCTGTGCAATTATAAAAATATTAAGAGCTTTTTCAAAAAAAGGTTTTATTTATCCTTTATACATTTCATTAATTTCACAATCATTTTAGCATTTCAAAGTTTGGCTTCCTTCCGCCTCTTTCTGCGGTTCCTTAAATTTATTTTTTAATATCTTCTGCATATGAGAATTCATTTAATTTGCTCATTTAATTATCTACTTTAAATATAAACTGAATTGTAGCTAAAAACATATAAATGGAGATATGATGTTATAAAAATGTTAAAAATTGAAAATCAATTAAAAAATATTCTAGAAATAAATAAATAAGACTTAAATTTATAAGACAGTGAACGCTGCAATCCTAACCACACTTACCTGTGTTACCGGAAAAATCCGAGGGCTCCCTTGGACAAAAACAAAGACACCAACCAGGACAACTTGGAGCAAAACAGCAGCCTGTAGGCTTGGCCTTTATTGAACTGTTGCAACAGGATGTTCCCCTCACTTGCAGGAGAAAGGAAAGACACAGAAAAATGCTGTGCAAGGTCTTATAAAAACTTTTGAAATTCCCATCCTGTAGGTCAAGCCCACCCCCAGAAACATCATGCATACATTACAGAAAGGAGGGGTTGAGGGAGGAGTTGTGGTGGTAACCTGAGTGTCCTGTCACCTGGCTGGTTCCCCTGCCCATGAGTCACTTCCAGGAGACAAAGGGGTGTTTGCAGTTTCCTGCCCCCTGAGGGAAGATCTGATCATTGTCCTTTGTTCCAGTCCATGCTGAATCCACTCCCATATGCAAGGTCTTTGATGGTCTTCTGTCTGGGATTATCAGGGTTGGCATAGCAACTGGGCAGGGCTCCTGTGGATGTGCTGGGATGGTGAAGGGATTATGGTGCCCTGTATCAAACCTTCCCCATTTTGTAGTCCTTCCTTCATGGAGTAAAATAAAAGTGGAACAGTGCAAATCCGATGCATGGTTGATTTTCAATGAACTTATAACAGAAGCGTAGCGTATGTAGTGTGTGAGTGTGAGTGAAGTTTGTACAAACAGAATGATGGGGGGGGGGGGGTTTCCTGCTACACCTGGGAAGAAGCCCCACTGAATTCAGTAGGACTTGCTCCTGAGCAGACTTGGTGGAGGTTGCACTTGGAATTGCAATTCAGCAATTCTGTTGAGTTTAGCAAGCCCTGCACTGGGGTTGATGTATCATCATAGAGGTTGCACCCACGCCCTGCCTTCGGCTCACGGGGCAGGCTGGCTTTCAGACAAATGACTAACTTGCATTGTTTGCAGGAACAAATCCTGGAAGACTGTCGCCTTGAAGCAAGAAAATTGCCACGGGAGAAAACATGTCACGTGAACCATTGCTGAAAACCTCAGAGGTAAGCCCCAAGAAAGGGTGGGCAATTTGCTCTTGGATCATTTAACAGAAAGGAGAGTAGAAAGGTAATTCATAGAATCATAGAACTGTAGAGTTGGAAGGGGGCCCAGGGGTCATCTAGTCCAACCCCCTGAAATTCAGGAAACACAGTTAAAGAATCACTGACAGGTGGCCACCCAGCCTCTGCTTTAAAATCTCCAGGAAGGAGAGTCCACAACTGTTGAACTGCTCTTACTGTCAGAAAGGTTTTCCTGATGTTTAGTCAGAATCTCCTTTCTCATAACTTGAAGCCATGGGTTCGAGTCTCACCCTCCAGAGCAGGAGAAAACTGGTGATTGGTGGTGGCAGCCGGCCAGAGACTGGCATTGGCGATCAGTGGCGTAGCGTGGGTTGTCAGCACCCGGGGCAAGGCAAGTAATTTGCGCCCCCTAACCCGTGGATTTGCGCCCCCTAACCCTAACCCCCAGATGTTGCGCCCGGTGCGGCCGGGCCCCCCTGCACCCCCCACGCTGCGCCACTGTTGGCGATTGGGGGTGTGATTGGTGTCTGCGTCAAGGCCTGCTTACGATCGGCTGCGGCAATTGGGCGATTGATTAGCGGCAGTGGCGATGCTTGCGTGCAATTGTGTGTGGTTTTGTGGAGTGTGCAGGAGGGCTGATGGCAGTGAGTGTGCAGACAATTGGTGGCTGTGGCAATCCCCCCCCCATTTTTTGTCGCAGTCCCCCCCAAAAGGGGTCATCTTATACAAGGGGGCGTGTTATACACGGAAAAATACGGCATCTCTGTTTCTCAGGGTCTGTGCACTTTGCAAAAAGTGAGGCCTCAGAGCATTGAGAAGATTCAGGGGGGTTGTTCTTAAAGAAGAGCAGTGGGTGATATAATAATAATAATAATAATAATAATAATAATAATAATAATAATAATAAAAAATAAAAGATTTAAAAGCATTTCTCAACTAGCACCAAATTAGTGTTCAAGTTTGCAAACCGAAGGCTGCTTTGGACTAACCTTAAACTATCACAAATATTTCAGGCAGATGAAGATTCCGTCGGAGAAGGTAAGAAAGAAGGCAAAACATCACATTTTGGGGGAGAAATCTACATTAGCTACTGTCTCACAAACATTTATCCCTTCCTCCATTTTTAATGGTTCCAGTTAAAACCGCACCAGTATTCCCAGCTCTCCCCTTCCTGAAGGTTACAGGGAGCAGGCGATTCCCTGGTTACAACAGCTTCTCTGGCTAGCCATCATTTTCCAGGCAAAATTCAAGGACCTTTAAAGCCCTTTACAGCTTCAGGCCAAGCTATCTGAAAGACTGTATTCCCTCCTATGAACCGGCTTGGATTTTGAACGATACCAACTGTACGAATGTCATGATCTACAGGAATAAACCATCTGAAAAATTCAGATTGTCACCCCTGTTTGCAGCCTGGCAAATTCTTATGGGAGAGGACAGTCCTTCAGATAGCCTGGGTCTAAGCTGTACTTGGCACAATCAGCACAGTTTTCCTTCCACTGCAGTCCAGCTTCCAACAAAAACTACCTGATTCGTCTTGCTATCCACCATGGCCAAATTTAACATGCTAAATTTCCCCATATGAACCGGCCCGGTTCCTGCAATCATCCTTTGAGATCCTTCTTTGTGCGTCTCCTCTTCAAGAGGTCCGGAGGGTGGCAACACAAGAGCAGGGCCTTTTCTACAGTGGCTCCCCATTTGCGGAATGCTCTCCTCGAGAGGCCTGCCTTGTGCCTTCATTGCAGATCCTTTAGGTACCAAGAGAAAAAGTTTCTCTTCAGCCAGGCCTTTGGCTGATTAACTTTCTATGGCCTTTTAAATGTGTTTGTGGGAACGGGGTTATTGGTTTGTTTTTTCCTTGTTTCATTATGTTTTTAGTTTTCTCGTTTCGTATTTTTATGATGTGAAAAGCCCTGTACTTTTTGGGTGAAAGGTGAAATACAAATTTAATAAATAATAATAACCAGGGCATTTTTTCAGCTGGAGCTCAGCTGCGGTACCTCTCAGGTGTGCTAGTGTTACAGAACAAGGGAGAAGTTTTTGGTGAGCTCCAGCAAACTCTTTTTTTCTACAAAAATAGCATGGATCATAATGGATGTTGTGATTAACTACACAATACCACACCGTTCATTTCAACACAAAGGCCACTAATTTTAAGGGAATGGAAATACAGTGGAACCTTGGTTGTTGAACACCTCCGTAGTCAAACATTTCGGGTTTGGAATGCCAAAAACCCGGAAGTAACTGCTCCAGTTTTCGAATGATTTTTGGAAGCTGAACACGCTACGCGGCTTCCTTTTTGAGTTTCCCTATTGTACTGAGGCTTCCGTATTGAGTTTTCGGTTTTCAAACGTTTTGGAAACATTCTTCCGGAACTGATTACATTCGAAAACCAAGGTACCACTGTATCAGACAAGCAGCAGAAGCAAATCCCCATCCTATTCTCCTGCCTGATTTCCATCCCAAACAACAAACAGGTGAGCTGCTGCCATTTTCACCCCTCTGCTTTACTGGATGGCAGTGAGGTGTTGCGTTGAATATCAGAAAGGGGTTGACGTTCACCTGGAGAGAACTCGAGCCCTATGGTTGCTGATCTCCTGTTCTCTAACATCTCCTCCATTGCTCACAGGAGAAGACAGAGAACTGAGGATAATCCTCGTCGGTAAAACAGGCTGCGGGAAAAGTGCCACAGGAAACACCATCCTTGGCCGGAAAGAATTCGTGTCGGCGCTTAGGCCAGGAACAACAACTGTGACCTGCCAAAGAGGCCAGGGGACCTGGAATGGCAGGACTGTCTTGGTGGTGGACACAGCAGATGTTTTGAGCTCAGGTGCCTTCAGTGATGAAGAATTAGCAGCCGAGATCATCCGTTGCATTGAGCTGTCCAGGCCTGGTCCCCACGCTCTGGTTTTCGTGACTCAAGTGGGCCGTTTCACAGCAGAAGATGAGGCGGCAGCGAAGCAAGTCCAGGATGTCTTTGGCTTGGAGGCCACCAAGTACATGGTGGTCTTGTTCACCCGCAAAGAAGATTTAGGTGGAGGCTCCTTGCGGGATTATGTGGGGTGGTCAGAGAACAAGGCTGTCAAGGAGCTGATGGAGAAATGTGGCAGCCGCTTCTGTGCTTTCAATAACAGGGCAGAAGGGGAAGAGAGGGAGGAGCAGGTCTCCGAGCTGATGGACATGATCCAAGACATGGTTCAGGAGAACAGAGGAGGCTATTACATCAACGAGCTGTACTTGGAGCCCGACATAACCAGTGCAGATCTCAGGAGTTACATGATAGAGAACAGATGGGCCAGGCAAAGAGCAGAGCAAGTTTCTGGCAGGAGGCAGAATGTACCGCGTCTCGTGGCAGATTGGTTGTTGGTCGCTACGGGGATTGCAATTGGGTGCGCTTTGCTGGGGTACATTATTTGGCGTCTGTTTTCTTACTTTCAAGTTGGGAAATCTGCCTCCTAAAATAGCTCATATTGGTCTTCCATACCCTCTCCAGCTGTTTTTGGCCTACAACTCCCATCATCCCTAGCTAGCAGGACCGGTGGTCAGGGATGATGGGAATTGTAGTCCAAAAAACAGCTGGAGACCCGCATTTGGGAAACCCTGGGATAGAGTGTCAGACTAGGAAATCAGGGTTCAGATCCTCACCTCTCAGCCATGAATCTCACTGGGTGACCTCAAGTCAATCACTCACTCTCAGCTTAAACTACCTCACAGGGTTGTTGTGAGGATAAAATGGGGAGGGAGAGAATTATGAACTCCTTGGAGGAAAAGGTGGGATATAAACGTAATTAATAAGGAAATAAACTCTTGTGTGGCAAGATGAGCAACCTAACTTAACTTGGAAGGTTAGAGTTCAATGAGCGGCAGTAGTGGTTCGAATGTCAGGCTCAGAGCTGGGAGAGCTGGGTTCGAATCCCTGCCACTCATCCTTGAAGCTCACTGGGGGCTCTGAGTGCCATAGGTTCACCACCACTGCTCTAGAGCAATTGCCTTCAATGTCCTGAAATAAGAACCAAGAGTACCCACTATTTAAAAACGTGACCAGGAAACGGGGGTGGGGGGGTTGTGCAGAGAGGGGGCTGCTATCCGTGAAAGGCTCTGGCTGCCTTTCTTGGAAATGCTCTGGCCATGTCAAGTTGATTTCCCAAGGAGGCTGGCTTTGCACCAAAAGCAATGTGTAATCACATCTGGCTTTCTTCCTGCCTCACCCAAAAGCAACTTCCTGTGTTCGTCTCAACCTACATGGCTTAAAAGCCGAGCTCAGTTTTTCTCCCTCTTGCAGTGATACGGATTCACATGACTCTGCAACAAAGCTATTTACCAAACCAAAGAAGCCTAGAAGAGTGTAGAATGTGGCCTTGGGGTAAGGAAGACCCCTCTGTGTTTGTGTGTGAGTTCAAGACTGTGCAAAAAGGGGGGTCAGATTTCCTAGAAGTGATGAACAGGATCTAGGAGCCACTATGTAAGACGAGCCCAATATTTGGATCTGGCCAGGGACTCACCTAGTCACAGCCACACGCTCCTCACCTGTGATTCCCAAACAGTGGCATTCAGAGGCGATTGGAGAGTCTGCTGCTCTTAGGATATATGGTTCCAGTGGCGTAGGAAGGGGTGTGTGGTGGGTGCAGACGGCCCCAGGTGTCATCACTGAGAGGGGTGATGGCACACCGTGGGGGCGGCACTTACCACGGGGCCTGGCCGGCAGCGCCCCTGAGCCATGCGTCTCTCCTGGGAGTGGCGTGGTGGCGTGAGCACCTGCAGGCTCCACGCTGCCCGAAACGGCAGCGTGGGGCTTGCGTCCACCAGGCAGACTCCGCAAAGGCTCCACGCAGCGTGCTCTGCTCCGGGCGCCCAAGCAGCCAGCTACGCCACTGTGTGGTCCCAGCCACAAATGCAACCTGAGCATAGGGTGGAGAGGCTTGCAGTATGAACACCCCAATAAATCTTGCTTCCAGTTCTCGCTATGCAGAACTGGCAAAACTGACATACAAGCTACGGGACAAGGATAACTGTGACTTTAAAGATGAATGGGAACCCTTTGCAAAGTATTTGAAGACGCAAGAAAGCGAACTGGACTCCTTGGCTGGCTTTGAATAAACATTCACAAACTTTTAATTGATAGCCATCAGCTAAATAGTTTGAGGATCTCTACAACTGTGTAACATGCAGAAAACAGCATTCTTAGAGAAATCAAAGACTGGAACTGAGGGAAGCCGGGTGGGGTGGGGTGGGGGTTGTGTGGGAGGGTAGCGGGAAGGAGGAAAAATGGGGGGGGATAAGGATGATATGTTTCTGGATGATATGTTTTGTTTTAATTTTGAATAAAAAATTTAAAAATAAATGAATCTTGCTTCCCCAGTTTGGGTCCAACACAGAGCAAGGCGAGGGCTTACTAGGATAGCTCAGTTGGTAGAGATCTCAGGGACGTGGGTTCAAGCCCCACTTTGGGGGGAAGAGTCCTTCATTGCAGGGGGTTGGACTAGATGGCCCTTGGCGTCCCTTCCAACTCTGCCATTCCATGATTCTTTGCAGGCAGGCATCCCGTGGTCAATGAGCTTTGGTCAAGTCAGGCGGAGACGGACCCAGATTGCCACAGGTTTTGGGGCGAGGGGACCAGAGTGGGCAGGGGCTGCCAGGAAGATAGAAGCAGGTCTATTGCAGTGGTTCTCAAACTGTTTACTCTGGGCTAGACTTTCACAAGAAAAAAATGTTCACATTGTTGCAGGCACACATGCTGTACAGTGGTACCTTGGGTTATATACGCTTCAGGTTACAGACGCTTCAGGTTACAGACTCCATTGGCTAAAGTGGTGCTTCAGGTTAAGAACAGTTTCAGGTTAAGAATGGACCCCTGGAACGATTTAAGGACTTAACCCGAGGTACCACTTTAGTTCCTGGGTCTTGCCAATAAAACTCAAACACGTTGCAGGATTCCCAGAAAATAGACCAGAGGCAATGAATATTTCATCCAGCAGAGCTTTACTGTTACTGAAGGCAGATGAGCATCGTGGTCACAAATCCAACACACTGAGGATGGGCACAGTCCATAAGAAATCCACTTGCAGACCTCAACTAACAATAACCTATAACAAGTCTAAGCCTTAACACTAAGCGTACTATGTACAGAACAGCACACTAGAAGGAAGAGAAACAGACACAGAATCCCAGTCTCCTTCTGGCCTCAACTTTTATAGAAAGAAAAGAAAACAGAACCAGTTTAAGTTTAAGGCAGTTTAAGTTTAAGGCAGTTTAAGTTTAAGTTTAAGGCAGCTGTACTCAGCTTCTCTGAAGGAACAACCCAAACATCATGAACCTTCTGCTTGTTTCTTTCACACAGAGAAGCTCCCAGAACCTTCTTGAATTAAATAGAATAGGAAAGATCTTTCTGCACTAAGAAAATGCAAACTGACAGTTATTAATATTGCGGTTGTTGTATAAGGGAAAGTAATGGAAAGTAATAAGATTTTGGAATGCAGAAATAAAGAAAATAATCAAGCCATCAATTCTAGCATGCGGGGGCCACTATCTAAATTGTATGACCCAGTATTTGAACGATAGGTATTAATAATTGTATTATAAATTGGTATTGTTATAATGAGGCTATTATTGGATTGTAATTGAAAACTAATAAAAATTATTATTAAGAAAAGAAAAGAAAGCGGTGGTGGGCAAACATATCTCCATCCTTGATTCCCGACTCCTCACTGCCGATATTACAAAATGTTACAGCAAGAGCTAGAGCTGTCCTTTCTGAATTGTTCTTCGGTGTACAGTGGTGTTCTGCCATTGAGTGCCACCAAGCCATCAATCATCTCAATGAGCTCCTTCACCTGATTCCGCTTTTCTTCTTCTTCAGCCACATTGTTAAAAGCAATCAATCGTCCTTCGGACATCTCAGTCAGATCCTTCAGGTGCCCCTCAGCGCCTCGTATGAACTCATTTATAGTTAAATGATTCTTATCTAACTCATCTTTATAGGTGAATAAAAGAATCAGATAGTTCTTTCCTTCATCCTTGAAGAGCTGTTTCACGAGCTGAAATGTTTCCTGGTCCTCCTTTGTGATCTTTCCCGCTTTTATCACGACGAGGATGGCGTGAGGTCCAGGAAAGACCATATCAATGCACTTCTTCAGCTCTTCTCGTGAGAAACGTTTATTATATGCTGTATCAAAGAACCCAGGTGTGTCAACAACAACAATTGTCCTGCCATCTACAGTGGCTTCTCTTCCTTCGCAGTCCTTGGTTGTTGAATCAATATTGGATGTGCTTCTAAATTTCTCAGCCCCCAGGATGGTGTTTCCTGTTGCGCTCTTCCCAGATCCAGTTTTGCCAATGAGCAGAATTCTCAATTCTTTGTCTCTTCTGGCTAAATAAGGGATAAAAAATACCATATCAACAAAGTTCCTGAGACTAACACACACACAAAAGTCTTACAAATGTTTCATAGGCGTGCTACTTATTAGTTACCTAATTTGTTTTCCAAGAAAGGCGATTCTGACTAAATGTCAAGAAGAACTTTCTGGTGCCAAGAGCATCAGACTTTCCTTCCGTGGAGGTTTTTAAGCAGAGGTTGGCTAGCCATGTGCCATGCGTGCGGTAGTTGCGATTCCTGCATTGCAAGGGATCAGACTAGATTAATAAACAACTACCTGACTTTTAGGGACGCCGGTGGTGCTGTGGTCTAAACCACTGAGCCTCTTGAGCTTGCCAATCAGAAAGTGGGCGGTTCAAATCCCCGCAACAGGGTGAGCTCCCATCACTCGGTCCCTGCTCCTGCCAACAGCAGTTCGAAAGCACATCAAAGTGCAAGTAGAAAAATAGGTACCGCTCCAGCGGGAAGGTAAACGGCATTTCCGTACGCTGCTCTGGTTCGCCAGAAGCGGCTTAGTCATGCTGGCCACATGACCCAGAAGCTGTCTGCGTGTCTGCGGACAAACACTGGCTCCCTCAGCCTATAGAGTGAGATGTACATGCAACTCCAGAGTCATCCACGACTGGACCTAATGGTCAGGAGTACCTTTACCTTTACCTGACTTTTAGAAGGCGGCTGGGGGGCCCCGGCCAAATGGGCAGGGTATAAGTAATATTATTATTATTATTATTAGACCCTTGGGGTCCCTTCCAACTTTGCAGTGCTGTGATTCTATTGAAGCTACAGTGGAACCTCTGTTTTTGAAGGTCTCCGTTGACAAGCATTTCGGAACTCGGACGCCGTAAACCTGGAAGGAAATGCTTCGGTTTTCAAACACTTTTCAGAAGTTGAACATGCCGCACAGCTTCCATTTTGAGTTTCCATATTGTGTTGAGGCTTCGGTATTGAGTTTTCAGTTTTCAAACATTTCAAGACTCAAACGGCCTTCTGGAACGGATTACGTTCGAAAACCGAGGTTCCACCGTACAAGGGAAATTTCCTACCCCTATTTCTCTTGCCAGTTGAGGGTGCACAGGAAATGTGTTGTGGTGTTTCTTTCCAGTGGGCACCCTGACCACAGTTTCTACCCTCTGAATGATCCAAGGAGAAGACTTGTTTGTGGCCACCTTGAAGTCATAAGCAAACCATGCAGCATTTGTTTTGCTACCTCAGGATGGTCAATATCAGGAAAAGACTCACCTTTGGCCATGCTGCCTGTTGCAGAAAGATACGCTGCCATCAAGGTTCACAGCGGTCCAGAAATCCTGCATTAAAAACACCAAAAGTCATTTGCAGAACTCCTGGGGGACTCTCGGTGTTGGAAACTCAGTTTCTCTCCAGGGACTTTCCTGCTACTGGAGTCCTTAGTCAAAAACAAAGTTTGGGGAATACGTAAATTGGTCCTCTCTGATACCTAAGACTGCAAGCCAAGAAGCTTGGAGCAGGAAGCAACATTCAAAGAGATAAAAGTTGCTGGCCTTCTGCCTTGGCTCCAGTGAAAAAATGAACTCCTTGTGAGGGGTCTCAATCCAAAAGGAAGAACCAAAACTTAGAGGTCCTTGCATTCCTACTTGCTGTACAAGGCAAGAGCGTTTGCAGATAGGCTCAGTACTGGGTAAACATGGTAAAAATGAAACTCTAAACCGAATGACTTCACCTGAGAATGCCCCTTCTACATTCTAGCCACACCGAAGAGGGAGCAAGCTTGTTTTCTACTTCTCCGGAGGGCAGGACCCAAACCAGGGGATTTGATTTACAACAAAGGAGATTCTGACTAAGCCTTAGGAGGAACTTTCTGAAGGCAAGAACTGTTTGGTGGTAAACAGACTCCCTCAGAAGGCGGTGCAATCTCCTTCCTTGTAGGTTTTTAAACAGGCTGGGTGACCATCTGTCATGGATTCTTTAGATGTGACTCCTGCGTTGTGGGGGTTGGACTAGATGGTCTTGTGGGAATGTTCAGAGTGGCAGGAGAGAATATATTGTTTATTAATATCCTTCCTAACTTGTGCTAGCAAGTTTCTTCACTCAGCAGAGTGCAGTCCGCTTCTGACGCAGCTGGTTGCAAACTCGTGCGAATTTCTTAAAACAATAAGCAATTCAATCTGGCTTGCCCATATTGAAATGTGTTCTAATATTTTCCTGGTAAGACCCTTTTGAATCCCTCCTAAAAGAATAAAGACACCACAGTCTTATTCATAAGTAACAAAAAGTAGTTTTACTTATGATCAGCCTGAGCACAGTGTGATCCCTGAAGGCAGGCTTAAGGCTTAACGATACAAACATGTACAAACAGGTTTACCCCATATGGGAGATGACCTGGGGAACTGCTGTGAGAGGCAGCAGTCCAGTCCAGGTGAGGCAGGAAGCAGGCAGGACAAAAAGGGGAGGAAAGAGAAAGGTGTCAGGGTGACTTGGCCTTTTGCCAGGTCTGGAAAGGTCACGCCCACCCACTAGTCACATGCAAGGAAGGATGATCCAGGCCAGGAGGAACAGGAAGTTTCAACTGGCTGGACCAAACATTCCCTTGCATGTCCACTCTAGCAAAACAAGGAATGTTGAAATCAATGGAAAATGTAAGGAGCCATATTACGGATTGGTTGCAATACCATCTGTTTAAAGTGGACTTCCGGTCGGTGCCAGCGCTTAATGGCGGTCCTAGCCCCGAGCTCCGGGGAAGGACTGCTTCGCAAGTTCGGGTCTTACCTGCTACGGCAAGCGGGGGACCCCTAAAATCCCAGGCGCTGAAGCCTGAGAACAAGGAGACTCGGTGGGCACCTTTGCGCCCCCCGGTACCGTGAAAGCGACACCGGGAGCGAGCGCGGTGCTGAGAGTCGCTACCCAGC
Organism: Podarcis liolepis; assembly: GCF_965112155.1. Classification (NCBI taxonomy): domain Eukaryota; kingdom Metazoa; phylum Chordata; class Lepidosauria; order Squamata; family Lacertidae; genus Podarcis; species Podarcis liolepis. Next base: position 2,096,215 of record NC_139563.1, read on the forward strand.
CTGCGAAGTGAAGCCGCGTCGCCATTAGCGGAGAGCGCCGATTCCTTCCTGAAAAGAAAATTCGGACTGAATTCCCGTGAGTAAGACTTGAAAAATAACTGGGACCCTCTAAACTTTAAAATTTGAACTAAAAACGGGGGAGATCTAAACAAAGGAAGTCTGCCTCCCCCCGACTGCATGAAAGTGAAAGCAGCGGAGCTCTAAACTTGCATCCGTTTAAACCAGCTCTTTAATCAGCTAAACCGGACATTTGGATCTTTGATCTCCCCTCCAGCTAGCAGGGCAGAGGGGAGGTGAATTGGACTAATAATTGCATGATCTATTGGAAGTTAAAAATCTCTGCCGTCTCACCCATCTGAAAGCATGAAACGGTCTGCCTTTTTTTTTTTTTTTTTAGCACACTGAACTGACTTTTCCCTGTAAAGTGATATTTTGATACAAAGTTCCCACAGTGTCTGGCTACTCTGTAGTATAAGAAGAAATAATACAAACTGGATAACTGTGGCAGCTTAAAGCTACAAGCTTTCTAGCAATATTGATTTGGACTGTGTTAAGCTCTTGTTTTGTATTCTGGACAATCTCCCCTGTTTTTTGGTACTTGGAACATTGTTCTATGGCCATTTTGATTTGCTCCCTCTAGAGGATAAAGTAAAGTTTGCCACAGCTTGACAGTGGAACTTTCCAAGGGAGAAAATTCCCGTGGGAAGTGACCTTGACATGAGTGGCCCACAAGAAGAGATAGTCACAAGAGCTAAGACCAAGCACCATCAGCAACAACAACAGCTGCAGCAACAACAGGCAAAGAAAAGAGGATCAATTTCAGGCCCAACAACTGGAGCAGCAGGAACAACAGGACAAGATAAAGGGACAGCCGTCTCTATGGAAGCTGTGACAGATGCGCTGCTTAAGATCAACCAAACTTTGGAGTCTTTAACAAAACAGACCTCAGAGAACACACTAAAATTAGCAGAAATTTCAGTAAGATTAAACCAGAATACAGAATCTATAAATAAACTGGTGGAGGAAAATGCCACTACGCGTCAAATTGCGGAAGATGCCAAGGCTACGGCGGGAGAGACACAGGAGAAATTAGAGCCGATTGCCAAGAAGGTCTATGAGCATGACTCAACTTTGGCCTTGTGGGACTTACAGAGGAAAGAGAGAAACTTAAAATTAAGACTGATCCCGGAGAACGAAAGAGACAACCTTGTGGAATATCTGACACGGGAGTTTGTGGACTGCTGGGACCTTGAGGAAGACGAATTCAAAATTACGACTGCTTTTAGATTGGGAAAAAAGCAAGACAGAAAGACCCCGAGAGACTGTTTGATTACATTCAGATCCAAGGAGGAAAGAGACAAAATATTAAGACTACACTTTGAAAAGGCCTTGCAAATTGGAAATTCAACTGCACAGTTCTTCAAAGACATCCCAAAACATATTTTGGATTTAAGAAACTTCTACAAGGACTTAGCTCTTCTGCTAAAGAAAAATTCCATCCGTTTCAGGTGGGAGTTCCCACAAGGACTGTCATTTGACTACAAGTTAAAGAAGGTAAAAATAAAGACAATTCAAGATAAAGAAAAATTTTTGGCAAGATATCAGGAGGAGCTACAGAAGGGGATTGTGGACGTACTTGGAGAACAGAGGAGAGCACTGGAGATCCTGAATCTCTCGACTGGACAAAAACCACCACCATCAGAAGAAGAGCAACAACTTGGAGCTGTTGGAGGAGCCTTAGAAAAATAACAAGATGGCTCTGCAATTCCTTAGTTGGAATTGTAATGGACTCAATGTGCCTTTGAGGAGAAGACAAGTATTTCACATACTGAATAGAGAACAATTGGACTTGATATGTCTACAAGAAACTCACATAACCAGAGCCCACAGGAGACTACTTATAAATAAAAGGCTAGGACAAGAATTTATCTCATCAGACAAAGTCAAGAAGAGAGGAGTTGTAATATATGTTAAGGAAAAATGGGCTCCAAAAATGATATTTAAGGATGAACAAGGGAGATATCTGGCAGTGGAAATACAAATTCAAGGAGAAAAATTTTTAGTGGTTGGAATTTATGCGCCAAATGAAGGCAAATCTGACTTCTTTAAGAGACTTCATGAAACTCTTTCTGACTATTTGGATTACAATATGATAATCATGGGAGACATGAATGGTGTGGTCTCCACCAACATGGACAAGGCACAAAGACTAACAGTTAGTAAAGAAGGGAGACTCCCTAAGACTTTTTTTGAAATGACAGAAAATATGGACTTGATAGACATATGGAGAACAAGGAACCCTCTGGAGAGAGAGGGAACCTTCTTCTCCCAAGCAATGACGACCTGGACCAGAATTGATCAAATTTGGGTTACTAGTGGAATGGCTCCAAAGATTAAGAAAGTGGAAATCTGCCCAAAAACTTGCTCCGACCATAACGCCGTGAAGATGGAGATGAAACTTACAACAACTGGTCAATTCAGATGGAGAATGAATGACACCCTCTTTCGGGACAAGGAGATTCTTATGAAGGCCCAAAAGACTTTAAAAGATTATTTCGAAATAAATATGAGGACCGACGTGGAGAAAAGAGTGATCTGGGATGCAAGTAAAGCGGTCATGAGAGGATTCTTGATTCAACAAAATTCAATAAAGAGGAAAAAACAAAACGAGAAAAAAGAGAAGCTATTGGAAATGATAAAGGAAGGAGAGAGAAAATTAAGAACAAAACCAAAATCTCAGGACATCTTAAGAGAGATCAAGTTATATCAAACACAATATATGGAATTGATGAACCAAGAGATTGAATGGAAGATAAAGCAAATGAAGCAAAAGACTTTTGAATCAGCAAATAAATGTGGTAAACTCTTGGCATGGCAATTGAAGAAAAGGCAGAAACTAAATACAGTTACAAGCCTGGAGGTGGATGGAAAGAATATATCTAAACCTAATGAAATTAGAAACTGCTTCGTAAGTTATTTCAAAAAGCTTTACACTCAAGGCCCCCAAAATGAAGAAGATATAGACAAATTCCTTGGAAAATATGGATTACAAAACATCTCTCATCAAAGTAAGATGGACTTGAACCAGAGAATCTCAGAACAAGAGATAGAGGCTGCTATTCAGAACATGCAATTGGGCAAATCTCCGGGACCAGATGGATTGACTTCCAGATACTACAAATCGTTGAAGGAATGGCTAACTCAACCACTAAGAGAAGTGTGCAACGAGATCCTTGAGGGAAAAAGGGCCCCTGAATCGTGGCAAGAGGCATATATTTCACTCATACCAAAGTCAGAGACTGAAAAGACCCAACTTAAGAACTACCGCCCAATATCACTCCTCAATGTGGATTACAAAATTTTTGCAGACATTTTGGCAAAAAGATTTAAAAGAGTATTGATGGAGAAGATTCATAAGGACCAAGCAGGTTTTCTCCCCAAAAGACACCTGGCAGACAATGTAAGGAATGTAATAGACATTCTGGAAAAGCTAGAGGTGAATATAAACACTAAAGCAGTACTGATTTTTGTGGACGCGGAGAAGGCCTTTGACAACATTTCTTGGAGTTTTATGAGAAAGAATCTTCATGGGATGGGGGTAGGCCAGGGTTTTGAGAATGGTATGGCTGCAATATATTCTGAACAAAAAGCTAAACTGATTGTAAATAATGTTATGACGGAGGAACTTAAGATAGAAAAAGGAACACGACAGGGGTGCCCGATTTCCCCATTACTTTTTATTTCAGTTCTGGAGGTGTTGCTGAACATGATAAGAAATGACCAGCAGGTTAAAGGTGTGCAGGTCGGAGCTAAACATTACAAGTTAAGAGCGTTCACAGATGACCTGGTATTGACTTTGCAAGAGCCAAACACTAGTACAAAAAAGGTTTTAGAAATAATACAACAGTTTGGCCAGGTAGCTGGATTTAAGTTGAACAAGCAAAAAACTAAAGTTTTAGGGAAAAACTTAACAGATATGGAAAAGGAGAAATTTCAAGAGGAAACAGGTTTGACTGTGGTAAAGAAGGTGAAATACCTAGGGGTTTATTTAACATCTAAAAATCTGAATTTGTACAAGGACAATTATGAAAAATGTTGGTCAGAAATTAAAAAAGATCTAGAAATATGGTCAAATTTGAAACTGTCAATGCTAGGCCGAATCGCTGTGATTAAAATGAATGTATTGCCTAGAATGCTTTTTCTGTTTCAGACCTTGCAGATTCTCGACAAGATGGAATGTTTCAAGAGGTGGCAGAAAGATATTTCGAAATTTGTCTGGCAGGGCAAAAAGCCCAGAATTAAATTCAAAATATTAACAGATGCCAAAGAAAGAGGGGGTTTTGCCCTGCCGGACTTAAAATTGTACTACGAGGCAGCAGCTTTCTGCTGGCTGAAAGAATGGATGCTCCTCGAGAACACTGATATCTTGGATCTGGAAGGTTTTAACAATGCTTTTGGTTGGCATGCATATCTTTGGTATGATAAAGTAAACAGCGCTTTTAAAAATCACATTGTTAGGAAAGCATTGATTAATGTTTGGATAAGATACAAAGATCTATTGGAAAATAAAACCCCTAGATGGGTGTCACCAGTGGAGGCCAAAGCAGTGAAGAGACTCAATACGGAGGCCGGATGGCCGAAGTATTGGGAAATCTTAGAACAGGATGGAGACAAGTTCAGACTACAAAGTCAGGAGAAATTGAAGCATAAAGTTGGAAACTGGTTTCAATATCGTCAAATAATGGAATTTTTTAAACAAGACAGGAAAATTGGTTTCCAGGTGGAAAAATCAAAATTAGAAACTGAACTGTTAGAACCCAATACTAAGATTTTATCTAGAATGTATAACTTGCTGTTGAAATGGAACACACAGGATGAAACAGTAAAATCTGCTATGATTAAGTGGGCTCAGGATGTTGGACATAACATCATGTCAGCTGACTGGGAATGGTTATGGAACACCGGTATTAAATTTACGGCATGTAATGCCTTAAAGGAAAACATTATGAAAATGGTATACAGGTGGTACATGACCCCAGTCAAGCTGGCAAAAATCTATCATTTGCCTGATAATAAATGTTGGAAGTGTAAAGAGACTGAAGGTACCTTTTATCACCTTTGGTGGACTTGCCCGAAGATCAAGGCCTTCTGGGAAATGATCTATAATGAAATGAAAAAGGTACTTAAATGTACCTTTCCCAAAAAGCCAGAGGCCTTTCTTCTGGGCATTGTCGGCCAATTGGTGACAAAGAAGGATAGAACTTTTTTTATGTATGCTACAACAGCGGCAAGAATACTCATCGCAAAGTATTGGAAGACACAAGATTTACCCACTCTGGAAGAATGGCAGATGAAAGTGATGGACTATATGACATTGGCCGAGATGACAGGCAGAATCCGTGACCAACGAAAAGAGACGGTGGAAGAAGACTGGAGAAAATTTAAAAGTTATCTGAAGGACTATTATAAACTTAATGAATGTTAAAAATGTCGTGGTTTTTAGAAACAAGGGGGTACAGGGATATATGGTTAGAAGATAGAAAAGGACTAAGTTGACAGAGATTTGAAAGCAACAATTGGGAGTTGCTAGTTGAAGTATGGACATTGGGATGCAGAGAGGGGGGGTATGGGGAAGTCCAAGAAAAGAGGTTTATAAGAAAATATGTACGAAACTATGCGTGTTTGTTTGTCATTTTCATTGTTTGTTTGTCTTTTTAAAACGTTGTAAAACCAATAAAAATTTTATATAAAAAAAAAAAAATACCATCTGTTTAAAGTAGATAGAAAGAATGGTTTTTCGGACCAAAGCTCACAATTCAAGAAAGAACTTCTATGAAACAAAGAGAAACTTTTGTTTAAAATGTATAATCTGTTATTAGACTGGGAAACAAAAGACGAGCCCTTTCTGTTGGGGATAATTCAGACTGAAAATCCCAGGTGTCAGAAAAGGTTATTTATGTATGTTACTACTGCGGCCCGTGTTTTGTTAGCCCCAAAATGGAAAACGAGTGAGGTCCCACCCAAAGAAGAACGGCAACTGAAGTTGACTGAATATGCACAGCTTGCAGACTCAAGATATAGAATAAGAGAACAAGAAGAAAATGTGTTTAAAGAAGATTGGAAAATGTTTATTGAATATATGGAAAATAATTGTGCACAGCTGAAAACACTGGCAGCATTAAGGTAAATTCAGCAGTGTAAATAAGTCTGGATGGATGCAATAATGGAATACTGATTGGTATAGTTTTTGTAAAATATGCAGGGATTTGTGAGATGTAAAATGAACCATGGAAAGAAAAGAAGGGAAGTCATTGCTATTTTAAGGATGTAAAATGAGTATTTTCAATTCTAAAACAGAAAATTTAATAAAAATTATATAAAAATTATATAAAAAGAGAAAGGGGTGAATCCTTGGCATGGATTGTGCCCTCCCCCCCTTTTCCCCTCCCTTTTAGAGCATCACCCAGGAGGGTAGACTTTGACTCCAACCACCAACCGCCCCTTAAAAACTAAGTGCAGAAAGCGCATTGTAGCATTTGCAAAATATTTTCCCACCCTCCATTTCCTCCTGCAGGAGGGATCCGCACCTCTGCTTAATTCCAGCAGAATAGAGGGGTGTTTTCACTACCTTGACTTCTGCTGGGCAGTTTTCTCAGCCTGGAGGTGTTCCTGGTCTGGCTGTTTATCTCTGCAACTTCAGGCAGCCTCTGACTCTCCCCGTTCCTCTCAGAGTTATGAGTCTGACGCAGGTTTTGAGTGCACAGTAATAGCCGAATGTTGGACATATGGAAAGTGAAAGTCTTTTCTTCTCACTTGATTTATCCAGTTACCCATCTGTCAAAGGGGACCAAAAGAGCATCAAAAGAGCCCGGCTGGTGGATCAGGCAAAAGACAGACCTGGAAACCAGGAGCTCACAAGCAAGACGTAAGCACAATGGCCTCCTCCACACTTGTGATTCTCAGCAGCTAGGGGTTTTCTTGTGTGTGTGTGTGTGTGTGTGGGTTTTCTTGTGTGTGTGTTTGTGGCTGATTAGCTGCTCTCCCTGTGCAAAAGTCAGAGGGGGCAGGGTTTCTGTTGAGTCAGGTGATTAGCTGTGGGAGGAGCTTATCAGAGCTTGCAGGGCAGTTTGATCCATCTTTTAGATTTAGGGGAGCTAGTCTCAAACGTTTGTTGGGGGAGACCTAGGTTTTTTTGTGGGGGGAGTTATTTGTCCTGTCTTCACGCTTTTTATGATGGAGGACCACTGTAGCCACCCCCAACGACACGTTCTCATGATGGAAGGGGAGGGAACAGCTGCAGTCGCCTGCGATTCCTGCGCAATGTTTGCCATCTTGCCAAAGGTTGCAGGCAGCTTTACCTGCAGCAATTGCATGTTGATTGCCCTCTTAAAAGACAAAGTCCAGCAACTGGAGGAACGTGTAGCTATGCTCCAAAGAATTAGAGAGCTGGAACTCTTCTCGGAAGCAACAGAGAACACCGTCTCCACCAAGGAGGAGACAGGGGACTCCCCTGAGAAGGAGGCTAGTTCACCACCACAGGTGCCAGATATATGGAGAAACGTGACTCAAAGAAGTAGGAGGCCCAGGGTTCGCTCTGATTGTTTAGAAATACACAATCACTTTGAAGTCCTCTCCCCAGCAGGGAAGACGAAGAACAGACTCCATTTGAGGATCTCTCCCTCATTACAGTCGATCAGGTATATGAAGACGAGCAGCAAAGTCAGTCCTCAGGGAATGTGCAGGCGACCTTGGAACGGACAGCTCACGGAAGAACCCTGACCAAACCTAAGAGGAGGCGTGTAGTGGTGATAGGGGATTCCCTACTGAGGGGAACAGAAACAGTGATCTGTGGGCCTGACAAGATGTCTCGGGAAGTGTGCTGTCTCCCCGGGGCTAAGATCCAAGATGTAACTGAACGACTGCAAGGAATCATAAAACCCACTGACAAATACCCCTTCCTCTTGGTTCATGTGGGAACCAATGACACTGCAAGCAATAGCCTCCAGAAGATCAAAAGAGACTACGAGGCTCTGGGCAGGAAATTGAAGCAATCAAATGCACAAATTGTCATCTCATCTGTCCTCCCAGTTGAACGACGTGGCCCAGGGAGAGAGGGAAAAATAGTGGAAGTGAATAGCTGGCTTCGCAAGTGGTGTAAACAGGAACGGTTTGGATTCTTAGATCACGGACTGCAGTTTCTTGAAGATGGACTTCTGGCAAGTGATGGGCTGCACCTCACAACGGTTGGGAGAAATGTTTTTGCCAAAAATCTCAGAAACCTCATCAGGAGGGCTTTAAACTGACTAATGTGGGGGAGGGAGACAGTGCTCCTGAAGGTAGGAGTCTATCAATTAATGAAGATGATCATCCAAATGTCATAGACCAAATGGAGCAAACAGCACGCGGACCTAGTGGTGGGAGGAAAAAATCCTTAAATAAGAGACACGGGGGAATGATTAATGGACTTCAATGTCTGTACACTAATGCGCAAAGCATGGGAAATAAACAAGATGAGCTTGAGCTCTTGGTACAGCAAACTAAATATGACATAATAGGCATCACTGAAACCTGGTGGGATAAGTCCCACGATTGGAATGTAATAATGGGGGGATACAATCTATTTCAGAGAAACAGACCAGACAAGAAAGGAGGAGGAGTGGCGTTATATGTCAGGGATGTGTATACCTGTGAAGAGATCCAAGATTTAGAACCTCAAAGCCAAAGTGAGAGCATTTGGGTCAAAATTAAGGGAGAGAAGAATAACAGAGACCTCATTGTGGGAGTTTACTATAGATCCCCAAGCCAAACGGAGGACATAGATGATGCCTTCCTGGAACAGATGGCCAAGCATGCAAAAGGAAGGGAGATAGTAGTAATGGGGGACTTCAATTACCCGGATATTTGTTGGACGTCAAACTCAGCCAAGAGCATAAGGTCAAACAGATTCCTCACTGGCCTTGCAGACAACTTCATTGTCCAGAAAGTGGGAGAAGCAACAAGAGGAGCAGCCATTTTAGATCTGGTCCTAACCAATGTTGATGACCTGGTTAGTGGGGTAGATGTGGAAGGATCATTAGGCGCGAGTGATCATGCTCTTCTGAAGTTTACTATACAGCGGAAAGGAGCAGCCAAGCATACTAGGACTCAATTTCTTGACTTTAAGAAAGCCGACTTCATAAAACTTAGGGAAGTGCTGGGTGAGATCCCATGGACAGCAATACTAAAAGAAAAGGGAGTTCATGATGGCTGGGAGTTTGTTAAGAGGGAGATAGTAAAAGCACAACGTCAGGCAATACCAATGAGACGGAAACATGGAAGGTGCCTAAAGAAGCCAGGGTGGCTATCTAAAGAACTTTTAACTGAATTAAGATTAAAAAAGGATGTGTACAAAAAATGGAAAAGGGGGGAAACCACCAAAGAGGAATTCAAACAAATAGCCAGCACGTGTAGACACAAAGTCAAAAAAGCTAAAGCACAGAATGAACTCAGGCTTGCTAGAGAGGTTAAAAGCAACAAAAAAGGCTTTTATGGGTATGTTCGTAGCAAAAGGAAGAACAAAGAAACAGTGGGGTCACTCAGAGGAGAAGATGGTGAAATGCAAACAGGGGACACAGAAAGGGCTGAACTCCTCAATGCCTTCTTTGCCTCAGTCTTCTCCGATAAAGAAAACAATGCCCGACCTGAAGAATTTGGAGCAAATGATTCAGCAAAGGAAACACAGCCCAGAATAACTAAGGAGATAGTACAAGAATATTTGGCTAGTTTAGATGTATTCAAGTCTCCAGGGCCAGATGAACTGCATCCAAGAGTATTAAAAGAACTGGCAGATGTGATCTCAGAACCACTGGCAGTCATCTTTGAGAATTCCTGGAGAACAGGCGAAGTCCCGGCAGACTGGAGGAGGGCAAATGTTGTCCCTATTTTCAAAAAGGGGGAAAGAGAGGACCCAAATAATTACCGCCCAGTCAGTCTGACATCAATACCAGGGAAGATTCTGGAGCAGATCATTAAGCAAACAGTCTGTGAGCACCTAGAAAGGAATGCTGTGATCACCAATAGTCAGCATGGATTTCTGAAAAATAAGTCATGTCAGACTAACCTGATCTCGTTTTTTGACAGAATTACAAGCCTGGTAGATGAAGGGAACGCAGTGGATGTAGCCTACCTTGATTTCAGCAAGGCATTTGACAAGGTGCCCCATGATATTCTTGTAAAGAAGCTGGTAAAATGCGGTCTTGACTCTGCTACCACTCAGTGGATTTGTAACTGGCTGACTGACCGAACCCAAAGGGTGCTCATCAATGGTTCCTCTTCCTCCTGGAGAAGAGTGACTAGTGGGGTGCCACAGGGTTCTGTCTTGGGTCCGGTCTTATTCAACATCTTTATCAACGACTTGGATGATGGACTCAAGGGCATCCTGATCAAATTTGCAGATGACACCAAACTGGGAGGGGTGGCTAACACCCCAGAGGACAGGATCACACTTCAAAACGACCTTGACAGATTAGAGAACTGGGCCAAAACAAACAAGATGAATTTTAACAGGGAGAAATGTAAAGTATTGCACTTGGGCAAACAAAATGAGAGGCACAAATACAAGATGGGGGACACCTGGCTTGAGAGCAGTACATGTGAAAAGGATCTAGGAGTCTTGGTTGACCACAAACTTGACATGAGCCAACAGCGTGACGCGGCAGCTAAAAAAGCCAATGCAATTCTGGGCTGCATCAATAGGAGTATAGCATCTAGATCAAGGGAGGTAATAGTGCCACTGTATTCTGCTCTGGTCAGACCTCACCTGGAGTACTGTGTCCAGTTCTGGGCACCACAATTCAAGAAGGACGCTGACAAACTGGAACGTGTCCAGAGGAGGGCAACCAAAATGGTCAAAGGCCTGGAAACGATGCCTTATGAGGAACGGCTAAGGGAGCTGGGCATGTTTAGCCTGGAGAAGAGGAGGTTAAGGGGTGATATGATAGCCATGTTCAAATATATAAAAGGATGTCACATAGAGGAGGGAGAAAGGTTGTTTTCTGCTGCTCCAGAGAAGCGGACACGGAGCAATGGATCCAAACTACAAGAAAGAAGATTCCACCTAAACATGAGGAAGAACTTCCTGACAGTAAGAGCTGTTCGACAGTGGAATTTGCTGCCCAGGAGTGTGGTGGAGTCTCCTACTTTGGAGGTCTTTAAGCAGAGGCTTGACAACCATATGTCAGGAGTGCTCTGATGGTGTTTCCTGCTTGGCAGGGGGTTGGACTCGATGGCCCTTGTGGTCTCTTCCAACTCTATGATTCTATGATTCTATTCTATGATTCTAAGTGGAGTCAATGTAAGATGGCGGGGTCACGAAAAACGTATGGCAGCCCTAAGCAATTGGCACCCTAACCCATGGAGTCACGGGGAAAACCCAACGTCATTCGATTCACTGTACAAGACATTGACAAAAGGTCTGCGATAGCTTTTCACAGCAAAAACCCATGCTTTGTGGTGCCCCCAAAATGGAGCAATCAGCACCATAAGTCGGGGTGTGTGTGTGTCACGAGGTTGCTGAAAACCTGACATCATCCAATTCACTCCGAAGTGGAGCCAAACACCAACGAAAGGTCTGCAGCAGTGTTTCGTGGCGAACACCCCATGTTTTGCGGCGCCCCACAAACAGAGCACTTGGCCTGTGGCAGAGTGGGCATTGCTCTCTTTGTGGGGTGTTGCAAACCATGGGGGTTTCGCTGCAAAACCTTTTCCAAAGTTTGGCACCAGTTTGGAGTGAATCAGAGAACGCTGGATTTTTAGTGACCTTTTGACCCCCTGTATGAGGGACTATTGCTCTGTTGGTGGGGTGCTACAAAATGCAGGGGTTTTACTGCAAGACACTGCAAAATGTTTGCCAAAGTTTGGTGCCAGTTTAGAGTGAATTGGACAGTGTTGGGTTTTTGGTGAGCTTTTGACCCCCAGCTTAGAGTGTGTATCACTCTCTTTGTGGGGCATAGCAAACCACAGCAAAACGCAAAACGTTTGCCAAAGTTTGACGCTTGTTTGGAGTGAATTGGACAATGTTGTGTTTGGGGGCATTAAGTACAAACTCAGGTTTCCTGTATCAATTACTCCATTTGTGGGGCACTGCAAAATGACTGCAAAACATTGGTACTGGTTTAGAGGGTATCCCAGATTTTGGAGTTCGTAGTTAATGTAGCTGAGTCATTGCCATGATTGAACAATTTAAATGGCAAGTTCGCAAGATAAGAACTGGAGTATTGCCTGTTTATAATATGTATGTTCTGTATGTGTGTGTATCCTGAGGACAACATACATGTTTACATCACATTAATACACGAAGAGGGCATTCTGGCATAAAATGAGCTACAGAAATCGAAGTCCTGTTTATACTGAAAATAAAATACCTGTGCCAAATGAAGGAAATGGTGAAGCTGACATACAAAGCACTATGTATTGTTCCAAAAGTTGGGTGCCACCCCCACTCTCTGCAGGATTCCAGGGCTTCCCAGGACTCACCCTGGGTCTGTGTTCCTTTGGAGAATTGAGACATGGCAGAGACTAGTATTCCTCAAAATCCCATAAGCCAGAGGTTTTCAACCTTTTGGGGTCTATGGTTCACTTGACCAACTGCATTCTTTCTGCAGCTCCCCTGTGGGGCTCAGGAGCCCAGTTATGCCACTCCTTGCCTGCCGAGTCAGCAGCCCCTCACCCTTTTTCAAACACCCTCCCTTGTGGAGGGTTCCCTCAGCCTCCTCTCCCCTCTCCTTGGGAGTCCTCTGGGCAGCCGCTGCTGCCGCCCCTGGTCTCTGAGCTGCCCTCCTATGGACTGGCTGGCAGGGCTCCCTCGCCCACTTGCTTGCTTACTCTGAGGCGCCTCAGCTCCTGGCACCCAGCATCGCCTGGCCAGCCCCAGAGGCACCATTCACCTGGGGAGCTTGTAGCCAGGGCTGATGCAACCAACAGCCGTGCAAGTCTTTGGGAGGGAGAGATGCGAGAGGGCATCCGAGGAGGGAGGGAAGGGAAGAGGGGCAGAGGGCAGGGTTGCCCATGGCACCCCTGACCATCATTCAAGGCGGCTCGCCTGGCCGTCCGCCTGGCTTCTTGCTGCGTGTCCCGGCTCCACTCCAGGCAGGCAGGAGTAGCAGCAGCGGCTACCCAAGGAATGCGCTGAAGATGGCGGCCAGCCAAAGAGCTCCCAAGAGCAGCTTGCTGGAGCTGTGGGGGCCGGGCAAGCAGTGGCTGCGGGTGCTCGTCACCCTTTCTGACGACTTATTGAGCATCAGCCCCAGCAGCAAGGGCGCCGATGAGCCACTGCAGCTGCCCGCTGCCCCGTGCAGCTGAAGGTGGCGAGCCAGGAGCCCCTGTCCAGTACTCCCTTGCCAACATCAAGCGCACCGTGCGGATCGTCAAGCAGGACATCGAAGGGCTTGGCATCAGTATCAAAGGCGGCCAGGAAAACAAAATGCCCATTCTGATTTTCAAGATTTTTAAGGGGCTGGCTGCAGATCAGACGGAGGCCCTGTTTGTAGGAGATGCCATCCTTTTCCGTCATCAGTGGTGACCTCTCTGATGCGACACATGGTGAGGCAGTGCAGGCGCTGAAGAAGTCTGGCAAGGAAGTGGTCTTGGAAGTAAAATACATGAAGGAGATCTCTCCCTATTTTAAAAATTCCTCATCTGATGCAACTGTAAGCTGGGACTCTTTGCCAGCCTTTCAGAAGCAAGCTTCACCTGCTCTCTCCCTACGAGACCTCAAGGAAGGCAAGAACATCCCCTTAAAAATGTGCTACATATCACGGAAATGTCTCCCCAGCGATCACTCAAGGCACCCCAGGGTGCCGCAGCACACTGGCTGAAAACCACTGCCCTAGCCCAAGTCTGCTCCTGGCCACTGTCTGGAATAGGCTGGGATGGTGCCTACAGAAGGGATGCCCCATTTCGCCTCTTCCTCTTACACAAGGAAGCAGCGGATCCTGTCCTCTATGCTCTGGCTGTGTTTCAGATTGGACTGTTACAACACTCTCCACGTGGGGCTGCCCTTGAAGACGACTTGGAAACCACACTCGGTCCCAAAGGCTGCAGCCTAATGACTGGCTGGGGTTCCATCTTGATCTCCCGTAACCCGTTTTAGAACAGTGGCGCTGGTTGCCGGTTCATTTCTGGGCCCAACTCAAGGTGCAGATGCTGGAGTTTAGAGCCCTATACGACTCCTGCCCCAAATGCTTCCTACGAACCCTCTTGGATGCCGAGATCGGCAGGCGGGGTCCTCCTGGGAGTCTCTCAGAGGCTCACGGTGGCAGAGGCCCTGAGGGTACAAGGTCTTCCCTATGGCAGCCCCTAAACTGTGGCGCTCCCTCCCAAAAGAGATGTGCCTGGCTCCTTCCTTGCACAGCTTCCAGAGGATGCTGAAGATGCCCCTCTCCTCCACCCTGGCTTCCAACACTCAAGATGTCTGGTTTCAGACCCACCTTATTTCTCTCTTCATGGTTGTCAGCCGTTTTAAACTGTTTTTGATATTGTGTTTTGATGCTGTGAAATCAGGGTGGAGGGCGGGCAATGAATAAACAAGCCCGCCTCGCAATACAGCAAACTCCCCATTTACACACGTCCCGAGTCACGTGTGACCACAATGGTGCACGTTGCCACGAAACTGTAAGCGGCACAAAATGGGGCAAAAATGGCCCCCAAAAGAGCATGGAAATGGCGCATAAACAGCACCTGGCAACCCCAGAGCCTTTGCACTGAATTTGCTGGGGTTTGAGCGGCAATCTAGTAAGTGCTGCTGGTTTTTAAAGGCTTTCCAGAGGTTTAGAGTGTTTTCCAATGCTGCTTCCAATATATGTGTTTTCACTTACATGGAATGTATGACGTTTTAAGGAGGGTTCCAATTGCCTTTCCCCTTTCAAAGCAGAAACACGCAAGCTTTAGCCATTATCCAAAGAACCGATACAAAATCTTTATTAATACCCCCCGTTTTTTGTTTTAAAAATGCTAAAAGTTAAAATTGCAATTTTTGCACTGAGGCTGCTCAGCAGGAGTGCCAGGCCTCCCAAACGCCGTGTGCTTCTTTTAAATATATATTGCAGTCTGTGCAGAAGATTGGGCAAGTTCAGTGGTCTCGACCTGCCCTGGCCTCTTGGACACCTCAGTCCAGACCTTCTCTAAGACGGCTCCTTCATTACATCTTTGGTTTCTTCTTCGCCTTCTCCAAATCCCCCCGGGCTCTGTCTTGCGGCGAACGCTCAGGCTGCCTTGTCACGAAACGCATGCAGCGAAAGAGAGACTCCGAACAGCGGCTGCTCCAGAAATCGTGCAGCCTGCTAAATTGGCAGAGGGGCGAAGCAGAGCAGACTTAAAGGACTTAAAACAACCAAAGGATGTGTAAAAGCCCGTGTTTTGTTTTGTTTTTTAAAAAGAAGGAAACGCACCGAAAAGCTAGAGAAAGATTCTGGAGCACAGGGTGATCTAGGCAGGAAAATGGGAGATCAAGGAGTATGGGGTGGGGGGCGTAGACTGTGATGTGGGGAAAGCTATGGGGCAGAGCAGATCCCACCCCCTTCCCTACAACCGCTGCAGTCCATCGTGCCCCACAGAGCTGCCTGGGCCTACTTCTAATGCCCCACCAGTCAGAAGCCTCCTCTCGCACTATATTTCTCCGCAGTTTGGGGTACTGGAATGGGTCAGCCCTGATGCACAAACTTCTCTGGTCCGCATTCCTGCCTTTTCTTGTTCTTCAAATCTCCTTTCCGCAGCACCGTTCCCCTTTTGGCGCATCCGTACGACGAACCTATAAAGCAGGCAGGTCGGAGAGAGAGTGTGCAGCTTCTCTAAGGCTGCTGGGCACGTGGATCTGAGCTGGGAGCCTGCAATGCCTGCCTGCCTCTCTCTGTGGACATTCACAGGCAGAGGAAGCTGTGAGGCCACGGAGAAACGATTGGCATCCTCGCTCCACCCACAGTACAGAGACCGAATGACGACTGGACAGGACCGATTTACACAACCACATCTCAGGCATCCTGTTGCCCAAGACTGAATGCTGAGACGGTTTCGGCAACTGCCAGAAAGCGCCAGCGCCGGCCAACATTCTCGATCATTCCATCTCGCTCTCGAAGCATTTCTGGAATACGAAACGTGGTGAGCAGGGTGCAAAAGCGCTCGGACAGTCGCTCACCCGCTTGGAGCTTCAGTCCTGGCTGGCAGCAGGAGCGTATGCCAAAGGGAGGTTCGAGGTCATAAACAGGATTCTGGCTTTGCGGTCCGCCTGTCCATTTGGGGGCGCTGTCTGCTTGCAGCGTGCCCTCAGGTCCCGCTGGAAAGGCTGGTGGGGAAGAGAGATTTCTCTAGTGGGGCATTGTTGCTGCTACTGCTGGGTGCCAGGGCCTGCTCTGGGCCAGGCATGGGTGTTGCGGGCGCCTGCTCGCCGCCGTGCAGCCGCAGGTGCTGCTTGAGCGACTGTTTGTAGCGGAAGCGCTTCCCACAGTGGAGGCAGGCGTAGGGGTTCTCGCCTGTGTGCATGCGCTGGTGCTCCAGCAGGTACTTCCGGCGGGCGAAGGTCCTAAGGCACTCGGTGCAGCGGTGGCGCCTCTCGCCGTTGGCGTGGCTGGCCTGGTGGCTGATGAAGGCCTGGGCGTGGGGGAAGGTCTGGCCGCACTCGCGGCAGGCGTGCGTCTTGGCGCCGGCCTGGTGGACGCTGCTCTGGTGCTTGACCAGGTGGTGGGCGCGGACGAAGCGCTTGTCGCACTGCCCGCAGCGGTAGGGGCGCTCGCCCGTGTGGATGCGGTAGTGGTTGGTCAGCTTGGACTTCTCGGCAAAGCGCTTCTCGCACTCGGGGCACTGGTAGGGCTTCTCGCCCGTGTGTGTGCGGGTGTGGTCGTCGAGGTGCTGCTTGCGGATGAAGGTCTTGGCGCACTGCGGGCATTGGAAGGGCCGGGGCCGCTCGCGGTGCGTCTTCAGGTGCACTGCCAGGCTGGACTTGCGGTTGAAGGCCTTGGGGCACTCCGAGCACTGGTGCGGCCGATCGGCGTGGACCGCTTGATGCCGGGTCAGCTGGCCCTGGTGGCTGAAGCCGCAGCCGCACTCGGCGCAGACAAAGGCGCTCTCGCTCTTGCCCACCGTGTGCGTCCGCTGGTGGATCAGCAGGCTGGTCTTCAGACGGAAGCTTTTGGGGCACAGCGAACAGGTGTGGAGTCTCTCCGCCGCCTGGGTTAAGGCCTGGTCCCCAAAGCCGCTTTTGTAGTCTGCGCAGGAACCGTCGGGCTCCGAGATCTGCTGCGGGCCAAGCTCGGCCGCCGCGCCCTCGCTGTACTCCTCACCCCCCGCATGGGCGTCCTGGGGCACGGGGAAGTGCTGCTCGTAGGCCAGGCTGTCGCGGCACTTGCCGCAGGGGAAGGGGTCTCCCTTGGGGCTGGCGTCCGGAGGGGCTGCCGCTTCCGGCCCTTCGCAGCAGCCCCCTGGCCTCGGGGGGCGCTCCTCTTCGGGCCTCTGTGCAGGAGGGGCCGGTTTCTCCCCCTGAGGGCAGCCCTGCCTCTCACAGCCTCCGTCCGGCTTGGGGGCCTGGAAGACGTCTTCGCTGGCCATCCCGGGCAGCAGCGGCCCCTGGGCGGGCAGAGGGAGCTTGGGAGCCGCCCTCAGATTACGCTCTTCGCGCTTGATCATAGCGCTGTCATCTGGGGGAGGCAAAAAAAGGAATAGGCAAGGATTAATTACCTAAAGGGGAGCCTGCAGGATCAGGCCAGTGGCCCATCTACTTCGGCACCCTGTTCTCACAGCGCCCATCCAAAGGTAAAACTGCAAGCAGGATTCGCACACAAAACTAACCATCTCCCTTCCTGAGGTTTCCAGCAACTGGGATTCAGAAGCGTTGATGCCACCGACTGTAGAGGCTGGGCACAGTCATTGTGGCTAGTAGCCTTCTTCTCCTCCACGAATCTGTTTAATCCATTTTTTTAAAGCCCTCCAAGTTGGTGGCTATCAATGTCTCCTGTGGGAGAGAGTTCCAGAGACTGACTATGCGCTATGTGAAGAAGGGCTTCATGACGTCTGACCTGAATCTTCCAACACTTAGCTTCCTACGCTAGAGCCAGGCAAAAGAAAAACAGGCAAAAAAACCCAACCCCAACAACCCTCATTTGGAACAGAAAAACAGTGAAGTTTTTAATGTGTGACATTTTAATGTATCTTTAATCTTTGTTGGAAGCCGCCCAGCGTGGCTGGGGAGACCCAGCCAGATGGGCGGGGTACAAATAATTAATTATTATTATTATTATTAAGTATCAGAAATATTTTGGAGGGAGCTCAAGAGGTTTTAGTGAACACCCCGTCCTCTTAACAATAATATATATATTTTTTGGGGGGGGAAGGCTATAACTGAGTGGTTGTGCCCAGGTTTTCATGAAAAAGGTCCCTGCAGCATCTTCAGTTAAAATGATCTCGCCAGCGTGTGATAGCAAAAGACCTCTTTAAGGAAGTTTGTGATGTTTGATGTTTTATCGTGTATTTAATATTCGGTTGGGAGATGCCCAGAGTGGCTGGGGAAACCGAGTCAGATGGGCGTTATACAAATAATAAAATTATTGTTGCTATTATTACCCTGTGGTGGAAATTCTAGGCAGCCTGAGTGTGAAGAGATGCAAAAAGAGAGTGCATAAAAGGAGATGGTGCGAAGAATCTGATTGGGTGGAGAATCTGTGTTAGGAATGTTTGTGCAGGAAAAACTCAGACTTGAACTGGCTCCGTAAGAGTTAGGGCACCTTGTTCCTGCTGAACTGGGCGCCCAGATTTGACAACGCAGGTGTGCTTTTCCTCTGGGAATGTGACTTAATTTCTATGCGCATGTTAAGCTAAGGCGAGTGACGGCCTCTGTAGAAGCATGTGAAATTCACAGGCATGTGGACTCCACTTTTCTGGGTACCCCAGAGGCTGCCGCTGTGGCCCCGTGATGTTTCCTTAAATGCCACGATTGGTGTGGTTAATTGAAGAAGATCCACAACATCCTTGTCTGCCTGGAGAATCGAGAACCCGGAAGCCCGGTCCGTTTGCATTTCCTGCTAAGCCTTGGCACAGAACGGCAAGCAGGGGTTGGAATGAGCCTGAGCAAAGCCTTGGGCTGGCACAGTTCCCCTCCCTCCTCCTTTCCCCCACGTGACTGGGAAGAAGGACTTTGCCAGCTTGTCCTTTCGGTTTCACAGAATATTTGGCCTGCTGTGACCTGGGAAGCAGGCGGGGTTAAACCCTGGTCCGTTTCAAAACAAGCCAAGGTCAAGCCCTGGTGAGGTCACCCTGGCTTTCGAAACTAACCGCAGTTTGTTTTAAGCCCCTTTGACAACACGACAAAGCAGCGCGGAAGTGAAACTCAGTGCAAAGTCTTCCTCCCAGCCCAGAGGAAGAGGGGAGGGGAAGGCAGAGCCGCTGGAAGTTGCAGCCAAAACGTCCGGAGGGCGTCAAGTTGGTCGGCAACAGCTGATCTAATGCAGCACCGGAATTCCTCTGAGTAAGGAAGCAGCTACAATCCAGTTAATATGGAAAGAGGCGCAGACATAATTTAGATATTACGTAAACAAGGAGGGATATTTTTAAAAAAAATTGAAACAACAGGATAACCTGGAAACCAGATCCCTGCCTTTCAGGGCACAGAATCACAGAAGTCACCCCAAGGGCAATGCGGGAATCATATCTAATGCCAGTCACACTCACCATAGCTGAGAACTGGGGGGATCTCTCGCTCCAGATCCCATTTCCCTCTCCCGGGAAGCTCTTCCTGCTTAATCCAGGTCAAGAGGTCCTCCTTGGAAGGCAAGGGATCCGCTTCTGGCAACGAGAGCAACAGGCGCATTGCAACGGATGCAGAACACTTGCAGGTTTCAGAGAAAAGCAGCAATGCTGGCGGAAAACTGACCGAGATGCTGGCTAGATTATGCACGGGCCTTGTTTTCCTTTGAAGGCCCAGATTTCAGCACCCGGCCACAGAAGATGTGCACCTCCTTTCCTCACCCCTGAATATGTCCGCCAGCCCTCTCACTTCTGGGATTAGGCTCCAAGGATTTAACTTTTGGGAATGTACCTTCTGAGCAGGTGTGAGCCCCAGCAGACCTATATGTGGCCCAGCAGCACTTTAGCTCTACACTCACTGTTTGCATATTTCATTCCCGTTCAGTTTGTTCCCCCACTACCTTTCTGTGCCGTCCGCAAGTGACAGGGCAGGACAGACACTTTAGCCACGATGGCAAGTCTTTATTACCCACCTTCCAAATTCGACTCACCTGCTCTGGGCTCTGCAGGGAAGCCCTTGCCCCCCACAAATTCGTGATCCGCGGCACGGGGAGGCTCCGCTTGTCCCATTGGTGGGAGGATGTCAGCTTTGGAAATGGCAGAGTCTGTTTGGGGAAGCAGATCAGAAAGCAGGTGCTGAAAGTCACTGTCACTGAGGGGAAATCTGACGGACAACAAACCTGGCAGCTCCATTCCTTTTTCCAAGGAATGCCAGCCTCTTGTCCAAAGAACTGGTCTTGCATATGATCTGGGCAGCACAAACAGTAATTGCAATTCAGTGGAGAGCAACCCCAAATCCTAACATTAGGCGTTTGGCAACACTCGCTCTGCAATGGAGCCATCATGGAGAATTTGAGGTTTTGACAAGGACTAGAACCTCCAGTGACTTTTCACTGGATTTGGCGTTCTTTTACGACACATGCAGCAGAACCATCATTTTCAAGACACAAGCCTAGCAAATCTGGAACTATATTTGATGCTCTGATAACGTTGATAGACTTTACTTGGACCTGGGTTATTTTAACCCATGCAAAGCTCTGTGCATGCTACATGCCTATTTTGTAGTTAATAATAATAATAATAATAATAATAATAATAATAATAATAATAATAATTTTATTATTTATGCCCCAGCCACCCTGGGTGGCTCCCAGCAGAAGAGTAAAAACACGATAAAACATCAAACATAAAAAACTTCCCTAAACGGGGCTTTATTTTTCATCTCTTAATATCCGTCCATTGCCACGACTTGTTCTCTCTGTTTTGTGAATGTTAGGAAATGAAACGAAATAAAGAACTTTACAAAGAAAAAGGTAAGAGAAAGAAATGCCAGCCGCTTACCCAGGGAGACCAGCGGTTCGTATGTCCCCTTGGTGATATTCCGGTAGAGTTCCTTCTGCCAGTCTTCCAAACTGGCCCACTCCTGGGGGGAGAAGTTTGCTGCGTCGTCATCAAAGGTCACGGGAACCTAAAATCAGAACCGCCCATAACTCAGAAATGCTGACCAAGGCCTCCATCACGGCTGCCATCATAAGAAGGTGAAAAGAGCCCTGCTGGATGAGGCCACTGGCCCACACACTCCAGCATCCTGTTCTCACACAGGTAGTCCATAAACAGGATCCGTGCAGGAAAGCCCTCTCCCCTCCTGTGGTTTCCAGATACTGGTATGCGGAGGCACTGCTGCTCCCAGCAGGGAAGGCAGAACACCTGGAATACCTGAAAGATCGCCTCCTTCCCTACAGACCCTCTTAGGGGCCAAATCTGCAGGGTATGTGTGTGTGTGTGTGCTCTCTTTGGGGTGGCCCAGGAGAACAGAGAGGGCCTTCTCTGTAGCAGCCCCCAAGTTGTGGAACTCCCTCCCCAGAGGTGCATCTGGTGCCTTCATAGTGCAGCTTTCGGTGGATGCTCAAGACGCACCCCTTGACCCTAGCCTCTGACCCTTCGGGTGTATGTTTTCAGGACCCACCTTGCTTTCACGATTCTTCTTACACACCGTGTTTAATATTAATGATGCTTTTAAATTGTCATGACCTGTCCTGGGACCCTGGGGCGAAGGGCGGGTAATAAATTCTAACAATAGCAATAATAATAGTAATAGCAACATTGACATCAGGCTGGCGCCTTCACTGTATGTTTTTCGGCGCCTCTAGAAACATTTCTGCTTAGACCATCCTACCCTGATGGGAGTCTTGACCTCTTTTCAGTCTGTTGCTATTTCAACTCGTCAAACGCTGTAAATTGTTGTCATTAATTTTTCTTAGTGATAGTTTTATTGTTTTGCCTTTTTTGTAAACTGCTTTGAGGGTGGCTTGTTTGTTTCTTTTTAACCATCAAGCGGTATATAAACTTTATGACACAGAAAACAGAGCAACATAGCACCTCCATGTGTCCATCAGCACACAGGCAGCCCAAAGGGGTCCATCAGGTTCCTAGACCTGTTCTGTTCACCGCACTCATTCTGCAGAGGGAGGCTACAATAGCTGGTCGCTGTTTAAATATTTTTAGCTGCCTCTTCCAGTCCGACGCCAAAAAGAAGGAGAGCTATCCAGCGGACAAATAAGACCCATGTGGCACTTCAAAAACTAAGGTTTTTGTTGGTTAATCTAGTGGTTAAAGTGATTATTGTCTGTGATGCACTTTTAATGGATAAAAATTCCTGGACGGGCCTCCCTTCCTCTCCTGGGCCTGCTGTTTGGGCCATGGTGGGGTTGAGAGTGGCTCTCTTGGCCGGCAAGTCTTTTGCGAGTGGAAACCTGAGCTCCTGGGACAATGGCACACACACCAGGGACCAAAGATTCCTGCACTGCAGGGGGTTGTACTAGATGACCCTTGTGGTCCCTTCCAAATCTACCTTTCTAGGATTCTTTGATTCATAGGCATGTTGTTCTATAATAATAATAACAACAATTTATTATTTATACCCCAATCTGGCTGGGTTTCCCCAGCCACTCTGGGCGGCTCCCAACAGAATATTAATAATAAAAAAGTGACAAAATCAAACATTAAAAGCTTCCCCAAACAGGGCTGCCTTCAGATGTCTTCTAAAAGTCAGATAGCTGTTTATTTCCTTGACATTGTGATGGGAGGGCTTTCCACAGGGCAGGTGCCACTACTAAGAAGGCCCTCTGCCTGGTTCCCTGTAACCTCACTTCTCGCAGGGAGGAAACCTCCAGAAGGCCCTCGGAGCTGGACCTCAGTGTCTGGGGGGGGGGCTGAAGGATGGGGGTAGAGACGCTCCTTCAGGTATACTGGGCCGAGGCCATTTAGGGCTTTCAAGGTCAGCACCAACACTTTGAATTGTGCTTGGAAACGTACTGGGAGCCAATGAAAGTCTTTTAAGACCAGTGTTATATGGTCTCGGCGGCCGCCCCCAGTCACCAGTCTAGCTGCCACATTCTGGATTAGTTGTAGTTTCTGGGTCACCTTCAAAGGTAGCCCCACGTATATCGCATTGCAGTAGTCCAAGCAGGAGATAACCAGAGCATGCACCACTCTGGCGAGACAGTCTGCGGGCAGGGAGGGTCTCATCCTGCATACCAGATGGAGCTGGCAGACAGCTGCCCTGGACACAGAATTGACCTGCGCCTCTATGGACAGCTGTGAGTCCAGAATGACTCCCAGGCTGCACACCTGGTCCTTCAGAGGCACGTTACCCCATTCAGGACCAGGGAGTCTCCACACCTGCCCCCTGTCCCCCCAAAACAGTACTATCCCCTTGGTGGCCCTTTTCTGAACCTCATTTCTTTCATATTTCTTTCTTACCTTGGGGATTTCTCCCTTTGGTCCCAAGGGGAGCCGCAGGATCCAGAAGTTTCGGTTCTTGAGCAGGTTCTCCATGTTCTCCAGCCTCCTCTGGAGCAGGCCGTACTCCTGGATGAGGGTCCCCAGGGCGGCCACGTGGTTGCTGAACTCCAACTCGGTCTTCTCGCACTCGAAGATCTTCTTCTCGGCTGTGGCCGTCCGGCCTTCCAGGTTGAGGAGCCGCGTGGCATAGGAGTCCACCTTCCTCTCCACGGCTTGGATGGCAGCCACGACGGTCCAGAGCGAGATCTCGGCCGTCGGGTAGATCTCCCTCTCGGCGGCTTGGTCAAAGAGAGCCGGCGGCTGGAAGGAGGCCAGGTGTTGCGGCTCCACCTCCCATTCCCAAGCCTGCGGGCAAGAAGGGGGTCAGACCAGAGCAAGGGTGCTCGCGAAGGAGTGGGGGGCAGCTGGAGAAAGAGAGGCGAGAGGGAGGGAAAAGGAAGAAGGAAGCGGAAAGACAGAGTGTCAGGAAGAAGGGGGAGACACAGAGGCAAGACGAGGCAGAGGGGGGCGTTTCACGGCGCCAGAATCACTGTGACATCCGCTTGGCATGAAGAACTGGAGTCACAATGGCAACGTTTTGTCAGCATTTGCAAAAACTTCATCTTTGGAACTCCCTGCCTCTAGACGCCAGGCAGGCACCTTCGCTATACTCTTTTTGGGCGCCTGCTAAGAACGATTTTCTTTAGTCCACAGCATTAAGAAAGTGGAAGCCAGCTTTAATCTATTGTCATTTTAACTTTTTGTATATCTTAGATTATTGTTAATTTTTCTCCGCAATATAATAATATTGCTTCTGAAGTTAATGTCCTGTTTGGCCAGAATACCTGAGCCATGCTCTATATATTCTCTATGTTTATGGATTATTTTTTTTAAGGGGGATATTTTACTGACTGGCTGTATATGAATTTTATGGTATTTTATTAGTTGAGCATTGGCCAAAAGAGGGATCAAGTTTCTCACATGAGCAAGCAGACTAGATTCAGGGCTGTATATCCTCTGGGGAGATGAGAGAGCCAGTGGTGGAGTAGTGGAGAGAGTGTCTGACTAGGATCTGGGTTCAAATCCCTGCACTTTGGCTGTGTAGCTCACCGGACGTGACCTCGGGGGCCAGTCACTGCCTCTCCACCTAACCTGCCTCGCAGTGTTGTCATGAGGAGAAACTCTGTTTTTTGGGGGGAGGGGGGGATATGCCCATCACGAGAGAGGCAGTGTGGTGCAATGGCTAGGGTAGGGAAGACCTGGGTTCAAATTAATCCCCTGCTTTGGCCGTGCAGCTCGCTATCTGTGACCTTGGGAGCCATTCGCTGCCGCTCTCAGCCCGACCAACCTCACAGGGCTGTTGTGGGGATATAAGTGGGGAGAACCACGGCCACCCCCTTGAGCTCTCTCTGTGTGTGTAGGGAAGAGAGAAAGGTGGGAGATCAGTGCAAAAGAGTGAATAAAAATAGGTAAGTCCTGGGGCCGAAAGGCTGAAACCTCGCCTTTCTCTCAAACCTCAGACCCCCTGCACCCCAAAATACATGATCAGCCAAGAAGGGGGGAGAAGGTGGTTCCTTCGGTCCCTTTTCCCCCTCCCCACCTCAGGACACCAACCAGCCCCCCTCCTTGCATGAAGCCAATTTCTAGGGGGCTGAGCTCTCTTTGCCCCCCCCATAATAAAATATTTGAGGGTACCAGCCCCCCCAAAAAGTTGATGGCCATTGCCATTCAAATGGGGTGTGTGTGTGATCGATTATGCGGGGCGGGGCTTGCTTGGACCCCCAATATTTAATTCCAGTTGGCACCTGTGGACCCCCCCAAAAAAGGATGCAGCGAGGGGGGCAGCCCCCCAAATCAATCTGGGCTCCAGTGTCCCCCCCAAAAAAACCCCCACACCTGGGGAAATCTTTTGCAGGTCGTCCTCCCCCCCCCCCCCACTTTTAAATGGTGACCAGCCGGGGGGGGTGTCTTTTAAAGGCCCCTCCCCTTCTTCCCACCCGGGCAGCGCAGGGTTAACCCCTCTCACCTGGGCAGGAGTCCACTCAGCCATGGCCGGCGCCCGCTAGGTGAAGCCACTGCGCATGCGCGCCCCCTCCCCAGCCAACTGGTCCCCGAAGCGGGAAGGTCCTTCTCTCTCGCTCTCCGGTCCTTCTTGGCGCAGAGCACGCATGCGCGCGGGCGCGGGCCGAGTTCTCCGCCCCCGGGGCGCGCGGCAGCGCCACCCGGAGGCTGGAGGAGCGCCTGGCTCGAGATGCCACAGCGCAGAAGCGGGAATCCTGGAAAAGGGCTCCCCAAGGGTCATCCAGTCCAACCCGCTGCAGTGCAGGGATCTCAGCTGAAGCAGGGGTGGCCAACTCCCAAGAGACTGCGATCTACTCACAGAGTTAAAAACTGGCAGTGATCTTCCCTCTTTTGGGGGGTTCAGGTCAAAGTTGTTGAGCTTTTTCAGGGAGGAGGTAAAATGTTGGGCTTTTCTTAGGGGAGCCACAGTTGTTCAGCTTCTTTGGGGGGAGCCAATGATCTACCGGTGATCTACCGCAGACGTCCAGTGATCTACCTGTTGGCTATGCCTGAGCTAAAGCACCCCTGGCAGATGGCCGTCTAGCCTCTGCTTAGAAACCTCCAAGGAAGGGGATTCCAGTCGCCCAAGATGACCCAGGGTCTGGAAACTAAGCCTGATGAGGAGCAGTTGAAGGAGCCCTGGGTACATTTGGCCTAGGGTTACCAGACGTCCCTGGTTCCCAGGGACAGTCCCCGGATTTGGAAATCTGTCCCTGGGAAATGTGGCAGCGGCAGCCTCAGCAGCCCAGAGCCAGCCTGGTAGCGCAGTTGGCTCTGGCGGGCTTCAGGAGCTGCTCGCTGCCGTGGCGCCTGCCATTTTTCCTCGCTGAAAGTCCCCATATGATGTGTCTTGTGCGATCTCCTGCCCCCTTCCCCCTTTGTTTTGACTGATCAGGGAAGGCTCGGGGGTCGCAGGCAGGCGGCCGATGCCCAGTTTTTAAAAACTCTGTGCATTTATGTTTCACTGGGTGTGAGAGAAGGGCTTTGCACCTTTATACGATATGCGTGTGTGCTTGGGCCCAGGGTCTTTTGCCCACTACTGACTCCCTGTTGCTACTCAGCTTAAAAAAAAAAAAAGGGTCCCCAGATTCATTGGGGAAAAAAATCTGGTAACCATAATTTAGCCTGGGAAAGAGGCGTCTGAGAGGAGATTTGAGAGCCGTCTTCCAATATCTCAAGGGCTGTCACATGGAGGAAGGAGCAAGCTTGCTTTCTCCTGCTCTGGACTCGAATTCATGGCTTGAAGTTACAAGAAGGGAGATTCCGGCTAAATATCAGGAAGAAGTTTCTGAGCTGATTGACAGTGGTGGAAGGGACTCCCTCAGAAAATGGTGGAGTCCCCTTCCTCTTTAAGCAGAGGCTGGACAGCCACCTACC
The DNA here is from genome assembly GCF_965112155.1 of Podarcis liolepis. Classification (NCBI taxonomy): domain Eukaryota; kingdom Metazoa; phylum Chordata; class Lepidosauria; order Squamata; family Lacertidae; genus Podarcis; species Podarcis liolepis. The sequence goes on from NC_139563.1 coordinate 2,123,200, forward strand.
CATTTCTGCATCGCAGGGGGTTGAGCTAGATGCCCTTTGAGGGACCCTTCCATCTCTTACTTTTCAACGATTCCGCGATTCCTCGGAAGTTTTGAAACAAAGAGTTTGGATGGATGGCTGTCTTTTCAGGGATGTGCTGGTTGCGATTTCTGCACAGTGGCAGCGGGTTGGACTAGATGACCCAGGGGTGTCCCTTCCAAGTCTACAGTTCTGTGATTCATTTCTAAGAAGACTGCCACCTGTCTGGGATTGTTTGGCTGTGATTTTTGCATTGCAGGGAGGGGTTGAGCTAGATGACCCTTAGGAGTCCCTCCCCACTCTACAGTGCTACGATTCCATGATTCACCGGGTTTTTAAATAAGAGCTTGGAGAAGCCACCTGTCAGATTCTACAGCTTTGACCAGGGCCAGATTTAGGGTTGATGAGGCCCTCAGCTCCTGAAGGTAATGGGGTCCTTTCTATGTCTAGCTGTCCTTTGTCCACAACAAATTGTCGCTGTTTTTTGTGTTGAATATATGCCATAGGGTCATTTATGGACCTCACAGGTATCTCAAGCCATTTGCACATGTTCCCTTGCAACCAGTCCATGCAGAATGTGGGCACCTTATATATAGAAAAGAGCAAACCAGTAATATTTTAGGGAGCAGGCTAATTGTTGAACTGAAATACAATTAAGAAGTAGTATATTAATAGTGAAATACAATTAAGAAGTATATTAATGGTGAAATAATCATTAAGCTCTAACTTAAAATGATTTTTTATTCATAACAAAATAATGCAAACACATCGGCATTTGGCAAGAAGAAAAGTTCCTTTAGAAGCACCATTTACAAAGACTCATCATTTCGTCTCTAGACATTTGCTATAACATGAAATAATAATAGTAAACCAGTGATATTTGAGGGAGCAGGCAGGGCCCATTCCTTACACCATAGGAGCCTGCACAACACAAAACACTGTTGCTGGGTGTAGGTTTTATTTTATTTGCTTTTTTATCTTATATTTTGGAAATGAACATCCAGTTTTTTCCCCTTTACATTTTTGGGGGACCCCCCCCCCACCTAAGCTATAGCTTGTTTAGCTTATACGTAAATCCGGCACCGGCTTTGACTCCTGCATTGCATTTTTTTGGGGGGGGTTGGACTAGATGACCCCTGGGGTTCCCTCCCTCCCTCCCTCCCTCCCGCTCTGCGCCTCCCTCCTCCTCCTCCTCCTCCGGGGAGGCCCTGCCTGGCTCTCGGCCAAGGCTTGGCGGCTGCCACTCACTCACTCACTCACTCACTCGCCCACCTGTCCCTCCATCCCTGCACCCGGCCTCTCCCCCTCCCTCCCCGGCGCGGGGGCTGCCGGGATTCGTAGTCCCCTCGCCCTTGGGCTCCGCGCCCGCGCGGGGTGTGCGAACTACGTTTCCCAGCGTGGCCTGGCGGGCCGGGCGTTTTGTTTGAAGCGCTCTTCTCCCGGTCATGGAATGAGCGCAGCGGCGGCCGGGCGGGCAGGGGCTCTTCCGCGCAGACCCCACGCAGCCTGCCTGCGCCCCCGCGGAGATCGGGCGGCAGGATGGAGCCCGGGGATCCCCGCGGAGGTGGAGCAGCGGAGGCGGAGGCTGCCCCCCAGGTAGGGCTGTGTCGGGGTTTTTTTATTTTTGCAATGCTGCATCCGCGCCGGAGGGGACGCATCGGACCGCGGGGAGACCCCTTGGCGGGCGTGCAAGGCAATGCATGCGTGCAGACGTTGCATGGAGTGCAGTGCAATGCAATGGCAAAGCGGCGCCCTGCATGCATGCATGCAACTTCCACCAGCGCTCCGGACTTGGCAGGTGAGGGGTTTCCCCAGTGGGCGGCAGAGAGAGCTGGGAGGGCGAAGGGGAGCGGGGGGGGGGGAGCAGCGCTGCTCCCCGAGCCGAGCCCGGGGGGGGGGGAACAGAAACTTCAGCATCGTTGCGCCGGTTGTTGGAAGCGGAGGCTGGCGGGGGCCCCTCACCTGCAAAACCTGGTCGCCTCTCATATATTTCGTGCATTGCATTCATTGCCCGCTTTCTCCTCCAAGGAGCTCCCGGGGGCGCGCGTGGTTCTCCCCGTGTTATCCTCGCAACAACAGCCCTGCGAGGTGGGTCAGGCGAGTGGCCCAAGGGAGCACCCAGGGAGCGTCCTGGCCAGGTGGGGTGATTTGAACCCTGCTCTCTGCCCGGTCTTAGTCCTCATTTAGCCCCCACAACAACCCTGCGAGCCAGATCCGGCTGGCAACAAGTGTTCTCCAGGTCTTCAGAGTCTTAGTTTTAGCCTGAGATGCCGTCAGGGATTGAAGGTTTGACCTTCTGCATGCCAGGCAGAGAAGCTTCACACTGACCTGGAATCATAGAGTTGGGACCCCAAGGGTCATCCAGCCCAACCCCCATAATGCAGGAATCAACATGGGACTCGAACCCAGGACCTTGAGATTCAGAATCTCATGCTCTGCCAACTGAGCTGTCCCTAATAGGTAGCTCCTGATGGTTCCCCCTCGCAAGAACCCTGTGAAGTAGGTCAGGCGGGGAGACAGTGGCCAGGTGAGCTTAACAGCCGAGTCGAGATTTGTACCCTGGTCTCTCAGATCCCAGGCTGACACTCGAACCACTGCACCACACTGCCTCTTTGGTACGGGGGGTCTCCAAAGGATGAAACCCCAGTTAGGCACCGCAGTCAGTACATGTGGCATAATGGCAAGCATGTCAGGCTGGGACCTGGGAGAGCAGGGTTCGAATCCTGACTCCATGATGAAGCTCACTAGGTGACCTGGGGCCAGTCGCTCCCTCTGTCTGTCAGCCTAACCTGCCTCGCAGGGTTGTTCTGGGGGTTAAATGATGAGGGGAATAACTACATCTTGAGCTCCTTGGAGGAAAAGGTGTCATATAAATGCAAGAAACAAATTAAAATATATGCTGTTCTTATGTGTGGGTTCAGTACAGCTAAGAAGAAAACGCTGAATCTCTTTAATAGGTACAGTCAAACCGTATAAGAGTCTTTGCTTCTTCTTCTTTTTAAAAATGACCCAAATTCTAGGCATGTAGGAATTTGCAAGTTTCCCAGTTGGATGGAATTAGATGTTGGGAAGAATGCGGATTCTGACAAGGAGTTCTGTGTAATTCTGAAAGATGGCATTGGCTCTAGTCTACACTGGTTGGGCTGCTTGCCTGTGCCCCTGAAGCGCTGAGGTACAGTCCTGGGCATTTTAAAAACCCATTAAAAAATATATTCTGATCCTAAGGGGCCGGTTCTCATGATTCATGTGGAAGGTACTTGTTTTCAAACCGGGTTTGAAACACAACAGCGTTTGATAGGCTGTGTGAATGTTTGCCACAATTGCAGACCTCACCTCTGTGAGGAGGATGACCCTAAAACTGGGCAGGAAATAGTGTGCATGATGAAAGCCTGTGTTTGTGATAAAATGTTGGCATGATCAGCGTGGAAGCGCTTTGAGCCTCGGTTAAAACGACTTATTGGGGCTTCCAGACGATGTTTCCGGTCAGGAGTCAATCGCATATTGGCACCTGCAAGTTGTGCAGTTATTGTGGATTGGAAAGACTCACGCAGCAAATCCGTTTCCCCCCAAAATTGGACTCTTTCCGGAAAGGGAATTGGGGGGAGAATGGGGGGGCGATGCTTGCTTTGACCCCAAACCCCCACAGACAAACCCGGTGGCCGCAATCTTGGGGATGTCCTAGTTTAGAGGAAAGACGAGGAAGAGGCAACAATGATGGGAGTTTCTAAGATCAGGTGTGGGCTGGAGAAAGTGTCCCAGAACAGTTTCCCTTCCCTGTCTCATAACATCTGGTCTGGAACAGGATGGAGGCTTTTCTGATGTTCATGATGCTCATTCCGTAGCCAAGGCCGGCTAATTTCTCTGCAAATGAAACAGGATTAATGTCCAATTAAACAGGCTGTCCAGAAGCATCCTTATATTCATTTACAAACAGCACCTGCACAACGGCCAGCCTCAGGAGACCCCGGTCCGGTCAGTTGTGCCCATTTCACAGACGGGCAACTGAAGCAGAGAAACCATGCCTTGCAGAGCGAGTCTTTGGAGGAAGCTGGGATAGGATCTCCCGCTTCCCTTCTAGATCTTGCCCCTTGCAACAGAACACAGCCTTAGGATTGTGTGCACCCGAGTCTTGCCGGTACTTCGGATGGCGTGCTCTCCCTTCCGGCATCCGGGCTCGATTCTGGCCGATTTGGCAGGCTCCCTACCAACCCTGTGCATGACTGAGGTTTTTCCCCCTAGTCTTGGCTATGGTGTGAGTCTGTGCTGTTAATTAATGGGGTTCTGCCTCCAGAGAAGATGAGACAGCCCTCAAGGAGGTGATTATGTAATTTGCTAGCAAGAAGGAGGAAAAAAATTCCCAATTCCCCGGGACGGATGAGTTCACCCCTTGCCAACTGAAAATTGACAGGCACCCTGAGTGAGTGGCAGTCTGAATGAAGGGACCCTTCTTTGGGTGTCGGTCTCTGATGGATCCCACCTGAGCAGGCTGCCTGTGTTACTCCCCACCCGTCCATCTGGCCTTGGCATTAGGGTAAGTCTCAGCTCTCGGCTCTCGGTCTGACTTGGTGTGGGATTAGCTTCTGTCATCTACTGCATCAGTGGTTTGCAAAGTGGGCAGTGCGTCCCCCCCAGTCGGATAGGATGACTTAGGGAGGCAGCAGCGACATGGGGGGCGCTGTGGGATAAACCCCTGAGCCTCTTGGGCTTGCCGATCAGAAGGTCGGCGGTTCGACTCCCCTGCTCCTGCCCACCTAGCAGTTCGAAAGCACGTCAAAGTGCAAGTAGATAAATAGGTACCACTCCAGTGGGAAGGTAAACGGTGTTTCCGTGCGCTGCTCTGGTTCTCCAGAAGTGGCTTAGTCCTGCTGGCCACATGACCCGGAAGCTGTACGCCGGCTCCCTCGGCCAAAAAAGCAAGATGAGTGCCCTAACCCCAGAGTCGGCCACGACTGGACCTAATGGTCAGGGGTCCCTTTACCTTTTCCTTTAAAGGGGGCAGCAGGGAGGTGCTGGAGATTTAATGTTTAAGTGGCTACCAGACTCCTGAAAGCTGGTCTCAGCGGATCAAACTCATCATAGAGCTGGAAGCCCCCCCCCCCCCCGGGGAATCCCTCCCAGGCATCAGCTTTGTTGCATTATTTAAACATCATAGCTTAAATTGGATTTTGGATGAATGCACAATTAAGCGTTGCTCGTCGGAATGTTGTGGTGTTGTTGTCTTCCTTTGTGGGTTTTGCAAACTGCAATTCTGAATCGTGTTTTTTTAAAAGGGTGGGGTGTGAGGCATTGGGAATGAGTTTATGGAGCCAGGGGCTGGTGGCCGAAAAAGGTTGGGGAAGCACTGCGTTATAGTGTTGGTCTTTACGGGATGGTTCTGTGCCGGATCTGAACCTGCGTCCCATTAAATCTCTGGTCTCCTGAATATTTTTTCTCTTAAAAAACAAACCCTGTAACATGATGGAGTTGTGCTTTTCTGTTCCAACTGGGCTAGTTTGATCTGTTTCCCGAAGATGGGGTTCCCTTGAGCTCAGTGCGATTTACTCCTGAGCAAGCAGGATTGCGGTGACAGCTATAAGCCCCATTGGCCACAGAGAGGCTTGCTTCTGAGTAAACCTGCTCAGGACAATGCTCTGAGACAGCTGCCCTTCAACCTTGGACCCCCAGATGTCCCGTCCTCGCTGACCATTGGCTGAGGCGCTTGAGGATAATGAGTGCTGCCGTCCGGCAACATTTTTATTTTTAATTATCTGTTGCATTTATATCCCACTTTTGCCCACCAGTTTGAGGGTTCTGAGAGAGGGAGAAAAACCTTTTCCCCTGCCGTGCATAATGTTATAAACTTCTTCCATGTTGCCCCTATTACCACCTGGGAGTCCTTTTTCTTTCCTGGCCTGCTTCTCACAGAATCATAGAATTGCAGAGTCCAACTCTGTGCTGTGCAGCAATTGCAATCATAGCTTTCTTTGGGTTCGTTATACGTTTTCTTGACAGGATGACTGAGCTATGCCAAGGCCTGCTGTCAAAGCTTTGACCCGTTCTAGACTCCACCAAAGGTAGCCTGGGAGCCAATTTCATCACCAAACAAGTGCAGTAACAACACATGCCAGAGCATGTCTGAGCATGTACAGAGAGCCTTTGCCTCATCGCAGCCATTGCCTGTGCACTTGAGGTTGCAGAAAATGGTTTCCCCATCAAAGAAAACAGCTTCCAGAGAGATTTGACCCCCAGCCCCTCTTAGGTTAAAAATCAACCCTCGGTTGATGAGTATAAGGCAGGTCGCCTCTCAGTGAACTCCAGCCTTTCACCCCAGGGACGGTTGATTCCTTTGTTGTCTGGCTCTCCGCAGTTCCCATAGTTGGGTTGTGCAAGATATGTGTCTCCGATTGCAAGAATCCCACCAAGAGAGAGGCTAGTTTTTCCTTGTCGTTCTTGTGTGATGGACATTTGGCTTCTTTGCAAAACCTGAATTCTGGAGCTTTTCCAAGGTTGCTTTAAAATGGGCATTACAGAGCCACAATTTCTCGGGAATTTAAGGGGATACTTTTGTGCTGCCCCAGCAACTTATTACCCTTGTTAAAACAATCGCTTCTTAAAAAGGGGGAGCGACAGGTGGGGGAAACTTTGCTTCGGTGTGTTTGTGTACGAAAGGGCCAGCTTTTTGACTAGCCGGGCTCAAGATTGCCAGCTGATGACTGATGCAAACTATTTCTGCCCCACCTGGTAACCGTTCCTGATTTGCGAGAAACGGCTAGCGAAAGATCTGCTCAGGTTTCTGTGGAGATCACTTGCTGCCTGTAGCAGATCTTTTCAGAGTTGGAGTGGTTTGGAATGGTTAAATTAGGTGACAGTGCGGTGCAGTGGGCAGAGTGTTGGACTAGGGCCTGGGAGAGCAGGGTTCGAATTCCCCACTCAGCCATGAAGCCTTGGGCCAGTCACTCACTGTCGGCCTAGTCTACCTCAGAGGGTTGTTGTGAGGATAAAATGGGGAGGAAGAAGTACCCTGTGTGTCACCGTTGGGCTCTGTGGAAGTCCTGAACAAATTGACCTCAATTATTTCTCCGCAGGGTCAAAGTGGGAAACCCCCCCATTGTCTCTTTCCTCACAAATCCTGTCTTAAGGGCACATTTAAGATATGAAGAGGGTGTGAGCCTGTGACCTGGCCAAGGAACTAATCATTTAACATTACAAAAGACTGGCCAGGCTCCCCAGGGCATCCAATCAAGTGAGCATTAACAGTTAACCCGCCAGACAGGAGGTAAACAACGCACTCAGATTTCTGTTGTAGACCGCCCTTCCCTGATGTGTCTGGGAGCGGTCTTGAACTCCAGGGCGGGCAATTTAAAATGTCTATATAAGGGCGGACACACCTTTGTTCAAGGTCCTCCTCCTTCTCCTGCGTGTGAGGGGAGCACCCTGTTGCAACAGTTCAATAAAGATCAGGCTTACTAGCTGCTTTGCTTCTCAATATTCTCTGGTTGGCCTCTGTTATTTTCTCCGACCGATGGAGAACCTGCAAAGGACTCTATAAGGGCTCTTGTGTCCCCCAGAAGGGAATAACGGCAGATTTCCATTTATTACACTGCTGAATTATTTCAAAGTGGCGGACAGCTCACCCGGCTGCTAGACATTTCTCCTCTTCCCTCACCCCTTGACCTCCGCTTCCCCCAAAGAAGTGGGCGTAGGACCTTTGGGGCAGATTTCTCCCCGGTTTTCTGAGATCCACAGGTGAGAGAGAAAAGTCTGTCATTCTGTGCCCCTTGCAATCAAAACACGCAGTTCCTTGGCTGATCTTCGCGCGTTAGGTGCCACCCTTAGGCGAGGAGGGCACCGGGAGCCGAGCCAAAGAGGTTCCTGGAATTAAGACCTTGACAAAGTGACTCCTCAGAACTGAGAATGCTACTTATGGTGTGCCAGGATGCGTCAGCCCTCAAATCAGGCGTGTGCCGTCCCCAGGGAGACGGGAAATGAGCTCGGCAAGGAGACGTCAGCAGGCATCACGAAGCAGTCGCTAGGCTGCAGCGCAAACTCCCGGCTGGCAGAGGCTCCAAGGTGGAATTGGGGTACTGTTATTATTTTTGTAGAAGGGGGCGCATGCAATGGTAAACAAGCAGCAGCTGTCTTAAGAAGCGCATGGCTATCGCGGTGCGTTGCCCGTCTCGCAGGCTGGTACCAAAACGATGGAGGGGATGGAGGGGACTGTCCTGTGAGGAAAGGTTTCGGCATCTGAGGCTTTTCCGTTTGGAGAAACGATGGGTAAGAGGCAACACGAAAGAAATTTGTAGAATTCTTTCCCCCCCTCAATTTTTAAAATTCATTTTATAACACAAATAAACAACACAAACAGAAAAACAAACAATGCAAACAAATGCTTATCTTATCCTTATTTTTCTAAACATTGTTAGGTCCCCCCATCTGATTTTCATTTTACCTCATCTTTAGCAGTTTACATATATCATAATTTTTAACCATTTTTTAAAAATCACACATACTTTTACCATAATGATCTTCACATTTTATCCCTTACAAGTAATACTATTTTAAAATACACTATCTTCTACTTCTAACCCTGCAGCCTATATCCACTTCCAAAGCTATTCTAAGATTTAAATATTAACATATTTGTTTTCAAATATTCTTTAAACTTCTTCCAATCTTCTTCCACCGTCTCTTCTCTCTGGTCTCGGAGTCTCACAGTCAGTTCGGCAAGTTCCATAGAGTCCAGAAATTTGTAGAATTCTGTATGGCATGGAGAAAGTGAAACGGGGAAAATCTTCCTCCCTCTCTCCTAACACTAGACTGCATGGGCATCACATAGAAGCTGAATATTGGAAGATTCAGGACATAAAAGGAAGTCCGTCTTCAGGCAGCGCATAGTTAAACTGTGGAACTCCCTCCCACAGGAAACTGGGATGGCCAACAAGATGGATGGCTTAAAAAACGGATTAGACAAATTCAAGGAGGCAGTGTTAGAAACTGAGGTATATAAGCCAGGCACCAAATGCCAGCTTGAATCTAGGTTGCAGTCGCCACAACGGAACGTCTCGTTTGCCAGGGGGTTGGACTAAATGACCCTCGGGGTCCCTTCCAAGGCTACAGTTCTACAATCTCAACTACACTGCTTGACTCCCGCTTGCTCTTGCAACAGTTCACTTGTCCCAGTTTGCAAGGAGAAACACACACAGAGGAAATGGAAACAGAATTAACTATGGACAAAGGCCGAGGTTTTTAAACTGTTCTCGCCAGCTTGGCGCCCAGAAATCTCCACGTGATATAATATAATAACAATACAGTGGTACCTCGGGTTACATACACTTCAGGTTACATACACTTCAGGTTATAGACTCCGCTAACCCAGAAATAGTACCTCGGGTTAAGAACTTTGCTTCAGGATGAGAACAGAAATTGTGCTCCGGAGGCGCGAGGCCCCATTAGTTAAAGTGGTGCTTCAGGTTAAGAACAGTTTCAGGTTAAGAACGGACCTCCGGAACGAATTAAGTACTTAACCCGAGGTACCACTGTAATTTATTATTTATACCCCGCCCATCTGGCTGGGTTTCCCCAGCCACTCTGGGCGGCTTCCAACAGAACACTAAAATACAATAACCTATTAAACATTAAAAGCTTCCCTAAAGAGGGCTGCCTTCAGGTGGCTTCTAAAAGTTTGGTAGTTATTTTTCTCTTTGACATCTGATGGAAGGGTGTTCCACAGGACGGGCGCCACCACCGAGAAGGCCCTCTGACTGGTTCCCTGTAACTTGGCTTCTCACAGCAAGGGAACCGCCAGAAGGCCCTTGGAGCTGGACCTCAGTGTCCAGGCAGAACAATGGGGGTGGAGATGCTCCATCAGGTATACTGGACCTTTGAGGCCGTTTAGGGCTTTAAAGGTCAGCACCAACCCTTTGAATTGTGCTCGGAAACGTACTGGGAGCCAATGTAGGTCTTTCAGGACCAGTGTTATATGGTCTCGGCGGCCGCCCCCAGTCACCAGTCTAGCTGCCGCATTCTGGATTAGTTGTAGTTTCTGAGTCACCTTCAAAGATAGCCCCACGTAGAGCACATTGCAGTAGTCCAAGCGGGAGATAACCAGAGCATGCACCACTCTGGCAAGACAGTCCGCAGGCAGGGAGGGTCTCATCCTGCGTACCAGGTGGAGCTGATAAACACCTGTGCCGGTAGCAAAACGCGCCTGGCTAATTTCAAACACTGCATGGAAGAGAGGGCTGTCAAAGGCTGCTGGCCACACTGGCTCTGCTCTGCTTCCATCGTCAGAGGCGGCGATGCTTCTGAACACCAGTTTATGGAAACCCCGGGAGGGGAGAGCTGCTCTTGTGGTGAAATCTTGCTTGCAGGTTTCCTATGTGCGTCTGGACCCAGGAAAAGGATGCTAGACTAAATGGGCCATTCTCCTGACCCGGCAGGCTCTTCCTGTGTCTACCAAGCCCTGCCAGGATCTATGGACCCCTGTTAAAGGATCTAACATTGGGGTGAAGCTTTGCAGACCGTTTAAAAAGGAGAACCGAGACAATTGGGGAACCATAACCAATTGTCAAGATATCAATTAGATGAATTTGTGTCCCTCCTGGCCCCTCCAGATGCCCCTGTCTTTGCCACTCAAAGGATGGGTGCTCTGTTGAAAGGGCTGGCATTTCCAACAGGTGGTCTTTTACCTGGCAAAGCTCTGCCAGTTCCTGCGGGCAATGCAGGTGGCAGGAAGGGAGGTGGTGGTGAAACGCCTTCGCGCCCCCCCCCCCCAAGTTCCCAACCGTTGGCTTAATTCCTGGACTGCGGAGCCTCTGGGCCAGCGATTCTTTCCTGCAGGGGAGCTTCTGATGGGGTCTGGCAGCTTTGAAAACCTGTCAGAAGGGATGATGAGGGGATAGAGCCGCCCGCGGAAGAATTGGCCTGCCAACGACCGTCTTCCATCCTTGCGGACACATTTGCTATTTCGATTGATAACAGGTTGCCTTCTCTAATCACGCCAGGGAGGCAGAACCCGTCTGCTCGGATCTCGTCGCCTCGCTCTGGCATTTGGGGCGCTCATTCAGGTGACATGATAGAAGTTTACAGAATGACACGGTGAAAAAGTTCCTCTCTCGTGACTTGTGGACACCCGTGAAGCTGAAGGCAGGGAGATTCAGGACTGGTGAAAGAAGGTCCCACTCAGCGCATGGTTAATCTATGCAGGAGCAGTGTTCAAAATTAGCCAGGCGCCAGGCGCATTTTGCACATGCCTATTGGCCACCTGCGACCAAGTGAAGGTGCCAGGATGGCGCCGGACATCTCCACCTGAGGATCTTGTCTGTTTTCACACACTAATACTGCATCCTGTGGGATTCTATCAGTTACTGCAGAGCTTTCCAAACTTTTCACGTTGGTGACACACTTTTTAGACATGCATCATTTTGTGGCACAGTCATTCAAGGCTCTTTCTTGATCTCCTGCCCTCGGGCAGAAGATATAGAAGCAGGATTAGTCGCGCCAACAGGGTAAAGAACAGCTTCTATCCGTGGGCTGTTAGGCCGCTGAATGAAAAGATAACAACAGGGCAACTGACTTTCAGTAAACGAGGGGAATTAAGACTAAGAGAGCTGAGTGGGGAGGGGGGTGCTCGTGTAATCTCACTGCATACAAGTTGTACAAGCGACAATAAAGTATTTCAATTTCAATTCAGTTTCACTAGGAAACCAGAGGTTAAACTAGCCCCTTTCCATCCCTGGGAGGAGTGTTGGCGTAACAAACCGAATCACTAATTCAGAGGTTTTCAACCTTTTGGGGTCCATGGTTCACTTGACAAACTACATTCTTTCTGTGGCCCCCCTGTGGGGCTCAGGAGCCCAGTCATGCCACCCCTTGCCTGCAGAGCTGGCAGCCCCTCACCCTTTTTCAAACACCCTCCCTTGCGGGGTGTGCCCTCAGCCTCTTCTCCCCTCTCCTTGGGAGTCCTCCGGGCAGCCGCTGCTGCCGCCCCTGGTCTCTGAGCTGCCCCTGTGCCCCATAGAGAGGTGCCTCCTCACACTGCCCCACAGGGGTCTGAGAAGCACCCCTGTCCAGCCCCAGAGGCCCCATTCACCTGGGGAGTTTGTAGCCAGGGCTGCTGCCACAAACAGCCACGCAAGCCTTTGGGAGGCAGAGACACAAGAGGGCATCTCAGGATGGAGGGAAGGAAAGGGGGGCAGAGGGCAGGGTTGCTCACAGCACCCCTGACCATCTTTCATGGCACCCCAGGGTGCCACGGCATACGGGCTGGAAACCACTGCACTGCGTTGCGATACACAGTTTGGAAAGCTCTGGGTTACCGTATTCTGCATACAGTATCCTGATCTGCATGATCAAAATGAATTTTGGGAAGCAAAATGCTTTTTCTGCGCCGCCTGAGCAGGAGCAGTGAACAAGGTTGTAGTTGGTTGTTGTCGCCTGTTTTCGCTTCCCCTGCCCTGCTCACGGCTGTGAAGAATATCCCCACGTTATGAATGGTCCATGTAACCCTTAAGAAAAAGAGGCAGGAATAGGCCAAAATAGAGGTGGACTGTTCCTGGATCAAGTGACTTTTCTTCTTTAAGTTCTCAAAGCTCTGAACCGAGTTCGAGGTTGTCCTCTGAACTAGCCAGGTGTTTAACTAGTAACCGATCACAGTCAGTCCATCATTCGAAAAAGAAAATTCAGAGCTGCCTTGGAAGGGACCCACCAAAGGTTATCAAGCCCAACCCCATCATTGCATCGAGATTTGATTCACATTTTATTTCATTCGGTGCATATATTCCAATTGTTACTATCTTCTCGTCTTGGGGTGTTATCTCTTCATCCTTGTTCATCCTTAAACAGTTGCTTTGGATCGTCTTTGAATTGTAGCCTTATGAGGCTTTGCCCTCGGGTGGGAAAAATATTGCTCCTGGGAAAGGGAAGTGGGAGTCAACAGGCACTCAAGGAATAGTTTCGGAGAAAAGGCTTTTTATTTCTACCATCCATGAACTGGTAGAAGGAGCAAGTGTGATAAGTCACAAAAAGCATGCACGAGTTCACAATCATGTGCACAAGCATATCTACCCCTTTCCAGTTCCCTCCTCCTTTCTCCTCCTTTCTCCTGCTTTTCCCAGGAGTCCTGCCTCGAGTTCCTCTGAGCATGAACAGAAAGCTGTCTTGGGACTATTGTGGACTCTTGGCACCCTTCCTAGGAAAGGGGAATGAGAACGGTTCAACATGTCCCAAGATTCGTTTCTCAGGCCTGAGTATTCTTGGCAATGACAGAGTCTATTCATTAGCCTTTAAAAGTAACATTTTGCCTTTTGCCACAGCATCTTGTGATAGAGCAGAGGAGAGCAGAGAAAAGCTGTTTTGGATTTTTAGAAGACAAAAGGAATTCTGGACAGTTTTGAGGCCTGGGGTGATTTCACAGACAGGATTTGGGTATTCTGTCCCTTCAGAATAACGCTTGTAGTTTCATGGGGAATTTTGGATATAACGGAGATGTAAAAAATTTGGATATAAAATTTGGATATAACGGAGATGTAAAAAATTTGGATTATCATAAAAGATGCAGGAGAAAAGATGCAGGAGGAAATATTAGGACCTACAAATATTAGGACCTACAAAGGGGAGGAAAGAAGTCCAGGAGATTCTTTGGAAACTTTTTTTTATGTTGTATGTTTGTGATTGTAAAATTTTAATTTGAAAAACTAAATAAATAAATTTCTTTAAAAAGAGAGAGAATTTAAAAAATAAAAGAGAGATTTGATTCACGTGGCAAAACATTCCGGCCTCCTTTGCCTTTGCCAACTGCTGTGGAACCATTTAAATGATGCTTTCCCCAAGGTGGCAGTTATGGAACTGAGAGAGAATGGAACGCTCTGGTGGGCTTCATTCCCTGAAGCAAACGGGCATTGTCCTCCAGAATCCTCCTTCCTTTACAGACCCTCTTGGGTGCTGCCTCTCGGTAATCTCTCCTCCCTCAGAGGCTCACAGTGGGGCATCCGCCAGGGCAGGGCCTTCTCTGTGGCGGCCCCTAAACTGTGGAACTCCCACCTGAAATAGGTATACCTGCCACCTTCCTTGCACTGCTTCCATAGGATACTGAGACACACCTCTACAATCTGGGTTCTGGTGCCTGAGGTGTGTGTTTTTAGGACCCGGCTCGTTTTTACCGTTGTAAAAGGTAAGGGTAAAGGACCCCCAACCATAAAGTCCAGTCACAGATGACTCTGGGGTTGCAACGCTAATCTCGCTTTACTGGCTGAGGAAGCTGACGTTTGTCCGCAGACAGTTTTTCTGGGTCATGTGACCAGCATGACTAAGCCGCTTCTGGCGAAACCAGAGCAGCGCATGGAAACGTCGTTTACCTTCCCGCCGGAGTGGTACCTATTTATCTACTGGCACTTTGACATGCTTTTGAACTTCTAGGTTGGCAGGAGCAGGGACTGAGCAACAGGAGCTCACCCCGTTGCGGGGATTCGAACTGCCAACCTTCTGATCGGCAAGCCCCAGGCTTTGTGGTTTAACCCACAGCGCCACCTGCATAGGTTGTGTTATAAGAAAAAATGGCTCCTTTTCCCTTATGGGGTACCCAATAGCCCATATAGAGTCCTTTTTTAGGCTCTCTATAGGTAGGAGAAAATAACAAAGGCAAACCAGAGAATATTGAGAAGCAAAGCAGCTAGTAAGCCTGATCTTTATTAAAGCTGTTGCAACAGGGTGCCCCCCCTCACACGCAGGAGGCAGGAAGAGAACCCCGAACCATGCGCACAAGCCCTTACATAGACTTTTGAACTGCCCACCCTGAAGCCCAAGACTACCCCTTCATACATCATACGTACATCAGAGAAGGGGCGGTCTACAACAGAAATCTGAGTGCATTGTTTTTATCCTGTCTGCCAAGTTACCTGCTTGGATTACCTGGGCATCCTGGCCACTCTTTTGTTATGATAACTACTCCGTTCCTGAATTGAGGTCACAGGCTACAGGCTCACCCTATTCATATCTTAACTGTGCCCTTGAGACAGGATTTGTGAGCAAAGAGACAATGGGGAGATTCCTATGTCGTTTGACCTTGCAGAGAAATATTTGAAGTCATTTGGGAGAGGCAAAATGGTTTCAGGACTTTTTTCTGTGGGGTTCAGACATGTGGTTTATACGTTTATTATGTGCTTGCTTGGTACATTTATGAACATTTATTTTTTATATGTAAACCTTAAAATCCTTATAACAGTTGTTTTAATATTGCGTTTTAATGTTGTATCCCAAACTGGGACCTTCAGATGAAGGAAGGGGACTAGGAATAAGCCGCGGGCCAAAAAGCTCCACGATTACACAGGACTAGCCATGCGACGTCCAATTCAAGGGGGCGACACGGTAGAAGTTGTCAGAAAGGGAAATGTCGCTTTTTCCTTAAAAGCAAAGGGTCTCAGAAAAAGTTGAATCTGAGTAGAAGGATTGCAAACTGTGAGGTAAATGCGAACCAGAATGCTTCTATTGTATGGTTTACTGATGTGCAGGATCATTCATATCTGCCGGCGGTTTGGCTTTATCGCTTGAATAAATAAGAAACATGGACTGTGGGAAATGAAAACGTAGTAAAAAATCACAAGGCAGCAGTTATTAGATTCTAAGGCATAATGTTGCTATGGGGCAGAATGTTCCCTTGCTGAAGGCCATAGATCAGGGGTCAGCAACCTAAGGCCCATGGGCCGGAAGCAGCCCATGGAGGCCATTTAACTGGCCCTCAAGTCACTCCTGAACTGAGCCGCCCGCTTGGCGAGTCCCTGCGCACTGCTCTAAACCAGCACAGAGCGGTGTGGGGACTCTCTTCTGCGGCTTTGAAAATCGCTTCTACACATGCCCAGACGCTGGAAACCGCACCTGCACAGGCACGATTTTTGGCGTCTGGGCATGCGCAGAAGCGATTTGCGGCGGCGCAGACATGTGCAGATGTGATTTCCGGTGTTGCGCTGTGCCAGTTGCGCTGTGCCACAGAGGATCTCCATGGGACTGATCCAGCGCATGCCCAGTAAACCTTACCGACCCCTGCCATAGATGCAAGACTCTGGCAAAATGTAACTTTCCTTCTTCCATGCGCTACAAGGCTGGTTGTAATACCAGATACAGTGGTACCTCGGGTTAAGTACCTACCGTATTTTCTGCTCCAAAAGACGCACCTGACCATAAGACACACCTAGTTTTTAGAGGGGGAATGCAAGAAAAAAAATATTATTTAAAGGGAGCGCTGAGCAGAGCATGTATGCATCCCATGCTCTGCTCAGCGCTCCCTTTCACGAGCCGCGTGGCACTTGCGGGCTTTTCCCCAAGCAGGGAGAAGGGCAGCCCCTCCTTGGGGAAAAGCCCCACACGCTCCACGCGGCTCTTTAAAGGAGCGCGGCTCTTGGGGGCTTTTCCGGGAGGTGGGGGAAGGGACTGAGGGGCTAAGCCAGAAGCTAGAACAGCGAGAGGGAGTGCTGCACAGCGATCCCTCTCACTGTTCTGGTTTCTGGGATAGCTGCGCAGCCTGCATTCGCTCCATAAAGCGCACACACAGTTCCCCTTACTTTTTAGGAGGGAAAAAGTGCATCTTATAGAGCGAAAAATACAGTAATTCGTTTCGTAGGTCCATTCTTAACCTGAAACTGTTCTTAACCTGAAGCACCACTTTAGCTAATGGGGCCTCTGTTACTGTGTGCCGCAATTTCTGTTCTCATCTTGAAGCAACGTTCTTAACCTGAGGTAATATTTCTGGGTTAGCGGAGTCTGTTACCTGAAGTGTCTGTAACCCAAAGTTCTGCTGTAGTTTTAAAAGGAAAGTTGAATCAGCAGGCGTCAGCAGATAGAGAGCTTGCTGGCACTTACCAGTGGCTCAAGAATAAAGAATAGACATTTCTTTCCAGGTCTTTTCCTTTGCTTGGCTTAGCAAATAATTACATAGGGGTGCTCCCCAGCCAATGGGGAATAGGGGAGGGATGTTCTTGCACATGGGATGTAAGTTTTTGTCTGTACTAATCTGGGCGTGCCTACACTGGACGCTCGTCCTTGCAAGGGCGTATGTATCAATCAATTTCTTTTGCTGTTTCACCAGTTTTGTTCATGTTTTATGGGGAAAGGCCCCAGGACTCAAAATCCTGGGACCTGCTTTATTTCTAACAACTTGGTGTGTTGGAATCTGTGTCGTCTGGCTACCGGCTTAGAGTAAGGGCGAGGCGCGTCCTGATACATTTAGCATCCCTTGGCTCACAAGTGGGGACAGAGAGATACCGTATTTTTCGTGCACCTGACCATAAGTCGCACTTAGTTTTTAGAAGAGGAAAACAAGGGAAAAAATATTCTGAACGAAACAGTGGATGTATGATTTTTGTGGTCCATGCTGTGGCCACAGACATGTGCTCTGGTGGTGAGTTTGGGGTGACCCAATGCAAAAATCCTGAGGATCCATGTGGATCCGTGCTTTGTAACCACATTTTTGCACCATTGCAGCCCCAGGAAACAGTGGATGCATTATTTCCTTGATGCAGGCTGTATCCATGGGCATGCTATGTGATCTGATGGTGAATCTGGGGTAAATTTGGGGTGACCCAATGTAAAAATCCTGAGGATCCATGTGCTTTTACCTCCCCCCCACCTCCTTTATCCATAGTGTCCCTTATCTGTCCCCTGATCCCACCGATCAGCTGTTTCCTTTCAACACTCCCTTCCCTCTTGTTTGCCTTAGTGTCTTTTCCTGAGCTGGAGCAGTTTTTTGCTCCTCCTTTTCTTCTAATTTCTCTCCTTATTGCTTTAGTCTTCCTGTTTCCCCCCTTTGCAAGTTTGCTGTCTTTACCTCCCCCCTCAAAGGCAGCCTCCTTTATCTCTCGCGTCCCTTATCTCTCTCCCCAATCGGCAAACGATCAGCGGCTTTGTTTCAACACCCCCTTCCCTCCCCCCCCAAAGCACGATCTGCTTTTCTCCCCTGGGCAATTGGGCTCCAGGGACCAAGCATTCGCTCCATACGGCGCACAGACATTTCCCCTTACTTTTTAGGAAGAAAAATGCGCGTCTCATGGAGCAAAAAATATGGTAAGTTTTTCTTGCTCTCTCCTAGCACTCGGAACACGTGGACAGCTGATGAAGCTGACAGTTGGAAGAGTCAGGACGGACAAAAGGATGTCCTTCTTCATTGTTAAACTGTGGAACTCCCTCCCACAGTAGGCAGTGATTGCCACTGAGCTAGATAGCTTTAGGATTAGATAAATTGATGGAGGAGAGGGCTATTGACGGTTGTTGGATGTTGGTGAAGGGACTCAAGAGTGGCTTGTGAGAGCCATGCGGTCTGAGCTTGGAGCAACCAGCTCAAACCGCTTCCCAGGTTGAGCTTCTCTGGGAGACTGAGGAGGGAGCAAAGACCTGATTCCTCCCCAGGTGAGGGGAAGTGGGTATATTCGCTGAGCCTGGCAGGACACCTTACTCTATGGTTTTAACCCCCTCATGCATCCATTCGACTTACGCATCTTGGTTATATGAGGCTGCTTATCCCACAGACCTCCATCCCGGTTGATGCACCGTGGCAGGAGGTGACCTTTGAGGATGTCGCCGTCAGCTTCTCCCGCGAGGAGTGGTCCATGCTGGATGGGTGGCAGAAGGATCTGCACCAGGAAGTGATGCTGGAGAATTTCACGCTGCTTCTTTCCGTGGGTAAGGCCTGGCGCGCTGCTGTCGCCCTTGCAGAAAGGGCCGTCCTGCCCCCTTGTTTGGGGTGGCCCCTGTGTCCCACAGGATATAGAGACAAGCAGACCCCCCCCCCCGCTGCCACCATTATATAATGGATATGACACCCATTGAGGCTGGTTGTGTGGGAGAGGCACAGAGGTCCCAATCCGGCTGGACAGTCTCTCTCTCTCTCTCTCTCTCTCTCTCTCTCTCATTTTTATTAAATTTTCTGTTTTACAATTTAAAGTACAGTTGGCCCTCTAGTTACGTACCACTCTGGATACGTAACTTTCGGGTTATGAACGTGGCAATACACTTCCGGGTTTCACCGTGCATGTGCAGAAGTGCTCTGCGCGCCGTGTGCATGTGCAGAAGCGTTCGATTGTGCCATGTGCAGAAGTGGTGCCTCTGCCTACGGACTTTGTGGGTTGTGGATGGACCCCCGGAGTGAATTTAATTCGTATCCGGAGGGTCCACTGTACGCATTTTTACATTCTTAAGATATCAATGACTTCCCTTCTTCTCTTTCCATGGTTCATTTTACATATCATAAATCCCTGCATATCTTACAAAAACTAAACCATTCAGTATTCCATTATTGCATCCATCCAGACTTATTTACACTGCTGAATTTATCTTAATGCTGCCAGTGTTTTCAGCTGTACACAGTTATTTCCCATATACAGTGGTACAGTACCTTGGTTTGCAACCGCTTTGGATTACAACCGTTTTGGGTTACAACCACGTCAAACCCGTAAGTGCGTGTCCCTTTTTTTGGATAACAGCCCCCCCCCCTTTTTTTGGATGACAACCAATTTTTTGGGGGGGAGGCCCCATTGGCAAAAGTGCGCCTTGGGTTACAACCTGTTTTGGTTTACAACTGGATCTCCGGAACGGATTATGGTTGTAAACCAAGGTATCACTGTAGTCAATAAATGTTTTCCAATCTTCTCTAAATGTATATTCTTCTTGTTCTCTTATTCTACATGTTAAGTCTGCAAGCTGCACATATTCCATCAGCTTCAGTTGCCATTCTTCTTTGGTTGGGACCTCGCTCGTTTTCCATTTTGGGGCTAACAAAACTTAATCCATTCCAAAAGTCTGTTCCAAAACCAAAGCGTTCCAAAACCAAGATGCCCTATTCCATAGAAAGTAATGCAAAATGGATTAATCCGTTCCAGACTTTTAAAAACAACCCCTAAAAAAAGCAATTTAACATGAATTTTACTATGTAATGAGACCGTTGATCCATAAAATGAAAGCAATAAACAATGTACTGCAGTCACACAATCAATCAGTAGCTGAACTGGATTCCACAGTCACACACAAAAAAGAGCCGCAAAAACAAAAATGCAAAATAAATAGCAAAAACAGACAGACTTCAAGGTAACACTCAAAACAGAAGTGTGACACTCAAATCGGAAGCGTAACACTCAAAACGGAGCATGTTTGGCTTCCGAAAATAGTTCACAAACCGGAACACTTCCGGGTTTGCAGTATTTGGGTTGCAAGTTGTTTGAGTACCAAGGCGTTTGAGAACCAAGGTACCACTGTATTTATTTTTGAGCCCTCGGCCTGCAAACGGGATAGAAATTTGCAAATGACGCAAAGCATATAGAAATAGAAAATAGAAATACTTTATTGTCACTGGACTGCTTGTTTACAGTGAGATTAAACAAGCGGATTTTATAAAACTCTGTGTCATGGAAACGTAGAATCGTAGAGTTGGAATTGGGTATCGACGATCATCTAGTCCAACCCGCTGCAATGTCCCCTTTTGTGATTGGGTCGGGGAGCCCTCAGTGGACATATATTGTTCCTGGTCCCAGAAAACCTTACTGGCACCCTCGGGTGTCGCTTGGCTTGAGCTCCCAGTTTCAGACTTAGTTCCCCCCCTTTCTGCTTTGCAAACAGGCCGTTCCATTCCTCCGGTGGAGCTGTCGTCCTTCATCAATCAGCCAGAAGGAAATGTTGAGGACCAGAAACTTGGCGGAGCTGGTGGGGAGGACAGAACCTGTGGTAAGAAACCAATGGAAGAAAATACAACACAAACAATATCAGAACCCTTCAATAGTGCCGGGACATTGTTTTCCCACTGTTTTTTGGCGAGAGATTAAAAACGTACGTCACTTAAAATAGCATTCTAGGGAAGCTTTTAATGTTTAATAGACTATTGTATTTTAATATTCTGTTGGAAGCCGCCCAGAGTGGCTGGGGAAACCCAGCCAGATGGGCAGAGTATAAATAAATTATTATTATTATTATTATTATTATTATTATTATTATTATTAACAAGCTATTCCCTTCCCGATGGCCAAGGGCGTCTATAATGCCTACTCTCAAGTAAGCCCCGAAGAAAGGTCTGTTTCAGCCTCAAATAATGAAAAACCCCGTAGTTTGCAGGTTAACATAAGAACATAGGAAGACTCCAGCGTCCTGTTCTTACAGCAACCAGCCAGATCCCTGTGGGAAACCAGCAATCAGGATTCGAACGCAGAGCCCTCTCCCCTCCTGCAGTTTCCAGCAACTGAAATTCAGAAGCAAGTTGCCTCTGACTGTGGAGGCAGAACAGAGACATCCTTGCTAGCAGCCATCAATAGCCCTCCCCTCCATGGATCCTATTTTAAAGCCATCCATGTTGGTCATCGCTGCCTCCAGTGGCAGCGAGTTCCATAGTCTTAGCTCTAGTTCAGTCCACCCTGGATTTGTGGGTAGTTTCCCTTTGTGGAGCTTTTTCTGGGAACCAGCCCCTGCCAGAGCTGGGTTCTTTGCCAAGCCGGGTGGCAACGGGGGAGACTTGAGTTACAAATATATCCCCTCATTATAGATTTCTTCTATTACTTTTTTAAAAAAGCAAAATGGTGCTAGGATTATTTTTAAAGCCTCTTCTCGCTCCCCCCCCCGCCCCATAGAAAGGACAGACGTAATAATAATAATGATGATGATGATGATGATGTATTATTTATACCCCGCCCATCTGGCTGGGCTTTCCCAGCCACTCTGGGCGGCTTCCACCAAAATATTAAAATACAGTAATACATCAAACATTAAAAGCTTCCCTAAACAGGGCTGCATTCAGATGTCTTCTAAAGGTTTGGTAGTTATTTTTCTCTTTGACATCTGGTGGGAGGGCGTTCCACAGGGCGGGTGCCACTACCGAGAAGGCCCTCTGCCTGGTTCCTTGTAAGCTTATCGCAGAGAGGGAACCGCCAGAAGGCCCTCAGCGCTGGACCTCAGTGTCCGGGCAAAACGATGGGGGTGGAGACGCTCCTTCAGGTATACTGGACCTTTGAGGCCGTTTAGGGCTTGCAAGGTCAGCACCAACCCTTTGAATTGTGCTCGGAAACGTACTGGGAGCCATTGTAGGTCTTTCAGGACCAGTGTTATGTGGTGTTGGCGGCCGCTCCCAGTCAACAGTCTAGCTGCTGCACTGTGGATTAGTTGCAGTTTATGGGTCACCTTCAAAGGTAGCCCCACGTAGAGCGCATTGCAGTAGTCCAAGTGGGAGATAACCAGAGCATGCACCACTCTGGCGAGACAGTCTGCGGGCAGGGAGGGTCTCATCCTGCGTACCAGATGGAGCTGGCAGACAGCCGCCCTGGACACAGAACTGACTTGCACCTCCATGGAGGGGTCTCTCAGACTGGCACCGGGGGAACTGCGGTCCAAAACATATGAAGCCCACCAGATTGGGGGAGTCTCCCTTAGGCTTTCTTTTCTGCTTTCGGGGAACCGTTCCTTTTTTCAGAGGGTTCACCCGAGCTGGACGGACCCTGGGACCTGGAGGACCTGAGTGAGGAGGGAGAGAGGTGCCTGACCCCAGCTAGCAACCGGGACGGTAAGAGTGGGAAGAGGAATGGCGTGTTGGAATCACAGAACCGGGGACTTGGGAAGGGCACCCCTGGGGTCATCTAGTCCAACCCGCTTGCAATGCAGGAATCGCAGCTGAGGAACCCCTGACAGGTGGCCCCCCACCTCATGTTTAAAAACCTCCAGTGGAAGAGAGTCAACTGCCTTTTGAGGGAGTCCGTTCCACCATCAAACGCCCTTTTACCCTCAGTTTTTCTATATGTTTAGTTGGGATTTCCTTTCTTGTAACTTGAAGCCATGAGTTCGAGTCCTGACCTCCATTGCGGTAGAAAAAATGCTTGCTCCATCTTCCATGTGACCTTAGATATTTGAAGATGCCTCTTATATCTCCTCTTTTCCAGGCTAAACATACACAGCTCCTTCAACCGTTCCTCATATGGCTCGGTTGCAATAATAATAATAATAATAATAATAATAATAATAATAATAATAATTTATTATTTATATCCCATGCATCTGGCTGGGTTTTCCCAGCCACTCTGGGTGCCTTGATCATCTTGGTTGCACACTCTCCAGCTTGTCAACATCCTTCTTAAACTGGGGTGCCCAGAACGGGTTACATTAGTGTTGTAGGCAGCTCGTGTGAGTGAGCCAAGCTGTGTGGGGAGATGATCCCTATCTCAGCCGGCTTGGTGGAAAATCCCTTTTTCACCCCCATAAATGGAGCTCGATTGTAAAGCAGCTCTCGTTTTCAGATCCAGCGTCGAAATTTGCTGCTGGCCGGTCGCAGCTGTGTGTACCTGATTGAAGAGGACGTCATCTTCCCTGTCCGTGGAAATAAAAGGCGGATACTTTTCTCTCTCTGCTTCCCAAACAGGTGAGCATCCCAGCAGCCTCCATCTTTGCGCTCTCATGAAGCTGGTGGAGGAAATCCCAGAGTTTCTCTACGGACACACGAAGGCTGCCGGAGACCTCGCCCCAGACGCCGTGGAAGCTGAGGTTCCTGCCAAGGAGGCGCCGACCAGCAGCGGTGAGCGAATTCATGGATTCCTAGAATGGTAGAGTTGCAAAGGACCACCAGAGGTCATCTAGCCCAACCCCCTGCAATGCAGGAATCTCAGCTCAAGCATCCATGACAGATGGCCACCCAACCTCTGCTAAAAAGCCTCCAAGGAAGGAGAGTTCGCCACCTTCCCAGGGAGTCTGTCCCACCATCTGACTGACAGAAAGTTCTTCCTGGTGTTTAGTTGCAACTTTCTTTCCTTCTTTTTTAAATTTTTTTATTTTCAATGCAAAATTACAACAAAAATACAAAAATTGAATCCAAAACAACACAGTACAAACAAGGGGGGGGGGGGACACAAGCGGGAAAACACACAAAAACGACAAAAACTCACATCTACAAATAAAACCATATCATCGTTCTAATCATATACGCATATTGATTTCCTTCCTTTGTTCTGAGACCTCGAAATTTTTACTCTTTCCAAATTGTTGTGTCTAATGTAGATTACCTCTATCTTTATACTTTTTGCACCATTTTCTCTTTCTTTAACCCTGCAAAACTTCATTCGTTACATACATATAGTATAGTTGCAACTTTCTTGTAACTTGAAGCCATGGGTTCGAGTCCTGCCCTCCAGAGGAAAACAAGCTTGCTTCCTCCTCGAGACAGCCCTTGAGATATTTGAAGATATCACCTGGAGTACTGAGTCAGACCTCACCTGGAGTACTGTGTCCAGTTCTGGGCACCACAATTCAAGAAGGACACTGACAAACTGGAACGTGTCCAGAGGAGGGCAACCAAAATGGTCAAAGGCCTGGAAACGATGCCTTATGAGGAACGGCTAAGGGAGCTGGGCATGTTTAGCCTGGAGAAGAGGAGGTTAAGGGGTGATATGATAGCCATGTTCAAATATATAAAAGGATGTCACATAGAGGAGGGAGAAAGGTTGTTTTCTGCTGCTCCAGAGAAGCGGACACGGAGCAATGGATCCAAACTACAAGAAAGAAGATTCCACCTAAACATTAGGAAGAACTTCCTGACAGTAAGAGCTGTTGGACAGTGGAATTTGCTGCCAAGGAGTGTGGTGGAGTCTCCTACTTTGGAGGTCTTTAAGCAGAGGCTTGACAACCATATGTCAGGAGTGTTCTGATGGTGTTTCCTGCTTGGCAGGGGGTTGGACTCGATGGCCCTTGTGGTCTCTTCCAACTCTATGATTCTATGAAGATGGTTCTCATATCTCCTCTCAGTCTCCTCTTTTCCAGGCTAAACATGCCCAGCTCCTTCAACCGTTCCTCATCAGGCTTTGTTTCCAGACCCTTCACCATCTTGGTCGCCCTCCTGTGCACACCTCCCAGGTGGTCAACATCCTTCTCAAATTGTGGTGCCCAGAGCTGGACACAGGACTCCCGGTGTGGTCTGACCCAGGCAGAATTGGACCCTGCGGTCAGCTCTCCCTGTCACGTTCCAGGGAAGGATCCCTTTGTGATCCGCAAGGTCCTGATCCGTCCATTTGCTTTGTTCTTGCAGTTAAAAGAGAAGTTCCGCTGGAGAGCTTGCACCCTTTTGGCCGGCAGAGAGATATGGCAGAGCCCGTCACCCTGGGTGTGCCCAGCCATCCTGGCACACTGGCCGGCGCCACAGAGGGAGACGGGCAGGATTCCCAAATCCCAGGTTGGTATGAGCAGAAAGGGCCTTGTTACTGCTTTGGTGAAATAAATTGTTTCAATTGTTATTAAGGAAATGATTTTTTCTCTCTCCTTCCAATGAAGTACAGCAGAAAAGTTGTCCAAATATAAACAGTTAACTTATTAAACCTCATGTATTACTAATAGTATAACCAAATCAGTGATTTTTGATATAACTGTAAAATTTACTATTCCAAAATCGAAACCTTCCTCTGGTTTTAAATATTAAGATTATACCAGCAAGAATGTATTTCTGTAAAAAAATAAAATAAAATAAAATAAAATCAAGTCTTACTGACTAGTGATTTAAATCATGATTTAAATTGTATTTTAAATCAATTTGATTTAAATCAGGGAAGGAAGCGAGGTGTCTGGGGACGGCGGCTCCACCAGGGAGCGACTAAGGGATGGGTTCACCTGCTGTTATCGGGGGGCCTATGTCACGAAGACCCCTGTCTTAGGGCCGAATCTAACATGGTCGTAGCGAGAGGGAAAACTGGCGCAAATCCTGGAACAAACCAGCATTTTTGTGTTCCTGTCGTTCCAGCAGACACAACGGCCGGCGGATCCCCCATCCTCGATGACGGTACAAACGATGGAGGACGGGAGGGCGGGGCTGTGGGCGGGGCTGCCGCTCCTCAAGCCACGCCCACCGACCCTCTGGACCGCCCTGCCGCGGGAGAGGCGGAGCCAAACAGAGGAGGTCCCGGAGGTTTCGCCCGAGGTTTGTTAGAGTTGTTGGTGGGTAGTTGGTTGGTTTTAGTGGGTTGGCTGGTTGGGAAAGGCAGTTGGAGAAGCAGTTGGCAGGCAGTTGGAAGCAGAGAGACAGTTAGGGCCGTGGGTTCTTGAGTGAGGGGAGGCAGAAGAGATAGAGAGAGGAAAATAAGACTAAGAAAGTAAAGAGCAACAACGTTTGGAATGCCGTAAAAGTTTGTTTGTGTCTGAAATAAAATACACTCTTCTTTATTAATTGAAAAGCTGACTGAGATTGAAGTGATTTTACCGGGGAGGACCTCGTTGGTGGCAGCAGATTAGTGGGGTACGGATCAATAGTCCGTGAGACGACCGGGGCTCCTGACAAACGCCACAGCGGCCCTGCAGGGAATCGTAAAGCTGGATGCAACCTAAGGTTTATCCCTCCAAAGTTCAAAGAGATAAGAGAGGTGTCAGCATAGAGAAAAAAGTTCCATGAGAGCTGGGGGTCCCTCACCCCATTAAAGCATTAGGGCATGTTGAATTTCTTCAGCTTTCAGCTTCCAAAAACGAGGGGTGCTAAAAAGTTGTAATGTGACTTGGAAACTCAACAGATCTTTTGTTTAGATTAATACTGACAAACTGGAACGTGTCCAGAGGAGGGCAACCAAAATGGTCAAAGGCCTGGAAACGATGCCTTATGAGGAACGGCTAAGGGAGCTGGGCATGTTTAGCCTGGAGAAGAGGAGGTTAAGGGGTGATATGATAGCCATGTTCAAATATAGAAAAGGATGTCACACAGAGGAGGGAGAAAGGTTGTTTTCTGCTGCTCCAGAGAAGCGGACACGGAGCAATGGATCCAAACTACAAGAAAGAAGATTCCACCTAAACATTAGGAAGAACTTCCTGACAGTAAGAGCTGTTCGACAGTGGAATTTGCTGCCAAGGAGTGTGGTGGAGTCTCCTACTTTGGAGGTCTTTAAGCAGAGGCTTGACAACCATATGTCAGGAGTGCTCTGATGGTGTTTCCTGCTTGGCAGGGGGTTGGACTCGATGGCCCTTGGGGTCTCTTCCAACTCTATGATTCTATGAATACAATTTAGTTTTGCTTGGTATGTGTGTAAAATGGCATAGAAATGATTAAAAATGATTGCCAAGTACTGGATGTTCTAGGATATGTATATATTTAATTATTATCTATTTTTTATCATTTAGCATTACCTGACATTTCCAGAAGGTACAATTAAAATTCTTTGGTTTTCCAAAAGCACTTAATGTGCTTCTTCATCAAATGTAGAGTTACCAAGCTAAACGTCCGATCACAAAAATAATAGCAGATTTGAATTCCTCACACCCAGAAACATATTTTTAAGCCCCTTCACTGAAGAAACGAAGAACAATTAAGTTTCACCTCCTAAAATGACGCCCCCTGTTACCCCATGCAAACTGCTCCCAGCGAGCTGAGTTGCACCCAGACTTCCTTTCCCCCCATACAATTATTTATTTCGTTTTTCACGTTAAAACTTTACAGGCACATATCAAAGGAATATCCAAGGAATCTCCAGGACTTCCCTCCTCCCCTTTGTGGGTCCTATTATTAATCATTTCCTCCTGCATCTTTTATAATAATCTAAATCTTTTCCATCTCTGTTATATTCAAAATTCACCATGAAACTACAAGTGATATTCGAATCCTACTAACGATTTTTACCGTTTACAATGGTTTTTAAGATAGGTTATAAATTTCCCCCATTCCTTATTAAAATTTTGGTCTTCCTGATTTCTGACTCTTCCGGTCATTTTAGCCATTTCGGCATAATCCGTCAACTTGATCTGCCTGCCTTCTCTGGCTGGGACTTTATCTTCTTTCCATCTAATGCAGCAGTTCTCAACCTGTGGGTCCCCAGATGTTGTTGGACCACAACTCCCATCATCCTTGCTAGCTAGGGGTGATGGGAGTTGTAGTTCAACAACATCTGGGACCCACTGGTTGATCTAATGGAAAGAGTTACACCTAAACTTCCAGCAGGACAGGCCAAACGCTGATGCAATGCATTCTTGATTTCTTTTGTTTCAGCAGAAGCCTCTGCGGATCCCGGCCATGAACCTCTGCTAAATTCCTGGAAGGAAGGAGGAGCAGACTCGCCTGATGCTCTCGGTGCTTCTGTTGGTGCCTCTTTATCAAGCTGCTCTTCCGGGAGAGACACGGCGCAGCCCAAGTCCCTGGATCCGAGAGCCTGCCAAGAAGGCGTTTCAAAGCACTTGCACCCAAGCCTCACGCAAGGTTCGTCAACTCTGGAAGGAGGAGGTTTGGGACGAAGGAACGGATCTGTTCATTTGGGTGTGATCTGCGATGCCTGTTCTACCGTCAAAGAGCTCTTCCCATCAGAAAGTCGTTTCTGTGATTGAGTTAGGTGGCGGGCAGGTGTGGAGGACTCCCTGGTCCTGAATGGGGTCACTGTACCCCTGAAGGACCAGGTGCGCAGCCTGGGAGACATTTTGGACTCACAGCTGTCCACGGAGGCACAGGTCAATTCTGTGTCCAGGGCAGCTGTCTGCCAGCTCTATCTGGTACGCAGGATGAGACCTTGCCTGCCTGCGGAATGCCTTGCCAGAGTGGTGCATGCTCTGGTTATCTCCTGCTTGGACTACTGCAATGGCTCTATGTGGGGCTACCTTTGAAGGTGACCCAGAAACTACAACTAATCCAGAATGCGGCAGCTAGACTGGTGACTGGGGGCGGCCGCCGAGACCATATAACACCGGTCTTGAAAGACCTACATTGGCTCCCAGTACGTTTCCGAGCACAATTCAAAGTGTTGGTGCTGACCTTTAAAGCCCTAAATGGCCTCGGTCCTGTATACGTGAAGGAGCATCTCCACCCCCATCGTTCTGCCCGGACGCTGAGGTCCAGCGCCGAGGGCCTTCTGGTGGTTCCCTCCCTGCGAGAAGCCAAGTTACAGGGAACCAGGCAGAGGGCCTTCTTGGTGGTGGCGCCCACCCTGTGGAACACCCTCCCATCAGATGTCAAGAAAATAAACAACTACCAGACTTTTAGAAGACATCTGAAGGCAGCCCTGTTTGGGAAAGTTTTCAATATTTCAATATTAATATTCTGTTGGGAGCTGCCCTGAGTGGCTAGGAAAACCCAGCCAGATGGGCAAGGTGTAAATAATAAATAATTCTTCTTCTTCTTCTTCTTCTTCTTCTTCTTCTTCTTCTTCTTCTTCTTCTTCTTCTTCTTCTTCACCTTCCTTTCCCAGCCTGGCTTGGCGGCCCTTCCCCAAACGACGACGCAGCTTGTTCTTCTTCTCTCTCAGAAACAGCAGAAGAGGAGAAGCCCCTGCAAGGGCTGCTGAAGTGCCTGAAGGAACTGATCGTCCACCAGCCCCCCGTCCACACATCCTGCAGGGACCCCAGCAGCAGCTGGCAGCCAGCCCTGTGGCAGAAGATGAGGGAAGGGACCTGTGGGTCTCCCCCTGGCCAAGGTGGGTCTGAACATAGTGCAAAAACATGCTCAGGTTTAAGGATGCCTAGCGGTTCCTTCTGGTCCATCCTGGCATTTGCTTGGACTTCCTTGCGTTGCAGGGGTTGGACTAGATGGCTCACTTCCAGTTCTACAATGCCTTGATTGATTGATTGATTGATTGATTGATTGAATTTATATACCTACGGGACCGCCTCTCCTGGTATGCCCCACGGAGGACCTTAAGGTCCACAAATAACAACACCTTGGAGGTCCCAAGTCGCAAGGTGGTTAGATTGGTTTCAACTAGGGCCAGGGCCTTTTCAGTGCTGGCCCCGACTTGGTGGAACGCTCTGTCCCAAGAGACCAGGGCCCTGCAGGACTTGACATCTTTCCTCAGGACCTGCAAGACAGAGCTGTTCCGCCTGGTCTTTGGTTTGGACTCTGTCTGACCCTTATGTTTCCCTCCCTTTATAGTCTTGATTTATCAGCTACTTTAAAATGAGGCTGCATTTTAAATTTGATATTAACCTGTATTTTAAATTGGTTTCTCCCCCTCCCCTTTCCCCCCTATTATGTTTTTACTGTGATTTTATTTTTGTTAGCCGCCCTGAGCCCGGGTCTGGCTGGGGAGGGCGGGGTATAAATTTTAAAAAGTTTTATTATTATTATACACCAGATACCTGGAGGTCTCAGGGCGGTTCACAGAAAAGATCACAATATATAAAATCAAAATAACCCAATAACACCCCCCCAAAAGAGCCACGTTTTAAAAGGGTATAGGATGTCCCATCAGGTCAACCAAAGGCCTGGTTAAAGAGGAAAGTTTTTGCCGGGCGCCTAAAGGTGTATAATGAAGGCGCCAGGCGAACCTCCCTGGGGAGAGCATTCGCACAAATGGGGAGCCAGTGCAGAAAAGGCCCCGTTCTCGTGTTGCCACCTTCCGGACCTCTCAAGAGGAGGCACATGAAGGAAGGCCTCACAAGATGATTTGCCAAGTGACTTACAGCAAAGCAAAATGTACCATACATAATACCAGGAATGGGGGAAATCGTATAAGGTAACATCCATAGCGTGGAGAAAGCATGTCGGCCGTATAAATAGGAGGAAACAACATTATCAGTACTCAAATAATAAATGAAACAGTACTCTGGCCCACTAATTAGCAAATAAGCAAAATCTCGACTGGCCGGCTAAACCAGGTGAGGGTAATAATAATAATTTAATAATTTATTATTTGTACCCCGCCCATCTGGCTGGGTTTCCCCAGCCACTCTGGGCGGCTTCCAACACAGATTAAAAATACATTAAAATGTCACACATTAAAAACTTCCCTAAACAGGGCTGCCTTCAGATGTCTTCTAAATGTCAAGTAGTTGTTTTTCTCTTTGATATCTGGTGGGAAGGCGTTCCACAGGGTGGGTGCTACTACCGAGAAGGCCCTCTGCCTGGTTCCCTGTAGCTTTGCTTCTCGCAGGGAGGGAGCCGCCAGAAGGCCCTCAGAGCTGGACCTCAGTGTCCGGGTAGAACAATGAGGGTGGAGATGCTCCTTCAGGTGTACAGGGCCAAGGCCATTTAGGGCTTTTAGCACCAACACTTTGAATTGTGCTCGGAAACATACTGGGAGCCAATGTAGGTCTTTCAAGACCGGTGTTATGTGGTCTCGGTGGCCGCTCCCAGATTCCAGTCTATCTGCCACATTCTGGATTAATTGCAGTTTCCGGGTCACCTTCAAAGGTAGCCCCACGTAGAGCGCATTGCAGTAGTCCAAGCGAGAGATAACCAGAGCATGCACCACTCTGGCGAGACAGTCCGCGAGCAGGGAGGGTCACATCCTGTGTAGCAGGTGGAGCTAGTAGGCAGCTGCCCTGGACACAGAACTGACCTGCGCCTCCATGGACAGCTGTGAGTCCATCGGGTAGCCGATGGGTCTCAAACCCTTGAGGTGTTAGGGACCCAATTTCACTTTGGTGGTTTTCTGGGGGGGGGGGGTGCTGGTAGTCTGAGACGGCCCTGATTCCTTATTTCTGTGCACAGTTAAAATTGAAGCCGTGGATGAGGAGCTGCCTGCCCCTAGCCTGGAAAACGCTGGTGCACGAGGAGGATCCAGCCCTCCAGTTGCTCCCTCCTGTCGTGTTTCCGCCTGCCAGACTGAAGGAGGCAGGAGAAGGAGCCGGTCAGAGGCAAAGGACAGGAACATCTTTGCAGTGGGTAAGCCGTGGGGTTTCTTTACTGATCCCTTCACTGCGTGGAGGACATGTTTCTTGTGGCAAAATCCTTCGCCTGGCGAAAGGGGACGAGGGTAAATGGGCTCATAGCTCTAATGTGGTTAACTCTGGGTTTATCCACACTCGTGCTTCTTCTTTCCCCTGGGGAAACTGCTCTTTAGCGCTCAGTCGGAGCAAGCAGCAATTTGGGTTTTCTCTGAGTTGATGTCCGCTCTGATTTAGCACTAAAGAGTGGGAAAGGAGGGGGCGAGAGGGAAACCGTTCAGACGCGGCATTCATATTTTTGAGTGATCGGCAGCCCACTCCCTGAGTCTCTCCTAGATCTCAGGAGAGTGTCCCGGTCTCTTACAGGCAGGAGTCTAGATCTCAATGGGGGTAGGGGGGTCAGCAGGGGGCTCTTGCCACGGGGACCCCCCCCCCAGCGGAGAAACCTCGCTGAAGTTCGGGCACTATGGAGAACTTATCTGAACGCTTTGGCTTGAGGTGTGGATGCGAGCTTAGTCCGTCATTTAAAAGATTTCCCAAGCCTGTTACAATGCTGTGTGAATACATGCATTTGTCCTAGAAGACAATTTAAGCTTGGTAATGGTTTTAAAAAAATTCAGTTAAGTTTGTAAGAACAGTTGAAATGCCCAGGCAGAGAAGTTTGCCAATCTTGAAGTTGGTACACAGGTTTAGGGGCACCCCTTCCCTTAAGTGGGCTATAGGGGGTCAATTCTGGAGTACAGTATGATCCGATCGAATGCGGAGGCTTGGTTCCAAGGGTTCTGCCTATACGGAAAAGCATGCATCCGTTGAGCCTCCCCTTCACGAGCATCCTTACCCTTCCTGAACTGGCCTCTCCTGGTAAGCAAGGCCGGGCGCTTAAGAACTCTTTTCCTGGTGGGAAAACCTTGCATGCATTCAATGCGTTCAATTTCAACCGGCCAACCTTCAAGGTTGAAATCGCACGTCTTAGAGGGAATTATAGGGACAGAACTGTTGGGATACTGCCAGGGAGACAAAGTCCATCATGGCCCCAAGCCGTCTGCCGGACGATCCATCGATCTCCCGTAGGCACGCAGTATCAGCAATTAGCGACATGAGTTTCTAGAAAATATCTTGCCACATTCCGGAGCTCATGCACACTCTTTATCAGCAGATAGTCACAGCAAAAGTCGCACTCAGGAGAGCATTATTTACAAGTTTTATACAGCGTTGATCAGAACAAAGAAAGACATGACTGCCTGCGTCAGTGTCTCCAGACACACAGAGAGAAAACGAAAGCAATAGAAACAAAAACACCCTGTGAACAGGAAATACGCAGACTCTGACTCACAAAGCCTGCTCCCTTTTAAGGTGGAACAGAAATATCCTAACAAGAACTACCTAAACGGTTTAGAAATTTATTTATGTCTGCTACTACAGCGGCAAGAATGTTATTTGCCCCAAAGTGGAAAGAAGCAGAAGTCCCAGCAAAGGAAGAATGGATGCAAAAACTAATGGAGTGTGCAGAAATGGCGAAACTTACTGGAAGAATAAGAAATTGAGATAACAATTTTTAAAATGAAAAAATGGAAATGTTTTATTGAATATTTACAGATAAATTATAAACAGATAAAAACATTGGCAGGGTTATTGTTATAACCTGCAGTTTCTTAAGAGTATATATTTAAAGAAGATGAAGAAATGAGCAAATTAAATTAATCTGGATATGCAGCAGATATTAAAAATGAATTCAAGGAACTACAGAAAGAGGGGGAAGTCCTTAAATGTTAAAATATTGTAAAATTGGTGAAATGTATAAACCTGAAAAGCATAAGAAATACATTTTTAAAAAAATTAAAAAAATGTCCAGTAGCACCTTAGAGACCAACTAAGTTTGTTCTTGGTATAAGCTTTTTTGTGCATGCACACTTCTTCAGATACACTTATTAAAAAATAAATAATTGTGCAATTTCAACCAGCCAGCCTTCAAGGTTGAAATTGCAAGAGTTAGATGCGTGCAAGATGCAATTGTACAGTACCTTTAAATGGCAACAAATTCCCACTTGCACCATTTATTACGCTCTTTTTGCCACATCCATGTGAGAGCCATTGCCAGCCATAAGGATTTGCTGATACCGCGGACTGTTTCTTCTCCCGGTGTGTTTCCGGCTTCTGGCTTAGCCTTTGCATTTTCCTTTTTTGGGGAAAAGTTAAAGTGGAAGCGAGGAGCAGCAGCCCCTTGCTTCAGTACCCACACAGACCTGATCATCCTCTCAGTCCATGTGGAGCCCCAGGCAAGGAGGGGGCAGCCGAGGAGACCGGAGTCCTGGGCATCAAAAGTAAGACTCCTCTTCTTGACTTTGCAGGGTGGGGGGAGGTGGGGGGGTTCAAAGGTGAGGGGGTTGTCTTGATCTAGCTCCTTCTGGCCGTTTAAGGCATTCGGAAGACTTTGGATGAGATCGGCCAACTATTGATAACAGAGTTGGTGTGTTGTGTCCGATGAAATTAGGAAGAGGGTCATAGCTCAGAGGAAGAGTATTTCTCCAGTGGGAAGCAGCCTTATGCCTAATTATAGAATGATAGACCTGCAGAGTTTGAAGGGGACTCTAAGGGTCCTATAGTCCAACCCCCTGCAATGCAGGAATCTCAACTGATGGCCATCCAGCCTCTGTTTTCAAAACCTCCGCAGAGAGAGAGTCCACCAATTTCTGAAGGAGCCCCTTCCACTGTCAAACAGTTCTCGCTGTCATAAAGTTCTTCCTGGTGTCTCTTCCAGGATCCCCTTCCTTGTCATTTGAATTCATCGGTTGGGGTGACCGCCCCCCTCCGGAGCAGCAGAAAACAAGCTTGCTCCATCTTCCATGCGACAGTCTTTCAGATATTTGAAGGTGGCTAGTGTATCACATCTCAGTCTCCTCTAGGCTAAACATCCCCAGCTCCTTCAACCGTTCCTCATCAGGCTCGTTTTCCAGAACCTTAACCATCTTGGTCTCCCTCCTCTGCGCGCCTTCCAGCTTGTCAACATCCTTCTCAAATTGTGGTGCCCAGAACTGGACATAGGACTCCAGGGGTGGTCTGGCAAAGGCAGAACAGAGAGGAACTATGACTTCCTTGGATCGGGGCACTAGACCTCTGTTGATGCAGCCCAGAATAACCTTACCTTTTTTTTTTTTTTTTTTTGCTGCTGCTGCTGCTGCTGCATCACACAGTTGACTCATGCCAGTGTGGTGTAGTGGTTAAGAGCAGATTTGTAATCTGGTGAACCGGGTTCGCTTCCCCGCTCCTCCGCATGCAGCTGCTGGGTGACCTTGGGCTAGTCACACTTCTCTGAAGTCTCTCAGCCCCACTCACCTCACAGAGTGTTTGTTGTGGGGAAGGAAGGGAAAGGAGAATGTTAGCCGCTTTGAGACTCCTTCGGGTAGTGATAAACCGGGATATCAAATCCAAACTCCTCCTCCTCCTCCTCCTCCTCCTCCTCCTCTTCTTCTTCTTCTTCTTCTTCTTCTTCTTCTTCTTCTTCTTCTTCACCAAGGCCCCAGGATCCTTTTCCAGGTGTCCCCCATCCTATATTTGTGCATCTGGTTCTTCCTGCCTAAGTCCAGAACCTTACATTTGTCCCAAAATGAAACTCATTTTGTAGCTTGCGCCCAGTTCTCCAATCCGTTAAAGTCATTTTGAATTCCGATTCTGTCTTCTGTGGCATTAGCTACTCCTCCCAGCTTAGTGTCATCTGCAAATTTGATGAGCATCCCTTCAATTCCTTCATCCAAGTCATTTATAAAAACATTAAGCAACAACTTGCCCAGGACAGAACCCTGTGGCACCCCACTTGTCACTTTTTTCCAGGATGACGAGGAACCATGAATGAGTACTCTGGGTTTCGTCAGTCAACCAGCTACAAATCCACATAACAGCCACCTCGTTCAGCCCACATTTTGCGGGATATAAAGCTATCAGTCAAGTCCAACATTCTGAGAGGACTAACTGCCTCTATGTGGCAGGCAGTTTTGTCGGTTGGTCGGCTGCTGCAAGGAGTGTTAACTGGTAACTGCTCAGAGTCTTCTCATGACTCACTACTATCTAGTATACAGTTTATCTGTTATGTAACCTAAGCCTGCCTTCAGGAACAACTCTAAACCTGAATGAATCTGAACATAGTAACAGTAGTTTTAATATGATTCAGATTCATGTGTGTTTTCTTTAAGAGGGACAGAAAGGGATTATCAACCAGGAAGGTATCATTATTGATGGGACTCAAACGAGTTAGCAACCTGCTTGTCGCTGCATAAACTCAAACAGGGGATTGTTTAAACTCTGCTAAATTATATAAACGTTCTCACACATTCTTCATGAGAATATCATGAGGGACTTTGTCTAAAGCCTTACTGAACTCAAGATACACTACAGCCAAAGCATTCCCCTGATCCACCAAGCTTAACTCTGCCAAAGCAGATATTCTGCCACTGAGCTATGGCCCTTCAGGGATGTGAATGTATGTTTGGATACTGTTCCTCCCAAAGGAATTAATCTGTACAGTGGTGCCTCGCAAGACGAAAAGAATCCATTCTGTGATTCTCTTCGTCTAGCGTTTTTTTCGTCTTGCGAAGCAAGCCCATTGACGGATTAGCGCTATTAGCGGCTTTTAGCGGCTTATCGGCTTATCGGATCAGCTGATAAGCGGCTTAGCGGCTTAGAAAAAGGGGGGGAAAGGGAAAAAACCCGCAGGAACTCGCAAGACATTTTCGTCTTGCGAAGCAAGCCCATAGGAGATTCATTTTGCGAAGCACCTCCAAAACGGAAAACTCTTTCGTCTAGCGAGTTTTCCGTCTTGCGAGGCATTCGTCTTGCGGGGCACCACTGTATATGGTTTTCCTTGGAGTACTGAGAATTCTCAGGCAGGGTGGGAGGTGTGGGGAGATGAGGGCTGGATCCACTTTGACCTTGGTCCCCCACCCCTTGCTTCTTTGCAACAGTTAAAATGGAAGAACCATCTGAGGACCTTGTGCGTGACCTGAAGGAAGTCCCCGAGGAGGAGCGAGACCTGACACCTAGCCTCCCCGAAGGATCCCTCTCTCAAAGCAGCCCAGAGACAGGGATGGACCTGGGGATGTGGGTCCCATATTCGGAGGGTGAGGCAGAGTCCAGACAGGGTGGGGCGGAGGGACTGGTTGGTTCAGAAAACATGGGGTGGGAGGGTATTTGAAGAGAGGAATGACGCACTCGCAGCGACTGGAGAAGGCAGCAGGGATCTACACTTGTCCACACTTAGCCAGGTCCTGTGTTCCACCAAGGGGGCTGCTCCTGGCCTGCCGGGGGGGGGGGGCTCTCTTCCCAGTTACCTGGAGCAGGTGGGTTAAAGGTGGGTGTGTCGGATCTGCAGCTCCCATACCAGATTCTTCCCAGGATGTGGGGCAATGGGAAGGGCCTCCGGGTACCCTGTTGCTTCCCATTGGGGGACCGGGACTCCTGGCTCTGCTGCATGGTGAGCATTGCAGGGGGTTGGGCTAGATGACCCCTGGGGGTCCCTTCCAACTCTCCAGTCCTGCAATTCGTCCCTCGTTTCCAACGCAGCCTGGAGCCCAGTG